>NC_092859.1:57405712-57504951 GCF_032062135.1 Pyxicephalus adspersus
TTTCTGTTTATTTTGATAGGTAGCAAGAAGGATCAGAATTAATTCACTGTATTTTTTTTACAAAAATACAGAAATTTTTCTGTTTATTTTGATAGGTAGCAAGTAGGATCATAATTAAGTCTCTGTATTTTTTTACAGAATTTTTTCTGTTTATTTTGATAGGTAGCAAGTGATATTAAAAATAATTATCTGTATTTTTCTTACAAAAATATAGAAATTTTTATGTTTATTTTCATGGACATGCAACTTGCTATCTATGAAAATGCACAAAAAATTTTCTGTATTTCTGTAAAAAAATGCAGAGAATAATTCTGATACCACTTGCTATCTATCAAAATAAACATAAAAATTTATGTATTTCTATAAAAAAATACAGAGAATTAATTATGATACCACTTGGTATCTATCAAAATAAACTGAATTTTTTTTTTATTTCTGTAAAAAAAATACAGAGAAATAATTTTTATACCACTTGCTATCTTTCAAAATAAACATAAACATTTCTGTATTTCTGTAAAAAAATTACAGAGAATTAATTCTGATACCACTTGCTATCTATCAAAATAAACATAAAAATTTCTGTATTTCTGTAAAAAAAATACAGATATTTTATTATGATAGCACTTCATATCTTTCCTAAAACCCATAAAAAATTCAGTATTTCTCGCCAAAAAAATATAGATATTTCTTTCCGATCCCACTTTGCTATATATCTCCAAAGCCTAAAAAAATTCTATATTTCTCTTTCAAAAATCTAGATATTTAATTCTGATAGCACTTTGTATCGATCCAAAAGACCATAAAAACTTTGATATTTCTCTACAGAAAATACAGATCTTTAGTTCTAATCCCACTCTGTTATATATCCCTAAAGCCATACAAATGTATGTATTATTATACAAACAATACAGATATTTAATTCTGATAGCACTTGGATATGTATCCTAAAACCCATAAAAATGTATGTATTTATGTGAAACAAATACATAAATTTAACTGTGATAGCACTTGCTAGATATCCACAAATGATAAAAAATGTATGTATTTCCCCGCGTATTCCACCAAGTACGTTACCTTTTATGTGGTTTCACTACATAGTAGGTATGGAAAGTGTGATTTTCGTTAATCCATTAATGTCCCAATTAGATACAGCTTCTACACTGTCCATAGAGTTTATGGCTTCAACCTCCAATGTGGTCCACGCTACGTACCAGGCACCAACGCCTCCTACTGCCTGTTACTGCTGCCGCCTTCCCAGTACCCAACTCTAGATGCAAGATACTAATGTAGTCCACGATCCGTCTCAGAGCCCACCACCTCCTCATCCAGCTTGTAAATGATGCTGGCGTCTGCCCAGTACCTGACTTTAGATGCCAGAAACTAATGCCGTCCATACTCCGTCTCAGAGCCCACCGTCTTCTCCTGCTGTAAATAATGCTGCCGCCTGCCCAGTACCTGACTTTAGATGCCAGAAACTAATGCCGTCCACACTCTGCCCCTGATTCATCAAGCAGAATCGGATTATCGGTCGCGCATTCGTATTCGCGATCTGAAATCGTACGCCATCGTGCTTTTCAGCAACTGGAAAAGCTCGCGGCCGGAGCTACGCATCTCCGGCAGCTTTACACTGGCGAGCTTGCATTAAAAGTCACTGTTCCCCTAAAAAATCATTCTTTCTAATGGCACACACATTACCCGCTTAACAGATCCTCCTTAATCGCGCAGCTGAAATCTAATTGCCTTAATTGGCAGATTCGCGCTCCCTATTGCTTATTATTGTGAAGGCAGGAATCCGGCTGGCAGTGAGGCGAGTGTACGCGCACACTCAAGTCCGGACCGCTGTAAACCGTGATCGCTGGCCGCGCGTACTTTCGCGCTTCCAGCGAGCGCGGATTTTATTGATGAATCAGGGGCTCTGTCTCAGCCCACCGCCTCCTCCTCCTGCTGTAAATGATGCTATCATCTGCCCAGTACCTGACTTTAGATGCCAGAAACTAATGCCGTCCACACTCTGTCTCAGAGACCACCACCTCCTCCTCCTCCTGCTCCTGCTCTCCAGAACCCAGCTCTAGATGCCAGACTAGACTCAGGCTCAACAGGGTCTTCTTTCCCCGCTGATTCCACCAAGCCTGTTCCGTTTCATGTGGTTTCACTACATAATAGGTACGGATTGGAATCTCGTTGATCCATTCTTGTCTCCAATAGGTACAGCTTCGACACTGTCCATATGGGTGATGGCCTCAACCTCTAATGCCGTCCTTGCTCCTTCTCAGGATCCAATGCCTCCTCCTCATGCTGTAACTGATGCCGCCTGCCCAGTTCCCAACTCTGGATGCCAGTTACCAATGCGGTCCCCGCTCCGTCTCATTGCCCACCGCCTCCTCCTACTGCTGCTGCTGCTGCCACCTGTCACTTGTAACGTATAACAGAGCTGTGTAGCTGGCTAAATTTTGGACTGAAAGACCGCCCTCAGAGACCTCTGCCTGTACTCTGAAGCCTGTGTATGGCTTGTAACGGAGCGGGGAAACCTGGTGGCTAATTTTTGGACCTGAGGAACCCCCTCATGTCCCTCTCTGGCTGTACCCGGAGACCGTGTAAAATCCGGTATGTTCCCTTGGCCGACCCATAAAATGGCATGAGCTATTCGACCAAAACTACTTGCCAGCAACAGAAAAAAGACTTCCTTTTTTTATTTTTACTTGTTCAGTGTTGTGCAGAGCTGGGGCGTCTTGACATGTCTTTTTAAATGTATTTTTAGGCTGTAGAAGCTCTCCACCGACCCGAATAACAACCCGAATTTTCCCCCTATTGACTTTAATGGAGTTCGAACTCGATGTTCGATCACCCGAATAAATATGCATTATTCGCCTGGATTATTCGAAAGGAAGGACAGAGGGTGTCGCAGAAAAAAAATTCAGTTCTGTCTGCAACAGGTCACATTCCTGGGAATGCTTTTAACCCCAGGATCCTGGCTGCTAGCCCCCAGCTGTGTACACGCCATTACCAGTCTGCCTTGCCCACAGACAAAGAAACAGCTGCTCGGCTTTCTTGGCATGATCAATTTCTGCAGACACTGGATTGCTGACTGCTCATATTGGGACTCAAAGCTCCGTCCCAGTACCACCCCCAGTGCCCCTAATAACATTCAATGGTCTGATGAAATGACTAAAGCATATGTGATGTTAAAAGAATCCCTGACCTCTGCCCCTGCATTGGGAATGCCGAATTTCAATGTATCATTTGTATTGTATGAAAGAGAGAATTGTAAAACCATGGCTGCTGTGCTTGCTCAGATGCATAGAGGTAAATTGAGGCCTGTGGCATATGTCTCTAAGGCACTGCCTGTTACTGTGCAAGGCATGCCAGCCTGTCTGCGCGTGCTGGCGGCGTGTGCAATGGCTGTAGAAAGTGTCTCACTTCTAACTTTGGGTCATGAGACGATACTTTACACATCCCATGCTGTACTACATTTGCTTAAGAATTAAACCACTCAACACATAACAGCACAAAGGTTGTCCGGTTATAAAGTTATCCTAACATCCACTGCAGGATTAAGTGTAAAATATGCTCCTGCTACCAGTGGTCCTGTCGCTGTGCTCAATGCCCTCTTAGGTCCCAAAGGGCCAGAGGATGAAGTGCCAGAGTCACACTCATGTATCACTGAAATACGTAACACATCAACACCATGTTCAGACTTATGCACAACACGCATTCCTCTAGCAGAAAATGTTTTTGTAGATGGGTCTTGTTCGCGACCCTCTGACAAAACTTATTTAGCTGGATATGCTGTGGTACAGCTCCCTGACACAGTCCTCGAAGCCACCCCACTCTTTGTTAACTCTTCCCAAGCCGCAGACTTGATAGCACTCACCAGAGCCTTTGAAATTATGGAAGGAAAAGCGGTAAACATATTCACTGACTCCCGCTATGCTTTTGGAGTTGTACATGATTTTGGAGCCATTTGGCAGCGAAGAGGTTTTACCGCAGTTGATGGAAAACCCATTCAGCACTCCGCATTAATTTCAAAACTTTTACAAGCCATTCACCTCCCCCAATCAAATAGACATTGTCAAATGTCAAGCACACACTTCTTCCAATTCCTTGATGCCAGGGGCAACAGACTAGCTGATTTTCATGCCAAAGCCGCTGTTCAGTCTACCACACGCACCACTAGCCCCCCTGATACACTTCTGCTCGCCATCCCAGCTTCCACTGAAACCAACACACTTCTAACACAATTATAGTCCTTTGCCACCTTACAGGACATCGAATTCTGGGAAAAGGAATTGACCTTAGATTCCTTTGGAATCTGGTCAAACGGAAGGATAGTAGGGCTGCCAAATAGCAGTACCCCTCATTGTTTTTCAAAATCACGGTATAGGGGACAAAAGCGTTAAGACCAAAACACAAGAAATAAACAAGCGATTTTGTGCCCAGAATTTAAAGGAACACACACAAGCCATACTTTACCGTTATTTAGAAATAATGTGCAAGGAAAGAAAGCAGGACAACATGAACATTTGTTACCTCCACAGGGTCCATTTCAAGAGTTACAAATTGACTTCACACACATGCCAAAGGCTTACAATGGATGTCAGATAATGTTAGTGATTACAGATAGATTCAGCAGATGGGTAGAAGCTTTTGTAGTCAGGAATGAAAATGCAGGGACAGTAGCTAAGATACTATGCAAGGAGATCATCCTCAGTTTTGGATGCCCAGTGAGAATAAGCTCAGACAATGGCACTCCATTTTCTTCTAAAGTCACGCAGGAGATTTAAAAAATGATGAACATAGAATGGAAGTTCCACATCCCATATCACCCCCAGAGTGCTGGAGTAGTAGAAAGAATGAATAGGACATTGAAAAACAAACTTAGGAAAGCAACTGGAGGGACAATCCATAAGTGGGACCAATACCTACCAGCCGTGCTAGCAGTAATAAGAATGACACCCAATCCTGTTAATAAGCTATCACCCTTTGAAATTTTATTGGGACGTCCATTAACCACCCCTTGGGCCAAAGAACCCCCTATCTTACTACCGGGAGACTTGCAACAAATCCAGGATTAATATGTAGCTAAGGTAATTGAAAAATTGACAGCAACTACGGAGATATCTCTCTTTTACTCTCCCTACAGATCAACCAGTGCACCTATTCAAGCCCGGGGACGTAGTGTTGGTCAAAGCTCTGCACAAGCACAAATAATTGGATCCACCCTTTGGACCTCTGGTCACTGTGCAAGCCATCACTAGAACGGCCATGCTGACCAGTGGAGGACCCACCTGAATAACGCTTCGAGAGTGAAAAAGGCACCACCCATTCAGCACCAGGATGATGCTTCTAGATCCACGAGTACCAGCCCGGATGCTTGTCGGCAGTTTTGGAGCCCTGATGATCATATTCTGCCTTGTTTGGGTCACAACAACCTGCCACTATCACCCTCAAGATTTGCCCTTCATTTGCCTCCAATCAAGCCATAGCCTAAAGAATGACTCTACCCTGTCTATGCACCGGCAAGGATTTGAGTATAGTGATTGGACTGACTTCCGTGATAACATATGGGAACGTCTTGCCAAAGAAATATATAATAGCTCTAGTTTTTGTTTATCTGATATGCATAGTACTCAAGATATGTTAACTGCTTGTTTGATTGCTGTCTCCACTCTAGTCAGCAGACTGCTTAGATTCTTTAGCAATATCTACAATGACACTGATGTTACTGAAAGTGATATACGTTTACTCCATAACCCGTAAAACTTTTGCAACAACTGTAAAACCTATGATTCCCCAGAAAAATGTATGATTTTTACATATATAAATATTACACTATAATAAAAAATACACTATAAATATTACTCAGGGAGATGTATGTTACCGTATGACTTGTAAACCCTCTGAAATACCCCACTGTAGGATGACAGTGTTACAGAAAATCAATCAGCTCCCTCAAGTTATGTATGCCCAAGAACCTGAAGCTGTCTATTTGTATGTAAAGGATTAGGGGTATGGGGTCAAGTAGTTATCCTTTTTTGAAGGATAAAAAGAGGGAATGTAAGGAGCTGAGGAATTTAGCTGATTCTTGTAGTTAATTATTTTTGTGCTTTTGTTATGTTTTGTAGATGATTGAATTATGTTGAAACTAGTACTAGTACTAGTTTCTTACCAGTAAACCTTGTACTCTTCTTACCAGTAAACTAGCGTCCGCTTCCCCCTTTTTGCCTTGAAACTCTTCCTTTCCTCCCTATGGCCATATATTTGTTACTTTGACAAAAATATCTTGTTCTAGGAGAACCACAAGAACATCTGTTATGTCTGCTAATTGTCTGTAGTCATGTGATCATGCACTGATCATACCTTTGAACTGTTATATAAACTGCGTGCAAACAAAGTTTTGAGAATGATCTAACCACACATTAAAATGCGTGTGTTATATTCTTCCAGCGCTGTAAAAAGAAGCTATTAGAAAGAGGGAAATATTGATCTGGGATCAATAGGAAATCGCCTTAACAGGGGGAATCTGTTACAGAGCTTAAAATGAAAAGTGCAGCTTATAATTTTGAGACCTGATAAAACAAAAAAAATGTACCTAATTACAACAACAGTTGTTCATGCTGTATTTAAATTGCCTAAGGCCCCTACATTCTTATAGGTAACTGGAAACTTTCACTTTGTCCCGGGTATTTCCTTTACATAACAAACTATTACAACATCAGTATCATATTCTCTAACTAGACTCACTTGGCAACAAAAAAGTAGGGGCAAGAGGGGACACTTGCCCCTCCACCCTGAAGTTTTCTCCCACACTGGAGTGGACTGTTGGAACTACCCCATGTTTTTTAAATATCATGTAGCAGCGCCATCTACACATCATCTCGTTCATTATGAATTTAGTTGCGTTTGAAGGCCTACAAGATTCCAGTCAAAGGATTACAGGTTTAGGCAAGATCAGTGTTTATCAAATTTTTATTTTCCTTTTAAGGAAAAGGTATACATTTTAGGTTGTGGAAGTTTTGTTTTAACTTCTTTTTTTGACTATTTAGAAAGCTAGTAATAATGTGAACCTTAAGTTCAAATATCCATAAAGGGTATTCTTCTTCTAACCTTTAAAATTATTTGGTATATATTATACTTTACTTCTTTAGTGGTGCGGGGCTCTGACTACTGTTATGCTTTTATTTCTAAATGTAATAAATGACAGACAGAGCTTTGAATATCCCTTTACCATGGTTCCTTACCAACCAAAACAATGTTTCAGGGGTGAAATGGTCCCCTTTTTCCAGGGCAACAAACAAAACCAACCACATAAAAAATTCTTAAATAGTCACAACCTAAGTACAAATGGTAACAGATTTGCCCAATTAGGGGCATTTCTCAAGCTACTATCTCTATACCAAATAGTTTAAATGTTTGGGATTTGTTCATTGACAGAGAGGGACTATAAATTATGTCTTATGTGCCAGGAATTTATTGAACATAGTCATACCGAACATATAATACAAGCATTAGAGAGAGTCATGGATATTGTAACTAATGAGACATCTAATAAAGATCAAAAACTTGTTTGCCTTTTTTTTCTGAAAGATCTGAATAGGACTAAACATATTGTACAGATGAGTTTTCAAGATACCACAATCAATATTAATTTCAAAAAACATCTTTTATTTAATTAAACCTTAAAAACATCTTATTTATACATATATTCATAAATACTGCCTTGCAAGAAGCAGTATCATATATCTGTACTAATTATTTACATCATGCCTATATGATATTTTTGGCTGAGTTGGGGCACATTAGAAACCAGGACTGCAACCTCATAGATACTAGGAACTTCATTTTTAATATTTTATAACAACCAACATCTAATGCCCTCAAACTCTTAATCTGTTGATGCAGATTGAATGCAACCTGCAGGGAGACGCCGCTGCAGCAGGCAGCGTGGCCCAGGTGTCTTTCCCTGCAGGCGGAGGGATCCGTTCTGGCTGAACTACTGTTCAGCCAGGCAGCATCCCCAGCATCCCTATGGATGTGAACAGAGAAAGTCTTGTTCTCAGCACTCCTGCGGATGTGCACGTCCCAGGGGTGCTGTGGGAAGTGGTGTGTGCGCTACCACGTGTGCCTCTTGTATCCCCCGGGGGCGAGGCACTGGGCTGCCTTGCCGTCGGGCGGGACATAGTTAGTTATCCTCCAATCAAATGGAGCCAGGTGGCGCAAGGTCATTGGGCACTCTGGCCATTTAAGGAGAACCTTTCCTGAACACCATTGCCTGCTTTAAGCCTCTGTGTGTACAGTGTGCTTGGGTGCGTTCTCTGTGTTGGTTCATATTAACCGGTTTTGTTGTTACCAATAGCAACCTATTCTGATACCTGATTCTGCCTGAACTCCGCCTGCCCTGACCTTGGATTGTTTGTGACTACCCTTGCCTGCTGCCTGCCCTGACCTTGGCTTGTTCCTGACCTGTCTTTGCCTTATCTTTCTGTACCACCCTTATCGAACTGATCATCTGTGAATAACCCTTACCTTGTTTTATGACGACAATAAAGCTTGACAAAAGGATTCTTGGAGTTGGCTATGGTTTGTGTGCCCAGGCACATTACACCTATTGATTAATTTTACTGAATCACCAATGATTATTTGTGAATTTATGTGTAAATAAGATTTTTTTAAAGTTTTGTTGAATAAAATAGATTTTTTAATTAATATTAATAGTGGTACCTTGAAAACCCTTCTGTACGACATGTTTAGTCCTATTTGGACCTTTCCAAAAAAAAGGGAAACAAGTTTGTGATTTTACTTTTACTATTTAAATTGGGGTGTGATACCTTTCATTTAATTTATTGTGTAAGGGGTTAACATACTTTCTCCTATATTGAGACATCTATAACTAAAATTTAATTAATTCATACTTAGAATGTAATGTCTGAAGATATAAAAAAAGATCACTAGTCACCATAGTAATATTATAAAGTCTGATGTTGATGTTCATATGGATGTGAAAAAACTACCTTTTCATGTCTTCAAGAAACATCAAACTCTTAGATCTTTTGATTTGGACCGATCCTATATAGAAGTATCGAAAGGCTTCCTTTAAATTTTCTTCAAAGAGGGGTTATTTTCAACTCACGTATATGTGGGAATTAAATCAAAGGTGTTTGAGATTAGACCATATTACAACTGTAGGACGGATTTTTGCATCTCTGTTAAAATGCCCATGCTCCCATGTTTATTTTGGAAATACTACTGGCATGTTCAAATGTAAATTTTGGAAACACTGCAGCGATATCAAAGTAGCTTTAAACTTTAATAGACGGCATGTCAGTTAAATGTAACAACTCTATTGCAGTATATTTTGGTAAAGCGTATGATAGGACACATGGGTTAAGAGTCTTGGTGATGTTCATGTGAGTTAAAAAAAACTCTGGTTTCCCCTACACCTTAAAGAAAAAATGCATTTAGGTTAACTGTCTTTCCCAGAAACCGTCCTTAAATCACGTGGCACAACCGCCGTGCAGTGCAAGCTAGCTGCAGTGCCCAAAATGGATACGTGCGAATATTAAAAAATATAAAACTAAAAAAACTGTAGTATACAATTTAAAAAACAAATAAAAAACAAACCATTGCAATTGACCATGTTGCACATCTCCAGTGGGGTAGAGATAGGGGAAAATTTATTTTAAAGAATAAATGTTTTTTGATTTATACTGTGCAAATAGTCTTCCGTTTGAATCCACAAACAATAATGTTTTTTGCCAGATTGATCTGTTTCTTCCTTAATTCGCTTTTTCCTCCCAATATCTTTGGTCCCTTTTGGCTTGTTAAATATTTTTGCTATCCAGACATTTTAAAAGTTGATTATTTTTGAGCTCTGTATCTGTACTGCATTCTTAGCACTTACATTGTTAGGACTATAGAAGCCATCCTGCGTACAGAGAAGAGGGGATAGGGGAGGTTTCTGTATTCATGTCCTAGTATGACAAATCTCCAGTACAATGAGTTGTCACTTTAGGCAGGATAGTAAAATTTTGAGAAAAAGGAGAAATCTAATGAAGCCACCACATCAGAGAATTTATAAGCTGCAATATGTATTACATTACTGTTTGGGTTAGATACACTTTTCTGCATTGCAAAATAACCACTAAGGCATGAGCATGACTATGTGATATGGAAGTATCAAAAAAGATGGATCAGAAAAAACAAAAGCTCCTCAAGGTAACTGAAAAGCAGTGCTATACAGCGTAAAATTATTAAATAATAAAACTTTTAAAATATAATTTTTGTATGAAAATGCACATCCCACTTTAGCTTTGAAGAATGTGTCATGTACTATAAAATTTTTCTTTAAATGTCTTCGCAATATAAATGTGTAAAGAAGATTAAGGGGGCAATGACTGGAAGAGATTCGCTGTGCATATTGTTATCAGAATAAAAGAATTCATGAAAAAGATTACATGTTTGATCACAGAATGTTTTATCAGAAACCAAATATTATATTTTCGTTATCTACACTGGATCTTGTTTTTAAACTCAATGTGTAAAGATTTATTTTGGCTTTACCAAACCTGTGGTGAATTTCATTGATCTATACTGTTATAGGATAACAGCTGTAATTTGTGACTATTACTTTCAATTGTTATCAGCTCTCAATACTGAAAATAGCAATTATCACAAATTACCATCATCGGAGTAATTTGAGCCTTAATCTACTTATTTATTTCCTAATACTCAGCAGGAAATTCAACAAGGTTTGTTTTGTTTAGGAGTAAAGATCTTGAGTTAGGTTCTAAGTAATTGTGTACCTCCAAATTTGTAATGCCCACAAACACAGCACCATATATTGGTGTATGACATGATGTTGTCTTCCTGAAGCTTTTTGCATGTTTTTGTTGTGATCTTGGTTAATGGACTATTATTTCTACTAATAATAATAATAATACTAATGGACTAAGGGCTAATATTACCCAGGTTGTTAGAGACTTTTATGGTGATCCATGCATGGAATGGTAATATAGGTATTGCATCAATAAATTTATGTTTTAGTTATATTGCACAATAAAGATGCATACCTCTCAACATTTGAAGGTGACCAAAATACAAAATACAGAGGTAATGGTGCAAACTGTTTGGCCCAAACAGTTGGTGCTGTCAAGGGGTCGGACATAGTGAAGGTGTGGCTAAACCATGATAGATAGTAATAAAACTTTACGTTGTTGGATAAGCAGAAACACAGACACATGGTCCTGCACGGAACTACAAACAAATTTCTATTGATACTGAAGTGAATCTGTCATTCATAGAAACAATCTCTCTTTTGAGGAATATTCCAAGTCCATGTGTTGTAATTATAGTAATTGATTCTCCACCAGGGAATTTTTCGGTGAATAATATATTCACTACTAGTGTTGGTGTTCGAATTCAGATTGTCCTTATATATTGGACCCAAATATGGCTGTTCGAATTCGGGTAGACCTGGCCCGAAAAAAACGAGAAACGGCAAAAATTCGGATAACAAAAATGTAAAAAAATGTGTTAAAAAAAATTAAAACGAATGCTAAATTAATTTATTGAGTGTTTGTGTTTATTTAACTTTTTATTTTTTAAAGGTTATCCTGGAATGACAATCCCAGACACAGCTGCAATCATTGAGAAGATACCCCACGAGTATCTCTTAAGCTACGTACACACTTCCAATTATTATCGTTGTTAAACGAACGACGAACGATCCTGCACGATATCTACGAACGATCGTATAGCACCGATCCTGCACATACAGATAACGACACGATCGTTCGTAGATATTGTACACACAATAGATACGATCGTTTGAGCTGTAACACACTTTCCAGCACAGAAATATTAAAACACATTTGTTACATTTTTCTTTTATCCACTGCCGGAAAAATGTAACAAATGTATCATATTACTATGTTGGAAAGTGTGTTACAGAGTAAGAGATATCTGCAGGGCATCTTTTCATTAATTGCAGCTGTGTCTGCAATTATTGAGAAGAGTGTGCAATCCCCGGGGCATTACAGGTTAATTACTCTGTAGTGCCCCGGGGATCGTGGTGGAACTGCAGAGTTTATCTGCAGTTCAGTTCCCATGGTCATATGACATATAGTGCCCTGTGTTCTTGGATAGAGAAACTCTATCCATGAACATATAGTACTAGCAACAGCAATCAGGATCGCTGTTGCAGTCCTGTAGTATGTGTTCCTGGATAGAGTTTCTCCCTGTGTTCTTGGATAGAGAAACTCTATGCAAGAACACATACAGCTAGTAAAGGGCTGCAAGAGCAATCTGATTGTTCTTGCAGCCCTTAATAGTCCCTAAAAATAACCCAAATTCTCCCACCATTGACTTCAATCGTGTTCGAATTCGGCATTCGATCACCCGAACAATATCTCACTATTCGATCGAATAGCTATCGAATAGAATAGTGAGTTTAAAATCAGAATAGAAATAAATAGACCCCTTAAACATTATTTATAAAACCACTGGAATTTGTTGTTCAATTATATTATATTGCCCCCATAGGGGCTTGCTCCTGACTTTACCCAATGGCTCAAGGTTAATCAACAAAACTTAGGAACATGATTTTAAATTAGGCCTATTAAAGCAGACCTAATACATTTCTTTATGTTTTTTGCACATATCAAAAAAATGTATTATTGCTCCAAATACCAATATTTACACCCACCTTTAAAAAAATTACATTTACCAGACCCTTTGAGCCCTCCACAATTGGATTCGACATGGTCTCATGCCGCCCTGGAATTTTTCTTTGTTGCGGCATTAGCGGCCGCTGCCATCTTCATCCATCTTCTTTCTGCTTAAGAAACTTTATCTTGCACTGTGCAAACGCAAGATCAGGTGAAATAAAAGTGCACATCTCACCGTGCATGCATGCACTTATTTTTTACATTGCAGGGAAAAGCCCCTTTTACACATGCCCGAGCAGCCTGAAGCCTCCTAGGATACGTAGGTAGACAAAAGTATCCCAGGTGGCTGCCAGGATCCTATTCAGTTTTTACCAGTACAGTGGAAAAGACGGAAGGGTAGAGGTCTCCCCTTCTTTTTTATTTTATTTTTTTTTGGTGTTTATGTAAAAAAAAAAAACATTTTTGCCGTTATAACAAAGAGTTACCTACCCTTTTATATATTTTATATATAGTAAAAAATGTGGTAATAGTTTGGCTTTAGACTGACAAATAAAGAAAGAATTATGTAGTCTGGACAAAACAAGAAAACAATAAAAAAATATTAAACCGCTACACCACCCTTAATGCAATACCCTTTTTAAAATCTATATGTTTAATTTTCATGTAAATCACAGAACAATATATTAAAATATGTAAACTGGAAATCAAAAATAGAGTTTAAACTTAGACTTACAAGTGCAGGTTACTATGTAACTATGTTGATATTACAAACTAGAAAGTGTAAATGTCATGTTATTACTATCCATCACTAAAAGCTGTTATAAAATGAATTATTTGACAAAATGGTACTGGGAGATTAAAAATGTGTTGTCTTTTGTGTGTCAGATTTTTTTTAATACAATGTAAGCTGTGGTTTTATCAAATATTTAATGATGATATGCTTTGGAGATATCTTTTACATAAATCAAACACTGAAATGATTGATGCTGAAGGAGTAAGAACAATGAGGCCTATGAGAAAAATGAAAGCTCACATTTACAGAATTAAAATCATTACCATTCATCTGTAGTGTAATAACTTAAAACATTTATATCTGTGCCATGGTATCTCATAAAACTAAATTAAAATTTATCATCATGAAAAAGTATACAACATAATATCCCCCTAACATAAATTAATGTAATTAGTGGTATATGCAATGAGTGGCATGCACATGAATTAAATCATTACAATAATTTATTCAAAGCCTGTTTAGGTATTATTAGCCTGTATTTGCACTGTGCATGTGTAAGGGTATATTATTTTTCTAAGTTCCCTTTTTTTTGCTATTTTGTGATTGTGTAGTGCTTGTTGGTGTTATCTAAGCAAAGATTACATGCTATTTGCTCCAGTAGGATTTTGTAGTATGGATGTTTATTGACTGGGTGTGGGTGGGGGGGGGGAAGAAAATAATAAATATTTGACACACTTTTTTACACACAGTCCTTTATTATTTCTATTAGGGGTGCCACATGGAAAATGGTCTTTTTAAAGGGCCTTTTGCCCTGGATAATAGATAATAGGATAATAATTGCCAAGGAGACACACTCTAACCCTGCGAAGCCCCATGTGCAAGGGAACCAGAGAATTTTGAAAGATGTGCAACGTATTAGAGGCAGATTTTTGGAAAGAGTAACCGTCAGATATCTTGTGCTTTCTTTATTATCTTTACTCTTCTTCATGGATCAGAACAAATAAACCAAGTTTAATTTGACTTTCAACCATCTTTCTTTTTATCTTAAGAAAATTTTTTAAGAAGACATTTTTCCTTGCAGGCTTAGTACAAAAAAACATATTGCTATTAGCTAAATGAGGATCAATATTTATTAAGGATCTGTAATAAAGGGGCCACAATTAAAGGGGTACTAAATCCATCCATTTTTACCTGTCCCTGTTTCGTTGCGGGAGCAATGATCTTCTTCCTTATATTTCACATTCTGATTTTGATTGATCGGGATGACATAACTAATTAATTCCCAGCACCAGCAAAGTACCGTTGACAACAAACTCTGCATGCACAGCTCACCAAATTTTGAGAGCTGGGTATCAGACATGTAAGCATAGTTCTTGAAGGCCTGTGATAATGGATTTTTGTTTGCTTCAAGTGAGATTATTCATGACTGTCAAAGTCCCTGTGTTTTATTTAAATGTTTTTCCTACTTATGATGTAATTGTTCACCCTGTACACCACTGGAGTGTATCAAACCCTGTCCCCCCCCCCCCCCCAACAGAGTAACTTACAGCAGCAAGGAATCCAAGGAATTAGTTGCCTGTCCTCTGTCCAGTTGTGCAGAATCCACCAGATATTTCCTTTTCAGCATCTCCAGCACAGACACTGGGGTGCAGATGAAGGGTATTGTAGAGTATGTGTTTCTGCCGATGAACAGAATAGTTCTGGTTTCATCTTCTCCTGACATTGGGTGCTAGGAATTTATGGCCTTTTTGCTCCCAGTCACTAGTGCCTGTTGTAAGGTTAGATTTGGCTGACCTGCTGCTGGTGTGTTTATCTGTTGGATTTATTGTTGTTGATTCTGCCTGTTTCTGACCCTCTGATTTTTTGCTGCCTGGACTGACCTTTGCTTGCTTTGACTTTACCTTTGGACACTTTGTTTGGTAGACTGATTACCTGTATATGACCTTTGCCTCTGCTGGACTCTCCTGTACTGCATTATCTGTGGGTTCCTAGACATCATTCTTTGCGCACAGAAGTTCTAGGAGCCAGTGTTTGGACAGTGCAATTAGCCTCAAAAAGCTGAGTGGGGGCTTGCTATAGGTGAAGAGTGTGGAAGTAGTTCGGGAGACTGGCTTCTGGTGAGCACTGGCAATGGAACAGGGCCTTATATCCAGTTGTTCATATTTGCATATCATCCAACAAAACTTGTTTAGTTAAGCTACGTACACACGTCAGATTTTTATCGCCTGATAATCGGCATCGGCCAATTATCGGGCAAAAATCTGCCGTGTGTACAGTCGGTGTCGTCCATCGTCCGGACGACCGACCTGCCGGATCCACGGACGATGGACGACAGCCGATCCTAATGCAAGGGAAGGGGAGAGCGCGCAGCAGGGTGCCGTTCCGTCGCTCTCCCCCTCCCCTCTCCATAGAGCATGAACGGTGCTGCATCGTGCACTCCCTTGTCGTTGGAAAGGATCGTGAAAGATCCTTTCCAACGACAAAAATTGCAAGTGTGTACGCAGCTTAAGTTTGGGGAGCTTGGAACATATTATGAAATGTTTACATGCTTGGAGAATAGACAGTCCAAACATGGTTTGAGTTCATTAGGCAAAAAGTGCTAATCTTGTGATTTATTACATTGGGATTTATTGTGTGATATTTTCCTCCTTTGTCCAGTTTTATAGCAAAACATACTTTTCTCCAGGAATCTGCTTTCAGAATGTTTGTTCTGATTTCCTATCAATAGGCAACCATCGTAGCCTTCTTTTGAAACAAACCTATTGCTGCACATCATTTTTTTAAACATTAAATTTTTATTGAATTTTTTAAACTTTTTACACAAAAAAGAAACAGAATAGGAAAAAACAAAAATAACATATTGGAGGAAGAAACAGCTCCGGATCCCGGCACATGGACCAATTGCATAGAAACAGAATAAAGAAGAGAGTTCTTTGGTATACACCTAAAATTTTCATACAAAAATGGAAGGACCAAAAGATACAATGTAGGTCTCATCTCTGACCCTCCGACCTCCTACTGAAAAATAAAAAGGGAAAAATCAAATCAGTACCTCCATCGGCCTCCCTAAACATCCAAGAGAACAAACCCGTTAGTATGTGCATTTCTATTAGCCCAAGACTATTTAGGCCACAGAGTCAACTACCACCCTCTAATCACCCAACAAATCTTTATAAACTAGAGATTCTTAAAACATAATCCAAGGTGCCCAAGTTTCTAAAAGTTTCTCATCCTGTTTGTAGATACTGGCAGTCAAATCCTCCATTATTCTAATTTTGTTTACTCTTTGGAGGCACATCCCTACAGAAAGGGCTGACAATTGTTTCCACAAACTAGGGATGCAGGCCTTTGCCACATTTAACAGATGTTTAACTACCAATTTATTATAAACTTTAAGTGGCCAGGCATTGAGATGAAGGAAAAACCCATGGTCATTAGGTATTGGCCTCACAGACATATCTTGCAAATTTTTCTTACCCTTGCCAAAAGTCTTCGAGCTTCTTGCAAGACCAAAAAATGTGTAACATCGTGCCACTCTCAGTACCACACCTCCAGCACATATCAGAAACAGTAGGGTAAATCGTATGTAGTCTATCTGGAGTCTTGTACCATCGAGTAAGGATTTTTATATCCCACTTCTTGGGCTCCACTGTGCATGGAGCTTTTGTGGCAAAACCACAATATTTGATCCTTCTGGGCTTGGGACAGGTTGATTTCCAACTCTCACTCCCAAACCCGAAGGTATGAAGGTGTAAAATCTTCTAGCAGTGTATTCAACATTGAATACAAGACAGATAGTGCATGTCTAGAACACAGGTCACCCGTGCACATTTTTTCAGTGTGTACAGTTGTGCCTCCTTCCAGAAATCTAGTTCATAATCTAGGGAGGGGTTTTGCAGATCACTATACGTGCACCAAGTCCCTCCAGGCAAAACATGTTTAACTCTCGTCAAGTCCTTTTCCCTGAGCTGATCAAATCCACCTACCACTATTTCAAATTCCGGTTTATCTAACACTGGTGTAAGAAGAATGAGATGGGGCAAGATATAACTTGAAATAGAACTTGAAATATTTCCCACAAACCTTAATGATAGCTATCAAAGTAGGGTAGGCTTTATCCAAGTATTTGCTCAGCGATGAGATCCATGATAATGCCATGAGGGGGACCCTACTGAAAACCTACTTGGCCTGCACCCAAAGTTTGGAACCACCACTTGCACACCAATTTACCACTCGTACCAAGAAGGCTGCCGCATAGAATAGGAACATATTCGGGACCCCGAGTCCGCCCACTTTCTTATGGGCAAATAACAGATTACTGTTCAACCTAGGGCTTTTATTTCCCCAAATAAATATGAAAAGTTTTGCATGAAGCTTCCTAAAGAAACCAACGCAGAGCTCACATGTACTATGATGACACACTAAAAAAGGGACATACACACCCATGCATGATTACAAAATGGGGAAAATAAGCCGTCAGCAACAATCCTCTGGGAACAATCAAGATTTTCAACCTGGCCGCAACTTACCTGACATGTTCAGATCTTCCTCCCAGGGAGCTCCTAGGTGATACCCCGTGTTTCTGTAACAATGGAACCAATGCTACCCTATATGAGTCAGCTTCCTTAGCGCACAGATTTACAAACATTGTCCAAGAACACCCTGACAGCAGCTATTTCTGATTTAAAAGAGGATGTCTGTTCAATTACCTCCAGGCTCTCAAAGATGGAACAAGCTTGTACCAACAGAGATTCTGATATCCAGCACATCCTATTCCAATGCACCGCCAGGTAGAAGACCTTGATAACAGAGGCAGACGCCTCGTAAACAAACCGTCCACCCAAGTTGCCAATCAAATTTGAAAAAGTTCATAGAGCTCTACAAGCTAAAGGTAAAGAAATGTTATTTGTTGTTTGCTAAACTTCTCTCTGAAGGAGGAAATTATGAGACAAGCTCATTCCAAAGACCGCATAATATACAATGGATCATAAATACATCTCTACCAAGACCTCTTCTTCATCACACTGCAACAACGCAGGGCACTTCGGCCCCTCCTGTCAACACTAAGAGATCGCCACATACCCTATTTCTGGAGGTTTCCATTTTGTCTCACTGCTACAATTGATGGAAGATCCTTTCACCTGCGTGCTTCTGAGGACTTACCAAGATTTCTTCAACAATTGCGTTTACCTGATATTGAGCTGCCAGACTGGCTTTCAGAGTTTTCCACATCTACTTCAGGTCATATGGCACAAGAGGAAGATCCTGACTCCAGAAGAAATGGCCAAGAATGCATGCAGAACCCCGGAAGGGGCCCCAGAAGTACAAAGCTACGATAAGTATTATTGATCTCAGTGGAGACTTTTACTGAAACAAACAAATGTTTTGTTCATATGAAGTTTTAGTTCAAATCCAAGTGGATTGTGCCCCAGATGTGCACTTTTCCATAGGGATAAATACATTAGAGTCACCTTCAGTCCAATGCATACCCTACTGATAAACAATTGAGATATACCCCATTCCGAGGGGTGGCAGTGGATAGGAGATGTCCAGATAAATTTTGTTTAAGATGTTATTGCATACATGATGATATTGTAAAGTTTGCGAAATGATCCATAGAAATAGGATTTCCTTATGGGATGTTATTGAAGGTTGTTAAGCCACAGATATCATATCTGACCCAATATTTAATAACTGTAAATAAAAAAACATGTCAGTTTATATATATGTTCATATGCCAACATATCCTAAATAGATATACATATGAAACATATGACCTATTCCTCTATTGTTAGAAGTACCCATTTCTACTCTATAGACTACTATACGTCTACTATATGTTTTATAAGTTTCCTCTGGGATGTCATTCTTGTCCCCGTTTACAATCTAAATATACAAATCCACCCCCCACAGTTAGACATTATTCAATCCAACTGACCACATCCGGTTTTTAATTGGTAAATAGATGTCAAAATACACCCACTCCGAATCTCCTCTTTCCTCTATTTTTAGTTTCTCTATAGGGGATTGAAGTGACTTGTTAACCTGTTCCTAACCAAAACAAATTATTAGTTCAACTAACAACTGGAAAAAAAGAAAAAAAATATATTCTCTAGTTTAAGTGAAGAAAGTATTGTTTTTGTGTTCTTGTGTTTCACAATGGATTCTCTCTCTCTCAGAGGCTGAGCCATCAAGGTGGTAGCATGGCTGGTAGTCAGCAGGGTGGCAGCAGTGTGAGGTTGGGAGCCAAACGTGCCCGGGGTAGACCACCTGCTTCGCAGCAGCCTACCTGCCCGGGAAGTAGTGATGCAGGGGTTCACGGAGGCAGCGGCAGTAGCAGTCAGTCAGTGCGGAGTGTTGGGGGTAAAATCACCTAATCGGCGGTGTGGCAGTTTTTTGTTAAGACGCCGGAGGAGGTTAACATGGCCATATGTAAAATTTGTGGGCAGAAGGTGAAGCGTGGCCAGGGTTCCAAAGTGGCCTGGGAGAACCGTGGCTCCGATGTGGTGGTCCAGCTTGCCACAGCAACCTCTGCATCACCCAGTGGCACCGGCTTTCAGGCAGTCAAGGCTCCACCACCTCAGCCGAAGGGAGCTGTATGTCATTTACACCTTCTGCTGATCCAGATGCTCATGCTCCTCCCCTCTCGTCAGTCATTCCGTCAGCAATCGATCACCGAAGCGATTGCCAAGAGACAACAGTATGCGTGCACTCATCCAACGGTGCAGAAGCTGAATGTGCTCCTGTCCAAGTTGCTGCTGCTGCAGTCCCTCCCTTTCCAAGTGGTGGACTCTGCACCTTTCAGAGAACTGATGGCTTGTGCAGAGCCGAGGTGGAGAGTCCCAAGCCTTCATTTCTTTGCAAAAAAGGCAGTACCAGCCCTGCACAAATATGTAGAACAGAAGGTGGTCCAGTCCTTGAGCCTGTCGGTGTCTGCCAAGGTGCACGGCAGTGTGGAGCTGTAACTACGGTCAGGGTCAATACATGTCCTTTACGGCCCACTGAGTGAATCTGATTCATCCACAGCCACAGCAGCAATTTGGCCAGGTGACACCGCTTCGGCCTCCATGTTCTCATGCCGCTGGTCCTGCGACAACATCCGCCTCTGCCTCCTCATCCTCCACCATGTCCTCAGCCTCCACTGCAGGGACAATTCACAGTGCCCCTCCAACATACCACATGTGCAGGGCACGGCGGTGTCACGCTGTTCTACACCTGGTTTGCCTGGGGGAATGGAGTCACACAGGGGAGGAACTGCTCCGTGTAATTAATCAAGAGATCGAATCATGGCTTTCTCCATGACAACTGAAAGTCGGAACCATGGTGACCGACATTGGGAAGAACATTGTGTCTGTGCTGCATCAAGGAAGTCTGAGCCATACACCCTGCATGGCACATGTGTTCAATTTACTTGTCAAGCGGTTCCTAAAGTCTTCCACCCATCTGGAAGACATCATAAAAATGGCCAGAAAACTTTGCATGCACTTTAGCACTCGTACACTGCAAACTTCTTGAGCTGCAGCGGCAGAACGGCATCCCACAACATAGGCTGATATGTGACGTTTCCACCCATTAGAAATCCACCCTCCATATGTTGGACCAAATACATGAACAGAGAAAGGCCATCAACGAATTCTTGATGATCCAAGCGGATAGGAGTACTCCCATGTGTGTCCCATGCTGACACCCATGTGATGTCAGCCAGTGGCAGCTCATGCGTGACTCCTGCCATTTGCTCAGGCCCTTTGAGGAGGCCACGTTATTTGTCAGTCGCCAGGACTACGGGATGAACAACGACATTCCTCTACTTCATGTCCTGGAACAGATGCTGGTAAATCTGGCTGGTCAGGGGACTGGAGACGTGGCGCCTAGGTCTCACAGCCACATGAGCACTGTGGGGGGCTGAACTGGAGGAGGAGGAGGAGAAGGAGAAAATTGGATCAAAGGCAATGTATAGCCAAATGGGTGGTTTTTCTACTCAGGTGACAGGAGAGGAGAAGCGGGAGCAGCCAGAGGAGCAAGAGGGAGATGAGGAGAATGAGGCAGAGGACCCAGACACACCGTGGCAGTATGCAGTGGAGATGGAAGCAGGGAGTCCCTCCAAGTCGCTGCAGAAATGGCCCGCTGCATGCTCACTTGCTTGCGCAGTGAAAGCCGAATTGTCACCATTCGGCAGAGGGATGACTTCTGGCTTTCCACCTTGTTGGACCCTCGCTACCGGTCAAAAATGGGGGCCTTTTTTACACCCGCTGAAAGGGAGGACAAACTGAAGTACTACAGAGACATCCTATGTAGTCAGTTGGCCGCTGTCTATCTGCGCCATCGTCCATCCTCTCGTAGGTCTGACCGGTGGGGCCATCTGCACTCATGTTCCACTGCCATGGCTGCTGTGGAGGGGTGGGGTGGCAGGAGCAGTACCAGCTCCATCAGCGGCAGCCTCAGTCTAGAGTCGCTGATGAGCAGCTTTCTAAACCCGCATAGTGAAGAAATTACTAACCAGCAGCTAGACATAGAGCAGAACCTGAACCAGCAGGTAGTGGCATACTTGGAATGCACCCTGCCAGCTGTCATTGAAGATCCGCTGGACTACTGGGCAGCCAAACTGGATTTGTGGCTGCAACTGGCCGAGTTTGCCCTCAAAAAGCTGTCCTGCCCAGCCAGTAGTGTGGCATCAGAGCGGGTGTTTAGTGCGGCGGGGGCCATAGTTGCCCCAAGAAGAACTCGCCTGTACACCCAAAATGTGGAGAGACTGACCTTTGTCAAGACGAATCAGGCGTGGATCAGAAAGGATTTTCACGCACCAATGCCTGATGCATCTGATTAGATGCCATCCCCACACTATGTCACCTTGCCGCTCTGTGGTCTCCTGATGCTGCTGCTGCCATCTCCACACTATGTCACCTTGCCGCTCTGTGGTCTCCTGATGCTGCTGCTGCCATCTCCACACAATGTCATCTTGCCGCTCTGTGGTCTACTGATGCTGCTGCTGTTATCTCCACACTATGTCATGTTGCCGCTCTGTGGTCTACTGATGCTGCTGCAGCCATCTCCACACTATGTCACCTTGCGCTCTGTGGTCTCCTGATGCTGCTGCTGCCAGACCTCCAGACTCTGTCATTGTTCCACTCTGTGGACTACTGATGCTGCCGCCACCTCCACACTATGTCCTTGTGCCACTCTGTGTCCTACTGATGCTGCCACCACCTCCAGACTCTGTAATTGTGCCACTCTGTGGCCTACTGATGCTGCCGCCACCTTCAGACTCTGTCATTGTGGGTGTGGCTTCTGAGGAAGCAGCTGCAGGCTGGTCTGTGCTCCTCTCTCTCTCCGATGTCTGGCTCTAGCCCAGGGTTGGGCTGCCCTGGGTGGGGAAGTTCCCCAGGAAAGCCCCAGGCTTCCCGAGCCTATACATGATGCAGACTCTGATGGACTCCATACAACAGATTATCCAGGTACTGATAAGAATGAAAGCTGTGAAATTTCTGATAAAGATATTTGTCATGTGAAGAGCAGTATGAAACATGAACACGAATTGGATAAACCTGTACAGCAGATGGGAAGTTGTATCCAGGGAAGCCCAGCAATGGAGCAGTCAGTGCAGTCAGGTCAGAGCAGTGTTGGGGCAGCACAGAAAGCTTTGCCCACCCCACAGGTGGTTCAGAGGGTGACTCCGAGTCAGTCTACCCCACAGAGAGATGATGACGGGGCAGCACCGGCCCAGCACAGTGCAGCCGTTTCGCAGACGCCAAGGAAGATTTCCTTGGAACAAAAGACAATAAAGGAAAATTTGCAGCAACAAGTTTTGATTCCCACCAGCCAGGTGCGGTCAGCCCGCCTCAGAGCCCAGCAAGGTAAAAACAGTGCTGAAAGTACTAAAAAGCCAACAAATGCGGCTTCGGGGGGCTCCATCAGCTCAGAAATCCTCCCAGATGTCTGCAAATACAACCAGCAGTACAAAGCCCCAGTCTGAGATGGGGTTAGCGACCCACAAATCACTGCAGATTCGTCCATCACCTGTGAGTGGGAAGGGGGCAGCGCATGACATGGCTTCCAGTCCATCTGAGGACCCAGCAACGTTTAAACACCCGGCAGAGGTGACCGAGCAGAAAGTAACAGTCTGCCAGCCTGGGCTGAGCCTAGCACAGAACATTCCAGCCCTTGTAAAAGAAACTGAAAGCCTGAGGAAAGCAAAGAGAACAATCCAGAGCCAGATAGAGGGAATTTATAAATTAAAGGCTGCAAATCCCTCCAAGGAGGCTCTGTATGACAGCAAGCTGAAATCACTGGCTATGGAACTCGCTTCAGTGGTTGGAAAGTCTAATGGCTTACAAGGGGAGGCTCAGCTGGGTGCAGTACATTGCATCAAAGAGGGCACGATTTGGCGTGAAGACCTATATGCTGTGTGAATCTTCATCTGGCTACATCTGGAATACGGTGCTATACACTGGAAAAGGAACACAGTTCAACCCCAGATACAGCCATTATGGATTGGCAACATCTTCAGTGCTATCCCTCATTGAGCCATTGCTAGGTCAGGGCTATTGTGTCATAACCGACAATTTCTACACCTCTCTTGAGCTTTATGAGTTCCTTCTGCAACACAGAACAGATGCGTATGGAACCATTAGGGCTAACCGGTGCAACCTGCCAGCACTGTTTACAAAAGAGAAGCTGAAGACAGGAGAAATTGTTGCCTGGCAGAAAGGCAAAATGATGGCCCTAAGATGGCGTGACAAGAAAGATGTGTGCCTGATGAGTACTGCCCATGATGCCTCCACGGTTCTGGTACACACAAAACGTGGGAAAGAAGTGATGAAGCCACAGGTGGTGATTGACTACAACAACACCATGGGAGGTGCGGACAGAGCTGACCAAGCCATGACATTCTACCCAGCGATGAGGAAACAGCAAAGGAAGTAATGCATGTAGACTTTCAGGCATCTTGTTGAGCAGTGCCTATGGAATGCCTACGTTCTATACAAAAAAAAAAGTCAGAGGCCACTGAATCATTCAGATTTCATTTTGCAAGTTTCCGAATCCATAGTCAAGAACCACCAAACACCATCAGTGGCTATGAATAGACCTGGACGTCGTGCTTCTACCATTGTCAACCCAGAATGCCTGACCGGTCGTCACTTCTTTGAATACATCTCACCAACCCAGAAAAAGGCGGCACCTACAAGGATGTGTGTGGTTTGCTGCTCAAAGATTGATGACAGAGGAAGGAAGAAACGCAAAGAAACCAGGTTCTATTGTCCTGACTGTGATGTTGGACTTTGTGCAGCACCCTGCTTCAAAATCTACCACACCCGGGATGTCTACTAAAAATTGAAATATTTTTTTTTCTAAAATCTGCATTCAGTTATCTTATTATTTATCAATAATATTGCACCCTTGTTTGGAAAATTTCAGTCAGAAATTTTTGATAAAAAAAAAAAATTTTTATAAATTACACTGTTGTGGTCTATTATTTCATTATTTTTTATAATTATGTATTATAAATATGTATTATATTATAATTTTTGATTATAATATAATAAATAAATATAATTATTATACCCGGGAGTTAATCCTAAGAATTACAGGCCCACAATATAAACAAAAATTTCTACGCAAAAAAAATAGGATCACTTTTTGCATCAAAAAATGACAGAATTAGAACGCTAGGGGGGTTAATGTAGTTGTCTATAATACATATACAGTGTACAGACTAGTGACACAAAATAGTAACATTTTTCTCAATTTTAACTACATAAATAATGATACAAAGTTGTGTAATTTATCACTTTATAAGCCAAAAATAAATTTGCTGGTGCCAAAGAAGGCCTGCACCAATGCCTGTCTGCATTCCCCTTTTAGAAACCGACTTGCAGCAGTGGCTAGGGTTCCTCCCTTGAAAACCTGTTTGTTTCACGTCAACAAGCTTGTTTAGTTGAATTACCCCTGGTATCTAAGTGTATTACTCAGTTTGTTTAATACACAAGTAAAGTTTATTATTGTTTGCCACTAAAGCCCCATTCTGTATATCTGCTTCTTTATGCATATGAACAAATTTTGGGATTGGCAAAAAGCAAAAACATCTAGTTGTTGTCACCAAAACAATTGGGAAGACTAAGTCTTCCAAGAGATACACAGCTGTTTTATTTAGAAATGTCTAAATTGGGACAAATAGAGAAGGAACATAAAAAAGAGGATGGCAGATGTTCTAAGCATTTAAAAATGGCTAGAGATACACTTTAAATTTATAGAAGCAGTCATTTTACCTTCATTTCTGCATTACAGTAAATTTTTCATGAATTATTATCTTAATAGCACAAATGTGTATTTTGAAGGGTGTGTCTGTCACTCTTTTGCCCATAAGATGTCATCCATAACATATCATTGCTTTGACAAGATATGCAACAGTTCAGTTTCAGTTTCTTTCCTTTATAAATTATTGTCTGTGATTTTTTGCTTGTTTATTCTCCTTTTCACTATCCACTAACAAGCTGTGATATTAACCAATAAATCAAAGATGTCTGCTTGTCAATGCCAGATGTTTGGCCACATTGCGGTTGATTATGAGATATATACATGTGGGAAACCCAACCGAGTTATTCTGCTAGTATTCTGTTTGATAGAAAACCAGCATAAGACCACTAGGGTGTACAACAGCTTATTTTGCCCTTGTGCTACTACGAAGGGGAGATAATTAGAAAATCAAAGAATAATAAATATTTATCAGTCAGCAGCACACGTGGTAGTTCTTACCTAAGAAGAAAAATGCAGTAGTCTGTTACAGAATTCTTTACTTTACCTTGTATCACTGCACAGTTGGTAATTACAATGTGACTGATCTGCTTAGATATGTGTCTCCACTACACTTGCTAAGAAAAAAAAATGCTTATAAATATTTATTCATGCAAGCAGATATATGGAACAAAATGATATACTTTGTGTGAAATAAAACATGTTTGAAAGAGATAATGAGGCGTGGAGAAATTAAATTACCATTACTTTTTGGTGGTATTAAACATTTAGGATTAAAGGTAAAACATTTTCTTTTCTATAAAAAATATGGCATACCTGAAAACAAAACAATATTTTGGGGATAACACAATATTTATTAATATTTATTATTCTAGCCAACCTACTATGGACTGAAAATTGTTTTAAAGTTTATGACCACCAACTTTTATTTTTACCATCCCCGATTGTAGTATTGCTAGTTTGCTGGGGGAACCTGTTGGACCAGGTACACTGCCATCCTTGTTAAGTGAGGTGATCTAATTTTTCCTACTAAGTTCTCAATATCAGCTCTATAATTTAAAGAACTTAGCCTCAAACTCATATCGAGTTTATGTACCTGCAAAAATTCTCCTCACATATGAAACAAAAAATGACAGAGACAAATTCAGACCTTCATTTTTTTTTGGTAGGTTTCGAGGAGATCATCTAGTCAGGATAAATTCCCCCATGGGAACGGGGAAGTAGTAAACATTCTTTTTTTTAATAGAGTGGGCTTAGAATCATCTGACTAATCACCTGAATAATGACACATTGATTATTTAAAACCTGACAGAAGTTGTCAGCAATGGCGGGCAATAACATTACAGGTCTCAAGATACAAATTTTTCCTAATGTTACAAACATTGAAAAAATACTTAATAGCTGGGAAGCAGCACTTACAAAAATGCTCAGAGGAGCTTATGGGTATCCTTAGCACAAACTATAATGCTCCCCCACTTTTGAAGAAAAATTTGAACATCTCCCATCACCCATTTAGAGAAGTTTAATTCCACCGTATTTACCATAAAAGACAAAAAAAATTACACGGACGTTCTAACATTTTTTGGATTAGAACACATTCCCTCCAACACCAGGAAAGGCAAAGTAGACAAATTACTACTTCAATGTGAAACTAAGTGGATAGTGATGCTACAAGCCACTAAACCTCCAGGCTTGAGTACACGTTAAGTTACAAATCATTCCTTTGAATCCATGATAGATCTTGATTGCATTTACATTTATATGGAGTAAGTGCTCAATTAAATTACTTGGCACAAAGAACATAACATGAGAATAAGATATAATTGTCCATGGAGGTTTGGTATTTCATTTGGGTAATCAATCAAAAACTGCCACGTCCTTTAATATTACATTGTGCCCAAATAAACCAAAAACATATATGGGACTTTCAAGGCAGTCATAAATCACACCAAAATATGAAAAAAAATAAAATAAAATGTAAGTTGAAATTGATAATGAATACAATTGATTTATAAAAGAATTATTTTTATGAAAAATGTAAAGATAAATAAATGTAACATAAGGGTTCTTTAGATCTCCTGAAGAAGCAGGACTGGAGTTCAGTGAAACGCATCGAGAGCATTATATCATGTTGAGCCATTTATTTATCTGAAGCAGTGAAAATGTTTTTATGTTGGTTTTAATATGTTCAGATAATAAATAATACTGTTTTATATTGGTGTTTTAATAAAAGTTATTAAAATTAGTTTATATTTGATGTGATTTATGACTGCCTTGAAAGTCCTTGTTTTTTTATTTTTTTTTTTGTGTACAATATTATGATACCTCTAGATAGCTTTCACATTCAGCCTCAAAAGAGTAAATTTTACCCAATGGTTCATAATCAAATAAAAAACTTGAAACTAAAAACGTTTTACTTTGCAAATTGTGTCACATTTACCTCTTCCTCACTAAAGCACAGACGTCTATCTCCTGGGTGTGCAGGCAGTTCTGAATCTGGGCGTGCCTCTGTTTTCAAGCTTTATCAATTCCGTCCAATCCACTGGCCAATCAGACAATAGCCTCATTACCAACCCTTGCTATTTAGCTAGCTCGGAGACAGCACTCAGTGTTCGTGCAACGTGTCTCCACTGATGTCGAGCCCCTAGTTCTGTTGAGCTAGTTCCTGTACACCTGTCTGCTAATTCAGTGTTTCCTCTGTCCAGCTCCTGCATTAACCCGTAGTTGTCCAGCCTGTTGGTTCCTAGACAACCTTCCTGTGCTGTTCCAGTGTTCCTGTCTGTCTGTGGATATCCCTGAGTCACCTGTGCCTCCTGTTGCTTCCAGTGTCTCCTGTGTTCCCTGTGCCCGCAGTGGCCCCTGTGTCGCTGGTGTTTATCTCCTGGACCCCTGGTAATTGACCCCTGGCGTGTGACCTGACCTCTCTTGGTTGCTGCCTGCCTCGACCCTGGCCTTCCTCAACTATCCTTCTGCTTTGTGATGTGGTACAATGTTTTGCCCACCTTGGTGTGCCCAAGGACCGCAACCTGGCCGTAACCAGCAACGCAACATCCTCATCATCAGAGGCTCTGGAGAAAAACTGGTTATGGCTTAGACTCTGCGCCTTGTCCCTTCTCAGGGCTTACACCACCTCCATATGCCCCCTAGTGGTCATGTCTCTCAGTGCATGACAATATGCACAAGTTGGTTGGTGTGTTGTACAAAATTGGAGCTATCAGTGTACCCTTGAATTTTAAATAGAACTGCCAAAGTAGTGGAAGATAAAGAAGAAAGAAACTAAAAGAACAAAAGAGAAATAAGAAAGACAAAGGGATATTATTCGGAGGAGGTACGTATTTTGTATCAAGCTGGACTCTCTCTTTAACATAAAAGAAATCTATGGATTATCATCGAACATGTTTCAACATTCTTGGGAATCATGAAAGTTCCACCAGGAAGCCCAAGTGGTATAGTACTTTATTATTGTATCCCGGTATGAATGTATAATTTCCACCATTTCTGCAATACGATCAATTTGTGTAAACACATCACGTATAGTTGGCCCAATTGTTTATTTCTATAATCTCGGGACTAAAACATGGAAAAGAAATTATTTTTTGTAGTTTTGTGGTGTGCTGTGAGTGTGATGTAGCAGAATTTGCGCTGGAGATATAATATTATATTTTTCTGTAATTTTCGGTAACAATTTAGTACCTTCAGCCCCAAAGGTTTGAATATTTGGGCATTTCCCATTGTTTAGGAGAACGGTCTGCGAGATTATCAGGAGGCAGTGAGTATGCTATAGTTCAATGATTTTGTATGTCTTACTGGGTACGTGGATAAGCATAATTTTTCAAATGTAGTGAGTTGTCTGGAACATTGACCATTCTTATCTGAGCTTTGGAGGAAATTTTAAATAGGACCACCAAGGTATTAAAATATTCTCATTTTTGGCTCACAGGAATTGTTTGTCTTTAAATCTGCCCCTAACAAAGAAGTTGCCCGCCAACAAATTTTCGATCATCTCGCGAGTGTTTAGGAAAGTCATTAGACAAGCCTAGTGGGAAAGTGGGGTTAAGCCATATTGGGGTAAGAGGGCTTGGAGTAAATGATGTTTTGAGTCTACAAATCATCACCATAAATATCCTCAGAGAAGTGCTAATAAGGGAATTCCTTGGACTGAAAGTTTGCACACCAATCAACAATTCTAGCAAGGTGACACGCCCAGTAATATTTTCTGATATCTGGTAGTCCTGTGCCACCACTATTTTTTGGTGTTGCGAGGAGGCAAAATGCTATCCTAGGGGGTTTTTGTCCCCAGAGGAATGTTCTGAAACATGAAAGTATATATTTGAATAAAGAATCTGGAAAATAGATTGGGATCGTTTGCATCAGATATAAGATTCTTGGTAAGATATTCATTTTCAGAATTGCCGCCCTTCCAAACCAGGAGAAAGCTGATTTATCCCTATTTCTCAGATCGGCTGACAATTTTGAAAGAAGAGGGACAAAGTTAGAGTTATACAATTCTAAAACTGGTGAAGCTAGCTGTATGCCTAAATATGTGAAAGATTTTTTTTGTCATGTGAATGGGAATCTTAATTGACATTCTTTACTTCTTGTGGAGGTAGTGAGATGTTTAGTGCAGAGGATTTTGAATAAATGACTTCAAAATAGGAAAAGAATTTGAATGATTCCAGTATGCTGAGTAGTGTAGGAATAGAGGACATGGGTTGAGTTACTGTGAGAAGAATATCATCTGCAAATGTGCCTAATTTATATTCTTTGTGACCCACATGCAACCCTGAAATCTCTTTTATTTTCTAATTTGATTCAGCAGTCGTTCAAGCGCCAATACAAAAATCAAAGGCGAAAGCAGACACCCCTGTGCCATTTTTAATAGAGACAGGTGCAGAAAGAAGACTGTTTATTCTATAATGAAAGAATCTGGGACAGAATTAGAGGTTGAATTCCTATAAAGTCCAAGACACCTGTCATGTAATTCCATGCTAGCCTATCGAAAGCTTTTTCTGCATCCACAGATAAGAAAATGCATTGGTGGTTTGATTTCTGAGCCCAATGCGCCAAATTAGAAGCTTAATGGTATTGTCTCTGGATTCCCTACCTGGGATGAATCCAGCTTGGTCTAAAGCTATCAGATGTGGAATGAGTGTAAATAGACAGTTCGCCAGAACCATGGCAAATATCTTTATATCACTGTTAAATAATGATATGGGTCTATAGTTGCTACAGCAAGATGCATTTTTTCCCTCTTTGTGTATAACCGAAATATGGACTTCTAAGAATTCTGTAAGGGGGGTTTTGTCCTTCCCAATTGAATTAAATACTGCTAGAAAATGAGGGAATAGAATGGAGGCAAAGGCTTTACAGTATTGGGTGGTCAGACCATCCGGTCCTGGGCTTTTACCTGGTTTCAATTACTTTAGAGTCTGTTGAAATTCCAGATCTGAGATAGTTTTTTCTAGTAATTCTGCGCTTTCAGCTGATATTTTAAGTGGGTCATACTTGGCTAAAAAGATGCGTATAGCTGTTTTCCTATCATTTAGTTCCCCTTCAGGTTGTTGAGATGTATCTATATTATACAACTGTGTATAGTATGCTTGAAATTGGTTGGCTATCTCATCCGATTTTGAATATACTCGGCCATGTTTATTCCTTATTTGCGCAAAGTTGTTTCGGGCCTGTTTTTTTATTTTCAACAATCTAGCGAGATATCTACCACGTTTTTTAGCATGCTCGTAGAATAATTTGGAAGATAGGGCAAACGAACATCAAACTTGCGCAAAAAGTGTCTCTTTCAGTTTGTCTCAAATCTGTTAATTCTGTTAAGAAAGTTCTGTTTCTGTCTGTGTAGGTTTATGGGCTAATTCCACAGCTTGTATTTTATTTGTCAGTGAAGAAATTTCTTGTTGTCTCATTTTTTTTTATTTCCTTTGTCCATTTCAAGAAGGTGCCCCTGATTAAGCTGTTATGAGCTGCCCATGTTATGGCAGGGTCAGTGTTTCGGTTTGCGTTAATTCCAAAGTATTCTTCCGATTTTGCCTTAACATCATTATTTACAGCAATATCACCCAGTAGGGGTAGATTAAGTCACCAGAACTTCTGTCTGGCATTACCTTTGGTAGACAGATGGTAAATGTGATTGGGGCATTGATCTGATGTGGTTATTGGTTCTATGGTTGCTTTAGTGATGCAATCAAGATCTCTCTGGGATTGAAAAAAATAGTCAAGCTGTCAATATCGATTATGGGGGTGGGAGAAGAATGTGTAATCTTTAGTATTTGGGTAGATTGTATGCCATGTGTCATTAGAGCAGATAGGGAAGTTTTGATGGAATGGAGTGCTCTAAAAGTTAAGGTAGCAGGGCCCGTAGAAGAATCTAAAGTTGGGTTAAGGGGGATATTAAAGTCGCCACCTACAATCAGCATCCTTTTTGCAAAACCTTGTAGAATTCTTGAATTATTTTTGAAAAAAAAAAAAATCTTGTTTGGCTGACATTTGGACTTCATATACTAGCCAGAGTAATTGGTCTATGGTCAAGATTGCCCCTTAACCCCCCTAGAGGTAATCCCGAGTGTGACTCGGGGTGGCTTTATACATGCAAAAAGCGGTAATCCCGAATCACACTTGGGGTAACTTTAGCAGCCCCCTTACCTTTGCCCCGCGCTCCAGCAGCGATCGGATGGTCCCACTGTAATGCCGGGGCGCCGGTCCGTCTGGGGCCGTGGCCAGGCGTGAAAATTAAAAGCAGATTACTGACCACCCGGGTCCCGGGCACGCTGCTGCTTGCATCAGCAGTGAGATGCGAAGCACAATGCAGGATTCTGTATTGTGCTTCACATCTCACTGCAAATGCGAGCAGCAATAGCAATTTCTGGGGGTGACCACCAGCTCCAGTGTCGGGGTGAGGCGGGCGGGACATCACCACTCGCATCACCCGGGAGGATGTGTCATCTTCCGGGTGATGCGAGTGGTGATGTATTGGGGGGTGTGCCCGGGCGGGAAATTGGGGGAAAATGGTTTTTACAGTGCAAAAACACCACACAACATGAAATAAAAATAAACGTACATTTTTAATTTTATATTTTATTTTAAGATTACATTGTTGTCTATTATTTCATTATTTTTAAAAATTATTACTTATAATTATGTATTATATTATCATTTATGATTATAATATAATACATTAATATAATTATCATACGCGGGAGTTAATCCTAAGAATTACAGGCCCACAATATAAACAAAAGTTTCTATGCAAAAAAAGTAGGATCACTTTTTGCATCAAAAAACTGACAGAATTAGAACGCTAGGGGGTTAAAAAAAAAAAAACGGCCATCAGGATCAGTTATCTGATCTTCTAGATCAAAATGAACTTGGTTAGAGAGAAGTATTGAGACACCTTTATATTTTGGATATTTTTTTAACTAGTAATGTTAGAACAATTTTTTTAATAAATGCAGGTTGACAGATGAGTAATTGACAAATCCCCTGTAGACATCAGGAAATAGAGGGGAGAGAGAATGCGGAGTGGGTGTGTATCTACACTCACTTACCAAAGAAAAAACGAATGTAGTCAGTTGGACAGACTAATGCCAAACTGTGGGGTGTGGATTTGTGTGTGAAGAGAGATTTTACATTTTGATAGGGACGAGAGCGACATCCTCGAGGAAACCTAAAAGTCACAGAAAATGGTACTCCTAGCAATAGTGGGACCAAAAACAAGTCCATCTCGTGAAGTAATTTGGGATGTGCTTGAGAGTAATCATATATGTTAAAGATGTGTACTTCTCATATAACATTTTTGAGGATTAATACAGATAAGGTGTCAGTGACATGTCAACCTTCAATTACATTTAGTGCCATAACATAGGTAAGAAGAGAAATAGTCAAAAATTATCCAAACATCTCCTTCCCAGTGATATTTTTCTATGTATGGTATATACCGATTATTGTTTGGCAGGGTATACGCTGGTCGGGAGGTGTCTCTTTTCTTAGTGTCACTGGCATGAAAATTTTCCAGTGTGCCTATTTAGATGCCAATCTCAAAATAGAAATGGGATCTGGAAAAATAGGGGGAAATCAATTTGTGAGGAGATGCAGGAGGTTGGGAGTAAAACAAGGGGTAATAGGAGGAGAAAAAAGGCCCATCCCAGTCTAACATTAAACTGAACAGATTACAGTAAAGACAATTGTGTTTGCTTTAGTAATGGTCCCTTCTGATTTCAACAATACTTATCTTGAAAGTGGAGTTACTTTCATGAATCCCTTCCAGGGCTCCAAGTTCAATCCTGGTCATCTCTTCTGGGTTCTGGATCTTCCTCCTGTGGAAATTGTCCTTGACCAGGTGTGGAAAACTCTGGGAACCAAACTGGTAAGTCAATCTCGGGTAAGCGTAGTTGTTGGAGAAATCTTAGCAAGTCCTCTGGATTACCAAGGTGATAAGATCTTTCATCAATAGTGGCTGAGAGGCAGAATGGGAATCTCCAGCAGTAAGGTATAAAGTTCTCTCAAAACTAAAAGTAAGGGTCGGAGTGCCCTGCTTTGTTGAAGCGTGATGGAGGATAGATCTTGATATGGATGAATTTCCGTTCCATTATACACAATGCACTCTTTGGAACGAGCTTGCCTCATAATTTCCTCCTTCAGGGGAAAGTTCAGTAAACAGCAAATTACATCCCTAGGTGGATATTCTTCTCTATCTCCAGCACGCAGAGCTCTATGGACTCTTTCTATTTCGATTGTCGACTCAGCCAGCCGGTCTAATAATTTGTTGAATAATAATTGCTAGGCCATAAACAGTTAGTCGGGTTAAATTGTTTCGGGAAGGCCCCTAATACGGATATTCCTGTGTCTGCCTCTGTTATCAAAATCTTCCATGTGGCGATTGTGTTGAGTGTTGGCCAGGAATAGTGAGTAGTTCTTGGATTCTCTATTGGCACAACCTTGTACCACATTTGTAAGTCTAGCGGAATCGAATGGATATCTTCTTTTAAATCAGATATAGTTGCTATTTAGGGTATTTTATTCCTTTCAATAAGTTTGTATTGAGTTATCAAAATATATAAACAATGAAATGACACATAGAAATACCAGTACAAACAAACCATGTACATAGCAGAACCTTTACCTGGCCTAATGAAGCCAAGGAGGCTAGTAAGTCAGAGGGTGATACAAAAAAATTGTATAAAATCTGAGGATTCTGTATAGTAGAAAAAAAAAATAAAAAAATAATATATGTAAACAGACCCGATCCCTGGTGGAACCTATAATAAACATTCCCGCTTACAATGGAGTATCTATCCATACATCTATCCATACACCAGGTAATGGCACTTCAAAATGAACAATTTTGTGCGTGGAAGCCCCGGAACGCCTTGACACCCTTAGCAGTTCAGCCCCTGCATATTCACACTAAGCAATGATGGCAAATACAGCAGCAAAGCATCACATTTGGCATTTCAGAGATTTATGTTGTGATTGGGTCTGTACCCAAAAGGGATGGACAGGGGCACAAGGGTGGAGAGAGGGGAGACACACAAAAGCGAACATTAAACAACAAAAAAAAAAGTCCACTTGACCCTAAATGGAGGCCAAGAGTGCATACAACAAACATTGTTAAGATGCAATAGGGTACCTGCCCTAAACAATGTGGGCGTCTAAGGAGTGCACAGTGACCGCTGCCCAAGAGAAGCCAAGCTCACTGTAAATATGGCCATTCTCGCAGAGCACCAAGTGCACCATCGAAATGATAACACAAATGTATTCGTAGATTAAACCAACACCCAAAGACATAGAGCCTGAGGAGCACATCAATGTCATCAGAATACTCTGGCCATACATGTTAGAAACAAAAATAAAGGCAAATGGGCATATAGAAGAGGTAGGAAAGGGCAAGCCCCTGGGAGCCCGAGTACATCATGCTTGCTGTGAAGATCAACCATGGCTCCAATCAGGAATAGCCGTGTGTGCACCGCCATCCAGTGAAAGTGAAGGTGTGCTCATCAGTCAAGACCAACATTCGGAAGAACAGTCCAGGGAAGACCAATCACCGGAAACTCACAGAACATCCTGAACCAGGAACCAAAAAAAAAATAAAAATTCAGAAGCAAAAAAACATTCCTCGTGGACAATGATATTAAAGGTAGAGGTAGGCCAGTGGCATCCGTAATAAGAGCAGAGCCTCAAGGTATTGCTTCTGAGTTGGAGCAACTGCGGTCTTCATGCTGCCTCTTTTGAGGATGGGAGCTGGAGAGTAATTGTTGCGAGTACACCCTACAGGAGGATCAGGTAAGAAAAAACTCAGGTCATGAAAACATTGGTTTGATAATAGTGGAATGCAATCACAATGTCACGTGGTGGACCATTAGGTTGTCGTTTGGTAAGGGTTCTGTGGTTACGATTCATCTTCAATCGTTCTTTGGGAATTTCTGATGCTAATTCCTGTAATAGCGCAGTAACCGTGGAGTTTAAATCCACTAGAGATTCAGGCAGTCCCCTTATCCTTATATTAGTGCGGTGTGCTCTATTATCCATGTTCTCCAGTTTATAATGAAGGGCTTGTATTTCTGACTTCAGGGAATCTATGTCCTCCTCATGGTCTTTTAGGACAGCTGTAGTGTCATGCAGACACCCATCTAACTGTGAGGTACGATGGTATAACTCCCTGATGTCCTGGGAGAAGTAATCCACCAACTTCTTAAACTGTGCATCTAGGGCTTGGTGTAACATCACTTGCATTTTAGCTAAGAGATCTGGGGCCTCAGGGGAGTCAGGCTCTACTGCCCCTGGTGATGGAGGAAGAACAGGGGAGCCCTGTAGGGAGATTTCTGACTCACTCTGCTGAGGACCTGAAGCCACGCCATGGATGTGACACGCTGCACCACTGCCTCTCTCTCCTGCCTCGCAGTCTGCTTCTTGTTTTGCTGGGAACGGATGCCCATCTCTTCCTAGTGATCTCGGGAAGCTGTGGTGAAGAGTAGCCAATGATGCACTCTGTGATCTGGGGCGGCTATCCCTCAGGCAGAGCGAAGCTCAACCAGGCAACTTCCATCACTGAGCACCGCGCATGCTCACTCCCCGCTGTTAGAGTATTTTTATTATTAGAAGCCAACATTTGGAGGTCTGTGCATTGAGGAAGTTGGCTCATGTATGCCAGCATTGGTTCAGTAGGCAAGGAAGCAGGTAAAAGCGCTTGGGAGTCACTTGCGTCACAGTCCTTGGTTGAAGGGGAACTTGTACTGTCCTGTAATAAGGATCTGAACATTTCAGGTAGATTACACCTCTAGATTACGTTGATAGTTTGGATTCTTCCCAGAAGGTTGTTGCCGCCCAATTTTCACCATTTTGTGATCAGGTATAAAGCTGCAGATCCCTCACGGTGTCTATGCCCCTTTTTAGTGTGTCTTCATGGCTGCCGCTAAGCCAGTATAGAAATGTATAAAAATAAGTAATAGAGCTCTACCGCACACCACCAATATGTAGGATATTATGTCCAGTTTAAGATTAACTTTGAGAAGATGTTGTTTCCCTTTAAGAGTAGATACTGTAAATTTGCTGCCTTGTGTAGTATAGAACAAAGAGGTTTTTTGGGTAATCACCTATATCATACAAGCACTGAAACCCTTCCTTGTAAGCTCACTCTTCCAGTAAAAAGTTGAGTAGCAATTCAGAATAAAGAGCATTGTGTTAGATCTACTCAAAAAGCTGCATTAACTGGCATATAGCAAATGTGGTTGGATTTACCAGCCTCAATCCTGGTATACTTGGATGATATGTTGAAGCAGATTACATTTAATCTGTGTACTGGTCAGGAAAACTTGAAATCCTTCAGCCAGCTGCTCATTTAGTGAGCTAATTCTGTGCTTCACATGGCTCTGCAATAAGGTCACTGTAGTCAATGAGTGTAGATTCTAAGATGGCCTCTGGCTTCCTGAGAGCATGGGTGAGGAGGGGAGTAAAGGCAGGGGAGAAACTCACTGCGCTCCTGAGAACAGCAATGCTGGGTTTGTATGTGTCTTATTGCCCAGTTCCCGTGTCTCAGTAGGAGTACCGGCTTGTCTGCTGTGGGTGGCGGGTGGTTTTTCTTACAGTGGTGCAGGAGCTCCGTTTCGTTGTATCCATCGGCTTCAAGCTCTCCCCCGGAAGTGATCAAAGGCTGTTTTCATACAAGGGAACAAAATAACTCATAAGGCAGAGTGTTATTAGCAAAATGAGTGTAGGTACCGATGGTGCCGGTAATTTGTCGCCCGCAAGTGAGTTCAGGTCTAGGGGGCTGGTTTTCACTTGATATAATGTATATTGTAACAAGATGTGTAAATTAGGTAACAAATGTGATGTAATGATAAAGTTATGGTAAGAGATGGTTTTCATATAAATAGAATATGTTCATAAGAGCACAATAAACAAGATAAATTATACCGTGGACAATAAAAATGGACAACGGTGTTGCTAGCATTATTAATAGTACAGTAATGTACATATAAGTTATTTAAAATACATGGATAGACAAACAGATTTTCCATATCATGTCAAAAGCAATATACAGCACAAGCATTATTTCATTGATTAGTGTATCATTTTCATCCTCAATTAACAATGCATAACATTAGTTTTGCAAATATTACCTTGACCAATATGTTAATAAATCATATATCATGATGTGCATCAATTGGTAGAAAGAAAAACATCAATTTCAATTCTGAAAGTATAACTAAGTCCTTTCAGTGTAGGAATAACATCTGGTACCTTATATGAATATTTTTTATATATTATGTAATGTTGGCATAATTTAGTAGGGATGTTTATCAATGTGTTTTCAATTGATCATGATGTAATAACAGTGTTTGTTAAATTTTGTGCAAGAGATGGTAGTTCAATCCATCTTTATTATCACCATTTTTTCTTGTATGTACACGATTTGATATATTCTCCACAATATTGGAACAAAGTTGCATTCTAATCACCACCCTTAGTTATTATTTAACACACACATGCATTTTTTATTAGCTTAGGACCTATAGTCCTATCTGCAGTTATAATATATATCATATTAACCCCTCCAATCGATGTGATGCGTGAAGCATCGGTACGCTGGGGAGGCATGACCTGGCCAGAAATTTAAAAGCAAATTACATTGTAAACTGCTTTAAATCTGCTTTTAAATCAGTGAAATATAATAAATAATAAATGCATTTTCCTCATTTCCTCATTTGAACACTTGTCTCCCACCTTGAACATTCCTGACTTGTTACTGGAAACTTGACCACATCCATGGCTTCCAAAAGGCATCTCACCAGCTCAAAAGCTGTTTTTGAACAACTAGAAAGCAGCGATAGTGATTTGGAGTCACTTTTGGAATCGATAGTGATTCACCAGGAAACTTGTCGTCAGACAATGACAGCGAAAGTGAACACAGCGATGAATCTGAGTTTAAGGTCATTTTTGTGCGCACTTGGTGCTCTATTGACCTTGGTGCAGATCAGGGAGTGCCCCCAAGATTCCCATTTATTGGAGCACCTGTGAAAATTCAAGCTGAATGCAACAACCCCTTGGCATACCTGCAATTGTTTCTGACCGATAAAGTTTTTGAAAAAAATTGTTGCTGAGACAAACTGGTACGCTGAAAAACAATTAGCTGCTCCACACCTGAGGTTTGCAAGAGGCAGAAAGTGGGAACCAGTGACCAAAGATGGCTATTTTTGGGCTTAGTGATACTTCAGGGAATGGTGGGCAAACCCCTGCAGAAGTGGTATTGGTCCACCAATAAAATACCTAAAAAAACGTAAGAAAATTTGGGAGGTATCTCAAATTATTCTTACAAATTTTCAACAAACCTATGTGCCAGAAAGAGACATCAGCATAGATGAAAGTCTAATGGCCTACAAGGGGAGACTCAGCTGTGTGCAATACTTTGCAAAGAGCACGATTTGGCATCAAATCCTACATGCTGTGCGAGTTGTCAACTGGCTACATTTGGAATTCAGTCCTATACACTGGAAAAGGGAGAAAATTCAACCCAAAATACTGCAACTATGGAATGGCAACATCTTCTGTTCTCTCACTCCTTGAGACATTGCTAAATCAGGGCTATTGTGTCACAACTGACAACTTTTATACTTCTCCTGACTTTATGAATTTCTTATGCAACACAAAGCAGATCCATATGGAACCATTAGGTCTAACCGGCGCAACATGCCATCGATGTTTGCAAAAATGAAGCTGAAGACTGGAGAAATGGTTGCTTGGCAGAAAGGCAAAGTTATGGTCCTGCAATGGCGTGACAAGAAAGATGTGTGCCTAATAAATACAGTCCATAATGCCTCCACTGTTATGGTATGCACAAAAGGTGGGAATTAAATCATGAAGCCACAAGTAGTGATTGACTACAATAACACCATGGGAGTTGTCGACAGAGCTGATCAAGCAATGACATTCTACCCAGCAAAGAGGAAACAGCAAATCTATATTCTAGTAAATGGGAGTGGTGGTGACCCTTGTTTTGCATGTGACTGCAGCAGATCTGTGCAGTTCGCCAACGAGGCATGTCACATAGTTACATAGTAGGTTAGGTTGAAAAAAGACATAAGTCCATCAAGTTCAACCACTAGGGAAATGAACATATCCCAGAAATAAAACCCTAAGACATAGTTGGTCCAAAGGAAGGCAAAAAAAAAAAAAACCCTGTTACAATTTGCTTCAACAGGGAAAAAAATACTTCCTGATCAAGAAACTACTTCTTGAGGGAGCCGATTCCACATTTTTGCAGACCTTACAGTGAAGAGTCGCGTCTTTATCCGGAGCTTATACTTCTTTTCCTCGAGACGCAAAGAGTGCCCTCTTGTTCTTTCTAAAGATCTCAAAGTGAATAATAGGAAAGAGAGCTCTCTATATAGACCATTTATATATTTATACAGGGTGATCATATCCCCCTTGAACGTCTCTTAGGTAGATTAAGGCCTGAGGCGGACGCATTCATTGAGAATATCACCCGCACTAGAGGGTAATTAACAGGGATCACACATCTTCTCAATGAATGTGGCCAATAGTTGGTCACATCTGAAGTTCCAGCTCATTTCTCAGAAAAGAATAGAACTTAGATATGGCTTTAGATGAAGTCAGGATTGGCAGGTTATGCCAATCACTGGGAGTCAGTTTTCTGGTCATTCTAGAAACATACACCCTGGCCTGAATAAGCAGAAAGATACTGTCTGCCATAAAAGGGAACCTCTTTTTTAATTCTGGAAAAGAGTATGCCTTATTGTTTTGTGGATCTAACATCTTTCTCACTGAGATAAGACCCCTTGCCGCCCAACTAGACTGTCACGGATAACAGGGGAGGGGAGGGAAACAGAAAGGGTTATACTCAGGACTAGGCCTCCAGTGGCTAGGGAAAAGGGAATGGTCACCCCTAACAGACACCCTAACCTAGCCCTAACTCCTAACAGTATGAGTATCCCCTGATGGTGGGAATACTCATACACAGGAACCTAGTCCCTACTAGCCCTGTATAGCCCTAGGGATAATGTCTGGCTTGAGACTACTGGTTCCTTCCCTTATGAAGGACCCAGTGTCTCCCTGAGGCCTAGTAAACAACAAAATAACCACAAAGCACCAAAACACCAAAAGTAAAGCAACTTAACTTAATAGCAGATATAAACAGGAACTCAGGATGGCACAACACTCCAGCTCTTCACGTCCCAGCAGTGAATATCAACCGCATAGCATGAAGTGTGGGGCCAGACTAAATGGAGGAGCAGTAATGACCACCAGCTGCACCTGATACAAGGGGAGTGGTCCACAACACAAAAACAAGTAAAAACAAAGAGACTGTCAGATAACCTCACACGCAGCTTGTCTGACAGATCCTCAAACTTCAGTCACGGAAGGGACCGTGACATAGACATTAGAGAGGACGAAAATCCTGGTGTAAAGTCACCTTCCAATGGGAGAAACAGAGAACAATGTGCTTTAAGGGCTGCGGCTTTACGCAGGAAGTGCTGCTTGATTGTACAAAGCCACATCAGGTAGATTAAGTCCTCAGGTTTTAGTCGGCTGATGTAAAATTATAGGACTGGCTACTGCATGTTTACCACCCCATATAAAGGTTCTAAACAAAAAATTGATTTGTTTCAAATCCTGTGGTGGTAGGATTATAGGAAGGGTTTGAAGCAGAAACAACAGTCTGGGAAAGGCAACCATTTTAACTAATGCTATTCTAAACATGAAAAAAATGTATACAGTATAAGAGAAACGTATTTTCCAAAATCAATTTTCATAGAGCGTATAACCGGTGAGAAATTAGGATTATATAATTTTGCTGAGATTTTAGGAATAATCACTCCCAGGTACCTGAAATATGACTTTGCCTATTGAAACAGATACCAAGTACTCCAAGTAAGTTTGTGTTTAGGGAATAAATACAAGGCTACTGACTTGTCAAAATTATTTGTGTAACCCGAAAGATCCCGAAATCTTTGGAATGGGTTCATGATGAAAGAAATAGAAGTAACTGGGTTGGCAATGAATAGGAGTATATCATCAGCAAACGCAGCCATCTTAATTTCAGTGGTGCAAAACTTTAAACCAAAAAACCTGGGGTCTGCTTCTAATATTCGCAGCAAGGGGTCCAGAGCAAGATTAAACAATAAAGGAGACAGGGGGCAGCCTTGTCTCGTATCATTGTTCATAATAATCGGCCATGAAAGTTGATTATTTGTTATCAGATGGGTGGTTGGATGATCATATAGAAATTTTTTATGTATGTACTGTGCACCAAATTGTCTAAATTCTAATAAAGAGTGCAAGTATGGCCAGAGATTTCTGTCAAACGCTTTCTCTGCATCAAGACTTAACAACACATGCTATATAAGGAATACTATAAGGAAGTATGGTTGCCTATTAAAATGTGCCGGTTACGTAAGAATCCCAACTGATGATTAGTTAATACATTTGGTAACATTGATTGTAGCCTACTTGCCATTATTTTTGTCATCATTTTGTTATCTGTGTTAAGCTAAGCTATAGGTCTATAGGAGGAGGGTTGCTCTCCATCTTTATATGGTAAAGGTAGTAACACCGTAAGGGCATTAGTAAACAATGGGAAAGGGGTGTCATCCCTCAAAATGCCAGTATAAATTTCAATTAATGAGGGAGAAATATATTGTTCCAAGGGTTTATAGAATTCAGTTTGCAGCCCGTCTGGACTTGGTGTTATCCCCAAAGAGAGGAATGTAATTGCTTTGGCTATTTCCTCAATTCGTATGGGAGCATTCAATTGTTCCTGCTGTAGCTCAGAAAGGCGTCTATATCTGACCCATCTGGAGAGTGCGCAGAATAAATTTGAGTGTGATAGTCTTCCATTATTCTGATTTCCACTATCCTGGTTCTGTCTGATTAAAGCACTGGTGACCTGACGGGTCACGCAGTGTGTATATAAAATGCTTTGAATTTTGAGTTGATGCCAGATTATCTAAAAGAGAACCAATTTTGCTACCCCATCTATAAAATTTAATTATTAACTGTCCTACTTTTAAGAATTAAAAGTAGGACAGTTCCTAACAGACTTCTTAGTAGACACAGGGCGACTTGTTCTGTCCTCTGATCCTGGTCAGGTCCATCTACACCTGGTGGGCCCTCTGTGGGAATAAACGGAGTTATCACCCCTACAAGATGCACACCTCATATTCCCATATGTACAGTACATTGAGAATACATTACACATCACTCATTCAAGGTATTACCTAGTTGTCCAGTTAACCTGTTAGGAAGAGACCAGATGGGATCTCTGGGAATGTCACTGGTTGTTGGCCCAAAGGGAAGGATTAATATCAATGCAACCTTGCAACTGCCCTTATTGGATTTTCCAGTTCCTGACAGCACATGGTCCACTGGACCATATGACGTGGGATTCCTGGACTGCACCCCATATACAGCACTCACAAAACCACATACACCAATATACCAAAAGCAGTATCCTTTAACTAAAGACAGGGAAGATTCCTTAGCACCCATGATTCAATCTTTCTGCTAGCAAGGCATACTTAAGAAAAGCATTTTTCTTCATACCATTATCATCGAGACTCAGCCCCTTATGGCTTTCTTTTTCATGGGACAGCAGTACACCTGGTGTCACTTGCCCCAGGGTTTTGTTGACTCACCTGCAGTTTTCTCAATTGCCCTCCAGCAGGTCCTTGCCCACTGGCAGCCGCAGCATGGTTTCACTTTTCTATGTGTTGATCTATTGTTGTGTAGCCCGTTGCAGGAGGCATGTCAGAAGGATACTGTTTCATTGTTGTGGTTTTTGGGAAAGGAAAGACAGAGGGTGTCGCAGAAAAAATCCAGTTCTGTCTGAAACAGGTCACATTCCTGGGAATGCTTTTAACCCCAGGATCCCGGCTGCTAGCCCCCAGCCATGTACTTGCCATTACCAGTCTGCCTTGCCCACAGACAAAGAAACAGCTGCTCAGCTTTCTTGGCATGATCAATTTTTGCAGACACTGGATTCCTGACTGCTCGTATTGGGACTCACAGCTCCGTCCCAGTACCACCCCCAGTGCCCCTAATAACATTCAAAAGTCTGATGAAATGTCTAAAGCATATGTGGTGTTAAAAGAATCCCTGACCTCTGCCCCTGCATTGGGAATGCCGAATTTCAATGTACCATTTGTATTGTATGCAAGAGAGAATTGTAAAACCATGGCTGCTGTGCTTGCGTGGCATATGTCTCTAAAACACTGCCGGTTACTGTGCAAGGTATGCCAGCCTTGTGTTCAATGGCTGTAGAAAGTGTCTCACTTCTAACTTTGGGTCACGAGATGAAACTTTACACATCCCATGCTGTACTACACAAGAATTTAACCACTCAACACATAACAACACAAAGGTTGTTTGATTATGAAGTTATCCTAACATCCACTGCAGGATTAAGTGTAAAATTTTGTCTTGCTACCAGCGATCCTGTCTCTGTGCTCAATGCCCTCTTAGGTCTTAAAGGGCCGGAGGATGAAGTACCAGAGTAACACTCATGTATCACTGAAATACATAACGCATCAACACCATATTCACACTTATCCACAACATTCATTCCTCTAGCAGAAAATGTTTTTTCTGCGTGGTACAGCTCCCTTGCCTGGACACAATCCTTGAAGCCGCCCCACTCTCTGTTAACTCTTCCCAAGCAGCAGAATTGATAGCACTCACCAGAGCCTGTAAACATATTCACTGACTCCCGCCATGCTTTTGGAGTCGTACATGATTTTGAAGCCATTTGGCAGCGAAGAGGTTTTACCAGAGTTGATGGAAAACCCATTTAGCACTCCGCAATAATTTCAAAACTTTTACAAGCCATTCACCTCCCCAATCAAATAGCTATTGTCAAATGTCAAGCACACACTTCTTCCAAATCCGTCAATGCTAGGGTCAACAGACCAGCACATTTTCGTGCCAAAGCTGCTGCTCGGTCTACCGCACCCACCACTAGCCCCCTGATACACTTCTGCTCGCCATCCCAGCTTCCACTGAACCCAACACACTTCTGACACAATTATAGTCCTTCGCCACTTCACAGGACATTGAATTCTGGGAAAAGGAAGAATTGACCTTAGATTCCTTCGGAATCTGGTCAAAAGGTGGGATAGTAGGGCTGCTCCAAATAGCAGTAACAGTAGCATTGTCTTTCAAATCCATGGTATTGGACACAAAAGCATTAAGACCACAACACAAGAAATAAACAAGTGATTTTGTGCCCAGAATTTAAAAGAACATACACAAGCTATACTTTCCCGTTGTTTAACATGTGCTAGAAATAACTTGCAAGGAAAGAAAGTAGGACAACATGAACATTTGTTACCTCCACAGGGTCCATTTCAAGAGTTACAAATTGACTTCACACACATGCCAAAGGCTTACAATGGATGTCAAATAATGTTAGTGATTACAGATAGATTCAGCAGATGGGTAGAAGCTTTTGTAGTCAGGAAAGAAAATGCAAGAACAGTAGCTAAGATACTATGCAAGGAGATCATCCCCAGATTTGGATGCCCAGTGAGAATAAGCTCAGACAATGGCACTCCATTCACTTCTAAAGTCACACAGGAGATTTAAAAAACAATGAACATAGAATGGAAGTTCCACATCCCATATCACCTCCAGAGTGCTGGAGTAGTGGAAAGGATGAATAGGACATTAAAATACAAACTTAGCAAAGCAACTGGAGGGACATTCCATAAGTGGGACCAATACCTACCAGCCATGCTAGCAGAAATAAGAATGAGACCCAATCCAGTTAATAAGCTATCACCCTTTGAAATTTTATTGGGATATTGACTACCAGGAGACTTATAACAAATTCAGGATCAATACGTAGCTAAGTTAATTAAAAAGTTGAACAGCAACTACGGAGATATCTATCTCTCTTTACCTCTCCCTACAGATCAACCAACGCAACCATTCAAGCCCGGGGACGTAGTGTTGGTCAAAGCTCTGCACAAGCACAAATCTTTGGATCCGCCTTTTGGACCCCAGGTCACTGTGCAAGCCATTACTAGAAAAGCTGTGCTGACCAGTGGAGGACCCACCTGGATACACGCTTCAAGAGTGAAAAAGGCACCGCCAATCCAGCGCCAAGATGGTGCTTCTTGATCCAAAAGTACCAGCCCGGATGCTTGTCTGCAGTTTTGGAGCCCTGATGATCATATTCTGCCTTATTTGGGTCACGACAACTTACCACTATCACCCTCAAGCCATAGCCTAAAGAATGACTCCAACCTGTCTATGCACTGATGAGGATTTGAGTATAGTGACTAGACTGATTTCCATGGTAACATATAGGAACAACTTGCCAAAGAAATATATAATAGCTCTAGTTTTTGCTTATCTGATGCATAGTACTCAAGATATGTTAACTTCTTGTTTGATTGCTGTCTCCACTCCAGTCAGCATACTGCTTAGAGTCTTTAGCAATATCTAAATATGACACTGATTTTACTGAAAGTGATATACGTTTATCTTATTAACCTGTATAACTTTTGCAACAACTGTAAAACCTATGATTCCCTGGAAAAAATTATGATTTTTACACATACTATAAATATTACCCAGGGAGATGTATGTTACCGTATGACTTGTAACCCCTCTGAAATACCCCACTGTAGGGTGATAGTACTACGAAGAATCACTCAGCTTCCTCAAGTTATGCATGCCCAAGTACCTGAAGCTGTCTATTTGTATGTAAAGGATCAGAAGTATGCGGTCAAATAGTTATCCTTTGTTGAAGGATAAAAAGAGGGAATGTAAGGAGCTGAGGAATTTTGCTGATTCTTGTAGTTAAATATTTTTGTACTTTTGTTATGTTTTGTAAATTATTGAATTATTTTGAAACTAGTTGTACTCTTCTTATCAGTAAACTAACGTCTGCTTACCCCCTTTTTGCCTTGAAATTCTTCTTTTCCTCCATGCGGATATATATCTGTTACTTTGACAACAATATCTTGTTCAAAGAGAACCACAAGGTCGTCTGTCATGTCTGCTAATTGTCTGTAGTCATGTGATCATGCACTGATCATGTCTTTGAACTGTTATATAAACTGTGTGCAAACAATAAAGTTTTGAGAGTGATCTGACACATTAAATTACGTGTGTTACACTCTTCCAGCACTGTAAACAGAAGCTATTAGAAAGAGGAAAAATTGATCTGGAATCAATAGGAGAATGCCTTAACAGCCGGCAAAAATGCTCTTCTTTGTTGGGTTATCGCTGCAGAAAAATCTTGAAAAATAATATTATTGTAGCCATTAACTTGCAAAGATCCTGACTTCTTATAATTGAAGAGTATCAGTTCCTTATCAAGGAAATAAAAAAATTTTGCAATCACTGCATGGGGCCTAGCGTTGTTTGAGTGTTTCTCTACACCAATGCAATGTACTCATTCCACTATTCTGTAGGTGGATCTAGGTGAAGAGCTTTCATAAGATCCATGTCACGGCTCCACAGGGCCAAGTGGTGGACCCACTGTGTCACCAACCCAGTGGGTGGAGTTGCACGGGGCGCAGGGTCTAAGCAGTGGCTTGGTCTTCTCAAGAGCCACTAGTGGTGAGGTTGTTGTGCGGCTAGCTACTGCCAGGTTGTGGCCCCTGTGCCTGTCAAGGCAGGTGACTGCTGACTAGCGGGAACCAAAACACAGTGCCAGAGGGAAATCCAAAAACGTAGTCAAACTAGCCAAAGGTCAGGGCAGGCAGCAATCAAGAGGAGTCGGGAAACAAGCCAAAGTTCGGTACACAGATAATACAGGAACAACAAACAGGAACTGAAGCAGTAGAAACCTGGCAGTAGAACCGCAAAGAACTCCTTGTCCAGGCAACTTCCTGTTGCCAGGTCACTTCCTTAAAAAGGGGTTGTCACGTGATGAGTGAGGATCATGTGAGCCGCAGACACTAATCCCACCAGCAGGGGGAGTGCTGGTGCTGAGATAGCCTCAGGTGTTGTTCACATGCCTGCCAGCAGAGGGAGGGTGTCTGCGGAATACCCTAGCAAGGGAGCAGCTGACTGAGAATAACATGACCGGACCAGGAAGTGTGCCGAGAATTGGATCCAGAAGCAGGGATGGTGCTGGCAGCAGGTTACTGCAAGGTGGGTGACACTGAAGGGGTTACAGATCCCCTGATCCTGTGGGGATCTCTGACAATCCACTGTAATAAATCGAAGTAGGTCTGGATATTTTTGGGATACCCGAGAAGCGAAGATTGGAACGCCGATCTTCTAGTTTTCTAGCAATAAGCCAGTAAGGATTTGGGAGGCAAATTGTAATCCGCTGCATTTCAGGAGTATTTATCAGAGGATTTGCTGGCAGGTACAGTGCTCCAGCTCCGGGACTCCGGGTTAAAAGAAGGAAGAAGGAAGATTACTCCCTTGCCTACCACCGATTCCAGATGCAGAGAGAAGGAGGAAGAGCTGCTGCAATGTTTGCCAGGTTTGTTTCTCTCCTCCGCCGCTGGAAGTCAATACAATTTCAACTTGAAGTTTACTATGGAAAACAACAAATCTTGTCTCCCTTTTATGGATTTACTAATTTCACTGGATGAAACCAACAAAATTATCATGACCTTATACAGGAAAATCAAAGCAGGAAGCACAGTCCTGCATTCTAAAAGAGCTCATTTATAGAATATAAATGATAATATAATACTTAAGACTATGAAGAAACTGTTTAAGTGACAATGACTTCTACAATAAAGCTAAAGCCTTACAACAATTAATGTATACTTTCCAGAGAGTTAAAGGTCTTTCAAGAAACAATCTTTTATTCAACATCCCAGTGGACAAAGGGAAAACAAATCCCATCACTCGATTAAATACCAAATACAATCAACAACACTTACAGATACAGGAAATTTGCCAAAAACCCTGGCATCTCTTATGCTCAGAGTCCGTTATCAAAAAATACATGGGAGAAACCCCAAATAGTTTATCGTAAGTCACCCTCTCTTGGAGATCAGTTAGTATCTAGCCATATCTTCACACATAATACCTCTTGACCTTCCACAAAAGGCATCTTTAGAGGTGGGCACTGCTCTCAGTGTCCTTGGATACATGAAGCATTGAGTGTTCCCCTTCCTAATGGGAAAACACATCACCCAAAACACTTTATTGATTATACCACACCAGGTGTAAATTATCTAATTGAAAAGACAACACCAAGTAGATGGGAATGAGTACAGATAATTAACTTCATTCATGTTTAGTTGAATGCATGTGTGGATATGTGTGGATTTAGTTTGGCCTCAAAATTCCCAAAATCTATTCCTTCCTGCTTCTAGTAAAACTAAGAGACCCTTCAAGGAAAGGATTTGCAAACAAATTTACACAATTATTAATGGAAAAATCACAACTTCCATACGTTTGCACGTGGAAACACCTCATAACTACAACCCCAATGCCATAAACTTTTTCGGCCTTAAACATATCCCTACCAACCCATGGGGTGGTGACGATGATGCAAAACATTTACAATGTGTGTGTAAATGAATAGTCGAGCCACTCAAGCCCCTGACCTAAAAGATGTATTAAACTTTAAAACCTTTTTAGTTCATACTTGAGAAGACTTTTTATTCAAGTACTGAATATGCTTTTTTAATATCCCTGCTTCTTGGATTCTGTTTTTAATTACATACCCCAACAAATTGTTACCACTTAAGTGACTTTCTAATATTTCAGATATTATACCTGTATACCTGTATGTTGTCATAATTTGATAATGATTGTAATCATAGTATTAAATATTAGGATGTTTATTATCTCAGATGTTAACAGCTGCAAAGACCATTTTTCATGTACTTATCTACTATATGATATCATATTATGATAATAACTACACCCTTAAATATTATTATGCGTATTTCCTCAGATGTCAAGAATTAATATGATGATTACACTGGGGAATGCATTTTTTGTTGAGTTAGACCTTACACTTGATTTTTTTTCTAATTTTTGGGTGGTGAATCCAGAAATGACCTCAGTTTTTTGCTATCAAATCCAGCTTTTATGATACAGGGTACCCTCCATTTTTGTCAAAAAACATACAAATTTTACATACAATGAAAAAATATTCAAATAATAACGTGAATAAACTGTTTATTTAAATTTCTTTTGTTCATACAAAGGATTTATTGTTACTCTATTACATGTTTTTTGTTTCAATCAGTTTTATTAAAATTTTTTGAAAAGTCAGTATATAAGAAAATATCACGTATATGAACAAAGCAAAAAAGGAAGACAAAAAAATCTCCCGTAATATCAAGTACAAACAGTATGAAAACACATGTGACATTTTACATTTAACAATTGTCTAACAGTGCAAATGAGTGCTTATACGTCTGTTTCTTGGAGCATTAGAATATGTACTTTAGCTTTATGTTGGTTATATAAGAGTTGTGATCTCTTATTAGGGCTGTTAAGTCCCTTGGCATTAAGAGAGCGTATTGTCAGACCTCTAGAGTTAATCATCTGATTAGGATGCATATTTATGTTCGTGAAATGAGGAATATATCAAATAACTTCTATGAGGGGGAGGATTCTATAAATTCAGGAGCAGGACCAGTCAGGAAGGGCTATGGAATGTTAGGGATAAGGTCAGCTGACGGCTGGGGGGGGCTAGTTCCCAGTCGTCTATGGGGAACTATATAAAATGTAAGGAACTTCCTTATTCGCCGCCTTTATCGGCGGTACTCCTATGCGGGGTAGTGTAACCGAGTTATAAACAGATCCATTCGGGGGAAGAGCCAGTATTAAAAGAAGCCAACTGGAACCGTGGAATAAATCTGTATATGGGGGAGGCCAGGAGTTTAACAGCTCTTGAGGGACCTAAGTATATTTGTAACACCAAAAAGCCATACATTAAACATGACCATACAATAAAAAATCCAAAAGAAAAATAAGTACATCCTGCTATGAGTGAGGCCCGCGGACACTCCCCCGGGACCCAATCATATCCTTATATGAAGCAAAACAGATGACATCGGCAAGGCCTTGTGACTAAAATTCCGTTTCTAAGAGTCATCTAATGTGCAGGACACTTTAAATACATGGGGATCTGCTAAGTTACACGATGTATGACATGACTAAACGAGACCCAATAGGGCAATTCCATACATTACCCAAGAGGAATCAATCAGTAGGCCTCATGAAGATGGACAATCGGATAATAGGCAACATAACAATAATATGTCCAGGAATCTAGATGACCTTGCACAAGGAGACTGTTCGATGGGCCTCCGAGGCAAATTACATTGGATCGCAGGGCAGGCGTCCTCGCGGCCAACACATCCTGAGGGATCTTTAAGATTGGGTGGTCGATGCTGTTGGAGAAGAAATAGTCCCATGTCCAGGACTTCGTGGACGATCAGGTGGTGTAGAAGAGGGAGTGTGACGTTGATCCAGACGAGAGGGGCCTCCAATAGGTAAGGATACAGGAACCATAGGCCACTCAGCAATTTGTATGTCAGGAAGCCGGAGATCTCTCAGGAATTGGGGTAAGTCTGCAGGACCTCTGAAGAAATAATTCTTACTGCCAGCCCGAGCAATTAGATGAAAAGGGTAACCCCAACGATAGGGGATGTTCCGTTCACGGAGCTTATCCAATATGGGCCTCACCGCCCTCCGCATATCTAAGGTATGTTTGGACAGATCTGGTAACAACTGTATGCGGGCTCCAGCGTATTCAAGGACTTCAGTAACTCTCGCCTTTTTTATGATATCTTCTTTAGTTCTGTAAAAATGAACACGGCAAATCACATCCCTAGGCCGCTGAGGATCTCTCCCCCGAGGGCCCAGGGTTCTATGTACTCTATCCAATTCAATGTCTACTTCTGGGGGGATCGCCAAAAGGTTGGCAAAAATGGTATGTACAGCATTATGTAACTCAGAGTTAGGTACTGTCTCTGGAATCCCACGGATGCGAATATTATTGCGCCTGTTGCGGTTCTCAACATCATCCTGCATCAAATAGAGCGTATTAATTTGCGCCGCTTGGCGTTCTAAGATAGTATCATGCGCAGAGATTCGAGAAGAAAGTTCTGAACAAGTATTCTGGAGTACAGTGGTAGCGTTAGAGACTTGTTGCAGGGACTGTTGAATATGATGGAACTCATATTCCATATTCCATATTACAGCTCGCTTCTAGCCTCCCAATACTATGATCTAAATCAGAACGAGTAGGTAATGCTTTGAGATGTGTCTTCCAATCCCAATCATCATCATCCCCCTCCTGGGTGAATAGAGGCCTAGAACCCTCGTTTGAGTAAGGAGAAGCACTAGGGCTTAATTGAACAGGGGAAGGGGAAACAGGTACCTGTTCAGGTGGAGGCTCAGCTGGTGTGGCCTGGTCTAGGAGGCCTGGGAATATAATATTCTTTCTATCAACAAGTGGCTCATGTAGAATGTTTGGATCACCTGGTTTTAGGACAGATCTTGAAAGCCATTTCCTTTCCACCCAATGCCTCTCACGTGCTCTGCTGTCCCACATGCACAGATAACAGGGATACTTGGTGTATCTGCGTTGCTGACCAAGAAGGAAGCATACCATTTTAAGGTCAGCACAGATGACCCAATCGTGTTGGTGATATTGCAACAACTCAATGACCCTCTTTATGTCTGCATATTCTTCACAAAGAGAAACTGAATGGCCAATTGGGACTGACCCAAATATATTTCCATTGTGAAGGAGGACACACTTTAGGCTCTACTTTGAGCTATCAATGAATAGTTACCATTCGGTTGAGTTATAGATTGGAATTCCCAATTCCTCCATTAAACTAGGTATGTTATGTCAATACACAAAGCCACTGTCAGTTCTAAAGTACTGCACAAATGCAATTTCTCTGGTTCAAAAGTACAATACCTTCATTCCTTTTTCAAGTAAGTTTTTCTCACCGAGTTTTGATGCTAGGAGTTCTGAAGCATTCTTTGATAGTCCCAAATCACATGCCAATCACTCAACTCATACTGATCAAATCCCTTACATCACTGTCCTTTTCAATTTCAAACTGTTCATTCATGTTTTCACCTAATTCATCACCATAATCATGTTCTTCAAGAGGGTAGTGTAATGAAAACCGGCACTGGGATTTTATCTGAATGAACCACTCATGGTAGATTAGGATACTCTAAGTTACTTTTTTTTCTTGTTATATCCTGAAGTTTTCACTATACAAAAGTAACAGTCACTGAAATGATCTCCTGGGTCTCCCCAAACCATAGGTATACCAAGTGGTTTCTTTTCACCTCGACACACTGTTTGCACACCTTATGAGGGGCCCACGACTTATCTTGATAACCAAGTTTAACTTTGAAATATATAGGCTTGCTCCACAAATGTGCTGATGTTCGCCCTTTCACTGGGAACGGTGAAACTGCCACAGATTGTTTAGGCACTTACGATGAGAAACAGCAGAACCAGACATGATCTGAAAGAAAGGTAATACGTGTGTAAGTAGAAAAATACATTTTACTTATTTTTACTACGTAGAGCAGTGCACAATCTCTGACCACAATGTCCTGCATGTAAATGAATAGCCTATTCAAATCCACGCTACAGTTTTGCATAAATATAAGCGGTAGAGAAAAAACCTGACGTGATAGAAGAAAACTAACTGCACTTTCAGGGTCAGCATACCTATTTTAGTGCAAATAAGCTTAGAAATTGAAGTCAACAAAAAATGTGTTCAATATTGTTCCCCAGTATTATCCATCCTTAAATATGAATATATGTATTACCCTCTACCTATTTATATTCCAAACCTTACATTTATCTTATACACTGTAACATCATCTACAACTTGGAATATTTAATATGCGTATTATTATATGCTTATATGTTGCTTATTCATTCACCTTTTATATGTATTAGAATGTTTAACGTTATATATGATAATGTTCAATTCTTGTAAACTACCATAACCACTATTCTTTCATGGTTTACGTACATCATTCATTTTCATCCTTTAAGCCAATTACTACACATTCACACACAGGACTCACCACTCACACTCACCACACAGTTACACTGTCACTACCCATTTACTTCACATCACACATACACGTCAAACACTTCCCTCATCCCCCCTTCCTCTCCTCTCCCCACCCATCACTTGGCTAGTGGGGGACCCAATGTCCAACACTGGTGGTTAGCATTTTTGGCAGGATATGCTGATATTCAGCATCCTGGCCGGTGACACTTTTCTCCCTTGTTTGCTCCCCAGTACTACACTAGGGAGCATTTACCTGCCCCACATTTCAAAGGGGCTGGAATAATAGTTTAGATGGACGTTTTGGGCAGAAGTACACCCTCCCCACTCATAGCGCAGGAAATACCACCACCAGCACATGTGCTTGATCACCATACACACACCCACTCCAGGCCAGAAGTTAATCAGCACTCTCTAAGAGCGGAAGCTCATCACCATCACCACTAGACTTCACCACCCTCACACACGCACTTATACTTATCACACACACCAAATGTTCACCTATTTTAGGCAGGACTTTCTTGAACACAGCCCTTTGCTGCCATCTATGCACCAAACCATCTCCAAGCAGCAGCTCTTTTTCTAACACCTTGAGTAGTTTAACCCCTTATTCTTGAATGAACAATTAGTTTTTTGTTTTTTATAATTTAAACTAATTTTTATTTTGGCCTTAGGCTGAAGTATCTAAGTATTTTCTTACATGCCAACCTAATACCAGCATTCATCTTTATACGTGTATATATATCAATTTATAGCATAATATATAGTAAAAAAACACCATTATTATTAATTTATCTTATATCTTTAAATTTAGATTTTTAACTAATCTTATTCTAACCCACTCTTAGAGCTTTGGATCCCACTTCACTCCTTTTTCTAAAGAAACTTACCTACTTTAGGACGCAATCCAAATGGTCACTAGTAAGTCAATATTACCTTTATCTGTATTTAAGCTTTCAATACTAAACAAATATACTATGCATATCCTTTAATTACCAACAATACGTATTTATTTACGTATTTATACGGGTAGTCCCCGGGTTACATACTAGATGGGAACTGTAGATTTGTTCTGTAAGTATGTTTGTATGTAAGTCAGGGCAGGTACATTATTTTAATAAATGCAATTAGGACACGTGTTTGTTTCAACATATTTTTAGTCCGTGTGGTGTCAGTTACTGTAAAAAATCCCAATGTGAGTTAATCACAAACAAAGCAAAAAAAAAAAAAGTTTATGGAGCCTAGACATTCATTAACTTCTGAAGCAAGCTGTGCTTTGTTATGCAAAAAAGAAACAACTGCAGAGTTTGCCTTGGTTATTAAAGAGATACAAGATGTTGCAGAACAGCTCAGCTCTTAAAATCACCCACAACCTCAGCTGTGTTTAGCAAAAGATTTCTTTTGCAAGTCATGCAAACCACTCTCCTCATCCCATCCATTCTGCAAACGAGCAATAAGGAAAGCCCCCGTTCCACACCATATCATCATTATTATCATCCATCATACATACATACATACACACATGCACAGTAACATAATATGTATATTATGCTACTCTGTTTTATACACAATGTAATAACGCTTTTAATGAATCCTGAGGAAGCCATATGGTGAAACGCTTTGGAACAAGAAACGTTGACCAATAATTGTTATTTTTTACCTAGGGATCTACTGTGTATACTTGAGTATAAGCTGACTTTTTCAGCACCCAAAATGTGTTGGAAAAGTCACCCTCGGCCTATACTCCAGTCAGGTGCATGGGTCCCTCTAGAAAAGCACCAGATCCGGCAGCCACTTCGAGCAGTTTCTGTCATTGATAGAAAGACGACAGGGGTACGCCGGAGTTACAGTGGCTACACACCGGAGTAACTCCAGCGCCAAATTTAAAAGTACACAAAACATAAGATAAACCCACTTACCTTGTTCTGTTGTCGTTCCCCGGCATCCTGCTGGTCCCCGCAACTCTTATGGACATGTCTTCTTTCTTCTGTCTTCAGCCGCCAAATGCAGAGACGATCTCCAGGGGTTTCCCGATGATGTCAGTGCATGCGTCGGTTCGTGCGGGAGGAGCGTCGGGAAATTCAAATAATTTTGTATTGGATTCAATACAAAATGGCTGTATTGAGTCCAATACAAAGAAATCTTCATATAATATATATTTATACATATATATTTGTAATATATATATATATATATATATATATATATATATATATATATTATACATGCTATTGTACAGTTATATTAACATGTTTAACTATTTTTTTAACAGATTTTTGTGTTTTTTTATTTAAAGTTTATTATTAAATTTATTAAATATTAGACATGTTTTGGTGAGGTATGCCTAAGAATTATAGGTCTACAATGTAAAATAAATTTCCATGCAAAAAAAAATGTAATGCTTTTTGCGTGGAAATAGGGGAAGATTTGGAACGCTAGGGGGCTACAGTGACTGAATGTAGTACCCCTTTGTACCGCTTTCAGACACTTTTTCCAGACAGAATCATACCTCAGGGAGGTTAAAGAGAATTTAGTGGTTAGGTACGGTAAGTAGTATACCTACCTAACCACTAATACCTCACTATGGTATTTGTTTACCGTTTTATGGCTGTAATGGCTGTTCTATGCAATTTTATTGGTATTTATTTTGAAGATTGAAACTTTTCAGTAGCTGCAGCATTTCCAACCCTCGGCTTATACTCAAGTCAATCAGTTTTTCCTGTTTTCCAAGGTAAAAATAGGTACCTCGGCTTATGCTCAAGTCGACCTATTCTCAAGTATACACGGTAATTTGTTTAGATAATTTGGTAGTTTACCCCATGAAAAATAATGGGGCAGACCCCTACCAATTAATGTCTATACTTGTTACTAATTGTCTTTGATGTACCAAACACTTTGACCTTAATATAACTACTTACTGCAAAAAAAAAAAACAAGCTTTTTCTAATATTTTTACTTTTTAAAAATCAGCTTTTTGCTACACTAAAAATTGTGGGGTGGCAGTACTTACAATCACCTGGAGGTGAATGGAAGCCTTTGTTTTAATCACCATATATCACCTTGTGACAATGTTTCTAAAAATAAACATCAGGCTGTCTTTTTTTCACTTGTGACAAGGTCCCAATGGCGCCCCTGACCACCACAGCAGTTTTCAGTGATGATACTATATTTGGAGGCTTTGTAATTACCTTATTGCTGGTTATTGTATTTGAAATTTTGAAAAAAATATGTACTTTAACTGAGAAAATACATATATCAATTTCGCCAATTTCACATTTTTTACTCAAACTTGATAATGTGTACTACTATTTACATCAAAGATTTGGACAACAAAGTTTAATTTAAATGATTGCAAAATACACTTACGAGAGATAATGTAGAAAATGAAAAGCATGGAGTGGGGTGGCGATTGTAATTAGACAGTAAAGAATGCTTTTAATGTGTACACTGGCACTTTATTATTTAAAATGTTTCATGTTGATATTTTTTTTCTAAAGGTGATCTAATAACACTGACCTAAATATCCTATAAAAAAAAAGTGTTCAAAATAAGGTTGTTATGCTCTCAAAGCAATTTTGTAAATACCTTACAGAATAGATTTGAAATATGTTTATATATAATAAGTCCATTCATCATTTGTAACAAATGCAATCTGCTGTTGCATGGGAAATAAGTGCTTCAAAGACATGCTGATGTTTGCTTTATATATTATATACTGACTTTACAAATGCTGAGAATATGTGCAGCAGGTTTTTCTATTATTTTTATTAATTATTTATTCCTAGTCACTTTATACTCTTTACTCCATTCTCGTACAATTTCATTTATTATAATGTCACAGCCACACTGCAAGCATAGTTATATGGCTCATCATTTGGATTAACACCTGTCAATTACACTGTGACAACAGTGTAAATAAATCTAATACCCTTCCTATATACATAGCTTACTGTTACTATCCATGAGGGTAACTAGTCGGTTTTAACCCGTGTCCTAAATCAGAAAAAGTAAAGTAAAGTAAATAAAAGGTTGTTATGTTACCAGACTATTACTGTGGGGTAGTAAAACACATCTCTTAAATATTTGTTTTTTATTTCTTTTTATGTCAATATTAATAATTACAGTCCATCTATGGTGTTACAGGTCAATTTTGACTCATTTATATTTACTTCAACAAAAGGCAAAAAAGGTTTTCTTTTCTTTCAAAAATAGAAAAGCAGAACAAGTAATAATACAAAATGTAGATTTGCAAGGTTAAACAAATAACAACCAATCAAGCAAATCAAACTAATTGAAATTCTTTGTGCAAGAACATGCATGTCTTTGTGTGTTTAGATGCATGTGTGGCAAAAAGTAAAACTTTTAGTGTGTTCTTTGCATTAAATTTTTTGCAGTGGAAGCACAATGTGTTTGTCTTCCTGTTGTAAGGAACTTACCTGTCCAGCAAGCCCGCAGCGTCCCTGGGGATCACAGCTGTAGAGGGAGACGCCGCTGCAGCAGGCAGCATGGCCGAGGCTGCTACCCTGCTCACAGCGTGTCTCTCCCTGCAGGCGGAGGGATCCGTTCAAGCCGAACTATTGTTCAACCAGGTGGCATCCCCAGCATCCCTATGGACATGATTACAGAAAGTCCTGTTCTCAGCACTCCTGTGGATGTGCAAAGTAGGGCACGTCCCAGGGGTGCTGTGGGAAGAGGTGCGCGCTCTACCACGTGCGCCTCTTGTACCCCCCAAGGGCATGGCACTCGGCTGCCTCGCCGCGGGGCCGGACATAGTTTGAATTCCCTGTGGCCAATCGGCCGCAGGGGATTCAGTTACCTTCCAATCAAATGGCTCCAGGTGGTGCAAGGTCATTGGGCACTCTGGCCATTTAAGGAGAACCTGTCCTGAACACTATTGCTCGCTATAAGCCTCTGTGAGTACAGTGTGCTTGGGTGCGTTCTCGGTGTCAGTTTATATTAACTGGTTTTGTCATTACCATAGCGACCTGGTCTGATACCTGATTCTGCTTAAATTCTGCCCTGACCTTGTCAGGATTGGATTGTTTATGACCACTCTTGCCTGCTGCCTGCCCTGACCTCGAATTGTTCCTGACCTTTCTCTGCTCTACCCCTCCGTGCTGCGCTTATTGGACTAATCACCTGTGATTAACCCTGTCTTGTTTTATGACTACCAATAAAGCTTGACAAAGGATTCTTGGAGTTGGCTGTGGTTTGTGTGCCCAGGCACATTACAGTATAGCGGGCCACTCACACACCACCAGCTTGCATTAGGGGCTCCCACGTGTCACCCCACGAAGGTTCGTGAGCGCCTCCTGGAAATGGCAGGGGAATTACGGTCGCTCCCAGGGCTAGGCTCGGGTCCAAATGTATTCAGCCCAGCAGTGCCAGTGGAACACCCGAAAAATTTTCAGGGAACAGACAGGATTTCCCCAACTTCCGGGACTCCTGTCTTCTGTACTTCCAACTTCACCCTATTGCCTCAGTGACAACACGCCAACGTATTGGAGTGGTCATCTCCCTCATAAAAGGTGAGCCGCAGAGATGGGCATTCAATTTGCCTCCAGATGATCCTGCATTCAGTTCTGTCACTGACTTCTTTGCTGTTATAGGGATGAATTATGATGACCCGGACCAGACCCGAACAGCGGAGATAAACTTGGAATATCTAACTCAGGGGAGACATCCCGTGAAAGAATATGCAGCAGAATTTCGGCGCTGGGTCACCAGTACCCGTTGGGGAGATGCAGCTCTCCTCCATTGCTTCTGTCAAGGTCTCAGCGATCATGTCAAAGCCCTGCTGTTGAGTCTCCCTTCTCTGTCCACCCTGGATCTTGCGATACAACAGTCCATCTGTGTTGACCAGAGTATCCGGGAACGCTGTCTAGAAAAAACCTTACATAGAACCAGGAGTCATTCGCCTCCTCAGTTGAAACCTAGACCTCTGATGAATACTTCCAACGCCACACCACCTGCAAAGTTTCCATCCTCTATGCCTGACCTGGGGAACCCATGGAGATTGGTTCATCCAAGCTCGCCCCCACCGAGCGCCATAGGCGTTTGCAAGGTGGACTTTGTCTTTACTGTGGCGATCCTGGTCAAAGGACAAGGACCTGCCCTCGCAAAGGACCTGAAAGGTTCCAGTTTATCGGGGGTGCATAAGGGAGCCTCTGAGACCCGTTGGCCTGGTCTACTTGACGTATCCGGGTTCCGGCTACCATATCCTGGGATGGAAAGTCCCGCCAAGTCATGGCCTTTCTTGACTCCGGGGCAGATGGTAACCTACTCGACCAAGATGTTGCCTCTAAACTGCAAATACCAGTCGCCCCTCTTGGGTCTGAATTCTCCTTAGCCGCCATCGATGGCACCTCTCTTCAACAGGGTCTTACACCCTCTATTACCACAGAAGTGCAATTAACCCCTCTGCTTTTAGGCCTCCCTTGATTGAAATCCCATAACCCCATCAATAATTGGGAGTCGGATCAAATCATTCAGTGGGGGACCAAATGTCAGGCTAGATTCCTGACCTCAGTAATGCCAGTACGGGCCCTTGAGGAGTTAAAAAAACTGCCCGATCCTTACCAGGAGTTTGCTGATGTCTTCTGCCCCCGGTCAGCTGACAAACTCCCACCTCATCGTTCCTATGATTTCCCCATTGAGGTACTCCCGGGTACCATGCCCCCTAGGGGTCATTTGTTCAATCTCACCGGGCCAGAGATAAAGGCCCAGAAAGAATACATCAAAGAAAACTTAGAGAAGGGCTTCATCCAGCCATCCTCTTCCCCTGCAGGTGCTGGCTTCTTTTTTGTGTAGAAGAAGGATGGCGGGTTAAGACCCTGTATTGATTACAGGGGCCTAAACAAGATTACTGTGAAGAATCGGTACCCTTTGCCTCTTATGGATGACTTGTTCTCTCAGGTCAACCAAGCTAGACTTGAAGGGGGCTTACAACCTTATCCGCATTAGGAAGGGTGATGAATGGAAGACTGCCTTTAACACCAGGGATGGGCATTTTGAATACTTAGTAATGCCCTTTGGTCTGTGTAATGCCCCGGCAGTCTTCCAGGAATTTGTGAATTATGTATTCCGTGAATTTCTGGGTAAATTTGTGATTGTGTATCTTAATGATATTTTGATTTATTCATCTGATCCTCTCCTCTACAGAACACAAGTACGCCAGGTCCTCCAGAAACCCAGAGAAAACTGCCTCCATGCAAAATTGGAGAAGTGCGCCTTCGAGGTACTTGAGGTTGCTTTCTTAGGATATATTCTGTCAGATCATGGGTTGGCCATGGATCCAACCCTGGTCTCAGCAGTTCTGGAATGGCCGCAACCCACTGACCTCAAGGGCCTTCAGCGCTTTTTAGGTTTTGCAAATTTTTATAGGAAGTTCATACAAAAGTTCTCGTTCATTGTCCACCCTCTGACGAACCTCACTAGGAAAGGGGCGGATTCCTCAAGGTGGACTCCGGAAGCTTGCAAAGCCTTCAAAGCGCTGAAAAGGGCTTTCTGCAGTGCACCCATATTGGTGCATCCAGTACCCACTCTCCCATTTATTATAGAAGTGGATGCTTCGGAGATTGGCGTCGGAGCAGTCCTCTCCCAGTACTCTGGAGAACCGGAGAGATTGCACCCCTGTGCCTTCTTCTCCCGTAAGTTCTTGGCAGTGGAGAGCAATTATGACGTGGGCAACCAGGAGCTTCTGGCAGTAAAATGGGCTTTTGAGGAATGGAGGCATTGGCTGGAAGGGGCAGAACGTCCCATAACGGGACCCATTTTGTCCCCCCAATGTTTGGTGTCAGTCCTCCCGTAACACTCCCACCAGCACTCTGCTTCCTCTGCCTATTCCTGCTGCTCCATGGACCCACATAACCATGGACTTCATCACAGACCTTCCGGGGTCCTTAGGGTTTACTGTGATCTGGGTAGTGGTAGATCGCTTCAGTAAGCAAGCCCATTTCATACCGCTACCCAATTACCCTCAGCCAAGGAATTTCGACAGGATTCCACCCCGAGATGAATGGCCAGACCGAACGGACCATCCAATCGTTGGAACAATATCTCTGGAGCTTTGTATCTGGTTGCCAGGAGAGATAGGCTGACTATCTCCCCTTTGTGGAGGTGGCATAGAACAACGCAGAGCACTCCTCCACCAGGATCTCTCCGTTTATGTGTGTCGGGGGTCAGAGTCCCAAAGTGTCCTCTCTGTCAGGTCCACCCTCTGATCTTCCCATCCTTAACGATTGGGTAGAATGTTCCCGATCTGTTTGGAACCAGGTCCAAAGTAATCTAAGAGAGGCAGTAGCCCACCAGAAGAGGTTTGCAGATCGCCATAGATCCCCTGAGCCCCAGTTCCAACTGGGTGATTTGGTTTGGGTGTCTACCCGCAATATTCCCCTCTGCCAACTCTCACCTAAGCTAGGCCCAAATTTATCGTCCCGTTCCCAGTATCTGAAAAGATTAATAGAGTGACTTATGGAGTCAAGCTTCCCAGTTTCTTCAGGGGGGTAGACACCTTCTATGTCTCTTTAAAAATCTGCTGCCGACTCTGCTCCTCTTTCAGATCCCCCTCTGCCAGTTGAGGTGCACGGAGCATCCGAATATGAATTTGGGAGGATCCTGGACTCTCGTAAGGTGAGTAACTCTCTGCAATAATTCATTGATTGGAAAGGTTTTGAACCAGAGGAGAGATGCTGGGTGCCGCCCCACCGCGTACATGTGGAAGAACTTACCCAGAGAAACCCTGACAAACTCTGAGGCCCCTCCTGAAATGGGGTAGTGTAAGGAACATACCTGTCCAGCGAGCCCGCTGCATCCCTGGGGCTTACAGCCACAGGGGGAGACGCCACTGCATCAGGCCGCATGCCCGAGGCTGGTGCCCTGCTTGCTGCGTGTCTCTCCCTGCAGGCAGAGGGATCCGTTCTAGCCGAACTACTGTTCAGAGAGCCTGATGCAAGGCGGCATCCCCAGCCGCATATCCATCCCTATGGACGTGATTACAGAAACTCCTGTTCCCAGCACTCCTGTGGATGTGCAAAGTAGGGCACGTCTCAGGGGTGCTGTGGGAAGAGGTGCACGCGCTACCACGCGTGCCTCTTGTACCCCCCAAGGGCGTAGCACTCGGCTGCCTCGCCACGGGGCAGGACATAGTTTGAATTCCCTGCGGCCGCAGGGGATTCAGCTACCCTCCAATCAAATGGCGCCAGGTGGCGCAAGGTCATTGGGCACTCTGGCCATTTAAGGAGAACCTGTCAATCAAATGGCGCCAGTTGGCGCAAGGTCATTGGGCACTCTGGCCATTTAAGGAGAACCTGTCAATCAAATGGCGCCAGTTGGCGCAAGGTCATTGGGCACTCTGGCCATTGAAGGAGAACCTGTCCTGAACACCATTGCCCGCTATAAGCCTCTGTGAGTACAGTGTGCTTGGGTGCGTTCTCTGTGTTAGTTTATATTAACTGGTTTTGTCATTACCATGGCAACCTCGTCTGACACCTGATTCTGCTTGAACTCCTCCTGCCCTGACCTTGGATTGTTTATGACCACTCTTGCCTGCTGCCTGCCCTGATCTTGGATTGTTCCTGACCTGTCTCTGCTTTACCCCTCTATGCCGCGCTTATTGGACTAATCACCTGTGATTAACCCAGTCTTGTTTTATGACTACCAATAAAGCTTGACAAAGGATTCTTGGAGTTGGCTGTGGTTTGTGTGCCCAGGGGCATTACACCTGTCCTTATTGCTAGGGCAGACCTGACACCTCTTTCTTTATAAATCAAGTGAATTCAATGGAGTTGTGGCTCTGCTGGTTGATGCTGAGACAGGGCTGGCTGAGGATGCTGGCGCTGATGCTCTTTGTGTTGTTGGTGATGTGGATGGAGTGCTTGGCGAGCTCTGCAGCTGTCTGACAAAGGCTACAGTGACTGGGTCTTGGGGAACCCGTTTCCTCTGCTCAAAGTGCACCTTGACAAGGAATTTCCTAGCTCCTCAAGAAACATTCTCCGGTTGTTATTTTCCACCCAAGGTGGATGGGGGTCCACAACACAAAGGCATTGTACACAGACACATCTAAGATGGTATAAAAAAACACAACCATTGGCCATCTCAGTGTAGGTGGCAATCAGCTTGTCCAGGTGTAAGCCGTGTACCGGGGGCTTTCTAGGATACAGCGAAGTCACAAACAAGGAAAAGCAGCCCACTGACACCAATTTATATAAAAAGTTCTTACAGGACAAATTGCAAGAGATGACCCGGACAATGACTGATATAACCTTCTACACAGGTTGTTCACTTCTCCTTTGTTTTTATTGTAATCCAGGATAAGTATGGGCTTTTTGTCAGTTCTTGATGACACAGCTGCATCTTTGTGAAAAGTGGACATAAGTATCACACTCTGGTTTCTTTTTGGACAATATGAAACATATTGAAGAAAGTGGAGCCCTGCCCTTCATCTGCAAAATTTTGGTTGGCAGCTCAGGTTTTTTTTGTCTCATTGTGCCTACCATGTTAAGTTTCCTCTTGAGAAGTTCTTGTCCAAGATGATAGCTGGTAAAAAAAATTTCACACGTGATATTGTGAACCAGCAGTCCAGTAGTCATATCAAGGACTACGTTTTCCTTAGTTTTTCTCTGGGATGCCACTTGCAGGTTTGCCTGTGTAAATCTGTAGAATACACGCATAGCTTGTTTTTGCATCACAGGCTGCCCAGATTTTTACTTTGTAAGTGCCCGGCTTACTGGGCATGTATTGCCGGAAGGGGCATTTTCCCCAGAGAGGGTCAAAACTTTCATCTACTGTCACCTGAGACCCAGGGTGAAACAAACATTGCAGATGGAACAAGCGAAGAGGTTGAGACATTATGGGTGGAGTTGAATGTGGGGTTGAATAACATACAATGAATTATTGGAGTCTGCTATAGGCCCCCCAGTGCTGAGGAAGAGACAGAAGAAGCAGCAAAAATGGAAGTGTTTTAATCATGGGAGATTTCAACAACCCTGACACTGACTGGAGTAATGGCACTACAGGAACAGCAAAAGGGAGGTAATTTGTGAATTTAATATAAGATAATTTTATGGTACAGTTTATAGAAGGCCCAACTAGAAATAAAATTCTGCTGGACCTAGTTCTTTCTAACAATGCAAATGGGAATCTTTCAAGTCTGTTCTACAAAAGCACACTGAAAAATATATTCCAGTGAGTAATAAGAATAAGAGCCCATAATAAAAAAAGATGTGGCTCACAGCTGATAGCCATATGGAACAAGAAAAGGGCATTCCAAAAATGTAAAAATTAAGGATCACTTAATCACTTAATCCTTAATCAAAAATTAAGGATCACTTTCAAGGATCACATCATTTGAAAATTATAAAGAATATACCAAAAGATGTAAAAAGGAGATAAATTGTGCAAAACTTCAAAATGAAAGACAGATTGCAAAGAAAAGTAAGGCAAACCCCAAAACATTTTTTAAATATATTAATAGCAAAAAGATCAGATCTTAGCATGTAGGTCTCTTAAAGGATGTCACTGGGTTGTTAACTGGGGATAAGACAAGGCAGATCTACTAAACAATTTTTATAGCTCTGTGTACACAAGGGAAAATAGCAGAGCTCAGGTCCAAATTCATAATAGCAATTCCACTGCCTTAAATGAGTCACAATAGCTTAGAATTGATATGATTGTGAAACAGCTGGGAAACATTAAGGTTGACAAAGCACCAGGACCTGATGGATTACATCCACGTGTCCTCAAAGAGCTGAGCCCTGTTATTTCAAAGCCATTTTTTCTAATTTTTAGAGACTCTTTAATCACTGGCAAGGTACCGATGGATTCACGTAAGGCCAATGTGAAAAAGAGAGCAAGTCATTACCTGGTAACTACAGACCGGTTAGTTTAACGTTCATAGTTGGAAAAGTCCTAGAGAATTTTATAAGAACCACATAGAGGAGTTTCTGCTAGAAAATAATATTATAAATGATAGTCAGCATGGCATCAAGAAAGACAGAAGTTGTCATACCAACTTACTCTCTTTTTATGAGAAAGTAAGTAAACAGCTAGACAGTGGAGTAGCAGTTTATATAATGTACTTGGACTTTGCTAAAGCATTTGACACTGTACCCCACAATAATACAATAATATGCAAGATAGGGTCAATAGGTTTGGAAAAGTCAATCTGTAACTGGATAGAGATCTGGCTTAAAGACCGAATCAAGAGAGTTGTAATTAATCACTCATACTCTGAATGGTCTAAGGTTATTAGTGGTGTACCCCAGGGTTCAGTGTTGGGACCTTTACTGTTAAACATCTTTATAAATGATATAGAGTTTGGGATTAAAAGTACCATTTCTGTGTTTGCAGATGACACCAAACTATGTAATGGAATTAAGTCCATACAGGATGTCTATAATCTACTTCTTATTCATGACTTCTTGTATATAACAGAAGAAATCTGTGATTTTGACAGGTCACAGGTAACACAGAGGTATCATTCTATAGTAATATTGGTTGCAGGTTTTGGTAAATACAGATTTTTGTACATGAATAATCATAGATTTTTTGTGAGAAAAAAAAGACATCTCCTGAAAATAAGCCCTAATGAGATTTTCAGAGGTAAAATAAATATAAGACACTGTCTTATTTTCGTGGAAACACGTACTAAACTTCGGGGAAACATGTACTAAAAATACAAATTACTTAATTATGATTCACACAGCTCCATTACAAGTGATATAGGCCTCAACGTATAAAAAAGGCAGAGGGCCCGGAGCGGGGTGCTCAGTAAAAAAATATTTGCCAGTTGCACAGCTCCATTGCAAGTTAAAAACCTCAGAGAAAGAGTGGAGGTAGAGGGCCACTAGGGTGAGGAGTAGAAGGAGATGCCGAAAGGCTGTGAACGTGCTCTTCCCATCTTGATGTCCGTGCACGAGTTGACGACTAATCAGTACAATCCGCAGAGGGGGTGTTAAAGTCATTGCCGATCCAAGCCTTATTCATTTTAATAAAAGTGATTTAGTTGACATTTTCTGCGGAAAGCTGAATCCATTTGTCACTCAATACGCCTCCAGCTGCACTGAACGCTCTTTCAGATAACACACTTGCTGCTGGGCAAGCAAGGATCTGAATGGCATGTTCTGCCAGCTCCGGCCACTGCTCAAGCTTGGATACTCATGTATCCAAGCTTGAGCAGTGTACCATGACTTGCTCATTGTCATTGGCAATTGCTGCACAACTGGCAGCTTGCTTCCGCTGAAAAAAAGCCTGCATAGTTAGGCTTAGACGACCTCTACTGCTGCTGCCACGCATGCCGCTTAAAGCAGTTGCTTGGCTCCCATGGCTGGTGGAACTGCCATGGGGATCCCTGCTGCTGCTGCTGGTGCCAGCTGGAAAGGCTGAGCACAAGCACCTTACAAGCACTTCTTGGTAGTGCTGCATTTTAGGTCCCCTGTATTGGGGCAAGATCAGTTGTTGTATCTCAGGCTTGTAATGTGGATCCAGTAATGAGGCAATCCAATAGTCGTCAGTCTTTGTTTTTATGTGTTTTATGCGTGGATCTTTGGCTAGGCACTCCTGCATGAAGGATGTCATGTGGCTCAAACTACCCACAGCTGAGGTCATTCTGGACCCAAACTCCTGTGGGTTGAACAGCAGCACAGGGTCATTCTCCTCCTCCTCCGCCTTGTCTTGCCATCCATGCAACATGCCGCCTTGTGTTTGGGTGGATGGATGCCATGTACCCTCAATATCCTCCTCTGCCCCTTCCTCCCCTTCTCCCATGCCTGCTATGTCGTCCTTATCCTCTTCCACCTACTCCCCTTCCTTAATTGGTTGTGCACTATGCATACTAGGCACGCATGTCTGAGATGATATTTGCAGCGTCCGCTCTGTGTCGTGTCCGAGATCCACCATCATCTGTTCCAGCAGTAGACTTAATAACAGCATTCAATGTCAAGCTGCAATATCTAAAGCTAGTAAAGTACTTTCTTTGATTAAAGGAGAAATAGACTGCAGAGATAGAGACACCATCCTGCCCCTGTACAAAGCATTGGTCAGACCACATCTGGAATATGCAGTCCAGTTTTGGGCACCAGTTCGCAAAAAGGACTTTGTTGAATTAGAGGGAGCCCAGAGAAGGGCAACTAAACTAATAAAAGGAATGGAGGAGCTCAGCTATGAGGAGAGATTACCTGAACTGAATTTATTCTCCATTGAGAAGAGATGTTTAAGGGGGATATGATCACCCTGTATAAAAATATAAATGTAGAAAACTCTCTTCCCTAATATTCGCTTTGAGATCATTGGAAAGAACAAGAGGGCACTCTTTGCGTTTGGAGGAAAAGAAGTTTAAGCTCCAGATAAGAAAGAGATTCTTCACTGTAAGGTCGGTGAAAATGTGGAATCATCTCCCTCAGGAAGTAGTTTCAGCAACTACTAAAGATTGCTTTAAGAAAAAGCTGGATGTGTTTTTAGAAGCACAGAATATATCTGGATATTAAGGCTTTAAAAAAAATTACAGTAACTATTGATCCAGGGAACATCCGATTGCCTCATGGAATCAGAAGGAATTTTTTGCCCCTGTTGAAGCAAATTGTACCAGGGTTTTTTTGCCTTCCTCTGGACCAACTATGTCTTTTAGGGTTTTATATTTGGGATAAATTGATTTCACTAGTGGTTGAACTTGATGGACTTATGTCTTTTTTTCAACCTAACCTACTATGTAACTATCAGTGGACAGAGCTGCACCCATCTCTCCCAGACATCACCGATGGGAGTAAGCTTGTCAGCTTTTGCTCTAGTAGCTCTCTGTTGTCAAGTCTGGGGACTCTTGATATCATTCAAAAGGTCAGAAGTGCCACTGTTGACCAGAAAAGTGTTTAGCCTGATGACGCGTCCCAGAGACTATAGGTGGCCTCATTACAGGATCTGTACACTGCAGCAAGAAGAACAACACCAATAGAAGCATCCAGTCATTCCTCATAAATGTCATTCCACATGTTCCCATGGACATTTTTTCCTTCATGGTTTGTCAAAGAAATTATGACTTTTTTTGTGACAATGGCATGAACAATTCAAAACATGTCTTGATGTCACTTATTCTAGTCACAGCAAACCTTGTGATCCCAGGGGTCATTTTGATGACATTTTCAGTAGCTTGTCTGCCATGTATGTCAGGAGGTACTGAACTCCAACAGATGTTACCACTTTTGGATTTGAATGTTTAAGCAGGAATGGAAGCAGCTTTAGCAGTGGTGGCCTCCTCATCAGACTCATCAGATGTGTCTGTGAATTCTGGTTGATACTCTAATTCGTCTTCCGTCTCAGAAAGCTGTTAATCCATGTCGCTTTGCTGGTCTGCATCCTCTGTCTCATTTTCATCCAAGATATAATCTATAATTTCACTTTTTGTATATCTTCTATGCATTTTTTCAATCTGCAAATAGGTGATGTGTGCTTTGCAAGTTACAAAACTAACTGAATAGTTCCTTCTAAGCCTGAAATGCCTGTTTGTGTTGTCTGTTTAGGTACAGATAAGCAGCCTGACAAATAAGCCCTGAATAGAGGGAGAGGAGGGGGCTGGCTGTTAGTGTGATGTTCTGTGACTGAGAGCTGACAGTCAGAATTTAGTGTGTGTATGATTTCAGTTTTTGCACTAATTAGGAAACTGACCATAAACAACACAAAGGTTAGTGAAATTGAATTTTTTTTTTTTTTTTTTTTGTTTACATAGAGAATACTGACAAAGTAAAAAAAACCTTGATGCAATAAACAAATTTATGTGGTACTTAAAAAAAACTTTTAAAAAGTGAAAACGGGTCGTAAAGACTCTAAGTATAAAAGGAGGGTAATGTTTAGAATAAAATTTAGGGGTCATTTAGGGGTCAGTTAATCTGACCTTTAATGAAGTTCACGTGTTTTCATGGCAGTACCTTGTTCTCCACCAGAGAATGTTTCAGTGGATGTCCGATTCACTGCTTTATGAATAGAGCAGGGAAAAAGTATCACAGTCACTTTGCTTGTCAAGTGAGTGTCAAGCGTTTTCAAGTGAACCCAGTGCTTTCCTAAGCTAGGCATTTATGTAGAAGGAAATAGGAGTATGGTGGTGGGGCAGGCAATTCAGAAATCCTAAAGACAGAAAAGTGTATCCTACAATTTCGAAAGGGCCCAGGAACGAAGGAAAATATAACCTGTCAATGAGCAATCAGCAACAATAATCATCAAAAACACTCTAAATAAAATTGCTAGAAAAGAAAAAAAATAGAACACATCGGTTTCTCTGGAGTCAGCGTTCTGACTCATCTCATTCGGGATCCGTGGATCCAGCTTGTGCAAGGAGTGACGGTAGTGATCTTCCTTGACAGTGGATTTGTGAGGCTGTTTTTTCAAGGCTTGCAATATTGTGGGAGAGTGTCTCTTTTCTAAGATGTTGTCTGTGGGGTCTTGTGGCATTAGGCCTAGCAGCTGAAAAATATTTTCTGCATCAGCAGATGTGGAGGCAGAGTAATTATTTTCCTTGTGAATGAAAGAATTGCTCAGCAACAATCCACGTACCAGCAGGCTGAGAAGGTACGCGCTGTTACCCTTGACGACCACAGTTATGATTCTGCTTCTTTATTACTGTCTGTGTCACCTGCTGCCACTCCAGACAGGGATGTCCCAGAAATCTCAATGTTTATAGTAGCATTTTTGGGTTAGCAAGTTACACTTTTTCTACTTAGTGCATTCAGAAAAACAGCTTACACTTTTTATAGTGTTTAATAATTAAAGCATACAAAAACACAGTGAACAAATACAGAAAACAAACACTAATTAAAGAATTACAATAACAGAACAAATAGCAAGAGGGTAAAATAAAAGAGAAAATCTGTGAAATTATACAAAAGTAGATTTGGTTTGCCTTGGTCCAGGTTGCTGTATCAACTCCAAGCTATTAGTCAGAGTCCCTGCAGTACTTAATGTGTCAGTGCTTTTTCCTTAGCAACAAGATGGTATCAATGGGAGCTCCCTCTGCTAGGCTTACATGGATTTTTCTATGCCAACCATAGAAGCTGATTTAATAAGACAATCCAATGACAGCAGGGTGGGGACTGTTGGAAGGGCTCTGTCCACTTGGATTACGACGCTCTGTGGACAAAGCAAGATACCCTTATTAATAATTCCATAAGGTCAGGTTTACTGAAATGCCACTGCCCAGAATATTAATCAGCACAATATACAGAGTTCACAGAGACCAAACTAGGCATGTCTGGGAGCTATAATTTACCTGGACAGGCTTGAAAGTATTGAAAAAGTTAAACCTTTAAGTTGCTCACAGTCATATCTTCTTGTTTGCTTAACCACTTCCTTATCTTTGGAACATTCTAATCATTTTGCAGACCCTGATCCTTGGTTGTTGTTTCCATTTTTTTGGTGTTTTATCATATCTACTATACCTTATGTACAAAAGCTACACGAAAGATGTGGTTTCTTCTGGTTGGTTCAAAACATTGTACTCTAGCCTCAAAATGTTCACCATAAAGACCTAGCTACAAATCAGCTAAATACTACTTTATACAGGACAGTATAGTGGAAATATAATGAGTTTTAACCACCTTGGCGGTATTCCCGAATGTGGCTCAGGGTGAATTTTACATACCAAAAGCAGTAATCACCAACCACACTCGGGGTATAAAAAAAATCCTACCTGCTCCCCTCGATCCAGCGTTGTCATCAGCGATCTCCGGCTGGCTTCTGCATCGCATCCTTAGCTCAATCGATGAGATGCGTGAAGTGGCAGTACGCTGGCAAGCCATGGCTTGGCGGAAAGTTTAAAAACAGATTACATTGTGCTTTTAAAACATTGATTACAGTGATACAGTTGTGAAAAATAAGTCCAAATAATAAATAAAAAATCTAAGCATTTATTCTATTATTGCACCCTTGTTTGAACAAATTAAAAAAAATCTAATTTTTTATTAAAAGTTATTTTATTTATAAAATTATTTATAAATATTTATTATATTATAATTTATGATTTGTGTTTCAAACTTTACCATACCCGGGAGTTATTTCTAAGAATTACAGTCCTAAATTATTAAACTACAAATTTCCACCAAAAACAATGTACCGCTTTTGACATAAAAATACTGACATAATTAGACTGCCAGGGGAGTTAATAAATGGGTTTCTAAATACAGCTCAGAGGTCAATCAGTGGCCACTTTACTAGCACTATGACATTCGGAGACACAAAACTCAAACTTTTCAATGTGTACTGTAAACTGGGGGGTCTGGAAGGGTGCTGGTTGTCAGATAAAGAAATATCTGATAATGAGAAATTTATGACCCTGGTCTTTTATACTTTTAAACAAAGACATTTAGGGGAGATCAGACATTAATGTTATCCCCAAAACCACACCAATGGTAAATAAAGTTCCTGGAAGTGCTCCATCCAGTGAATGACTGTAAATTCGTGACAGATTCAGGGATGCCTCTAATGCGGATGTTATAAGATGCAGAAAATTTGGCAAGACGCTCTAAATGGTAGTGCAGCTATTCAATTTCTATCTCCTCCTCATGCCCATTTCACAGGTTGTGACATCATCCATCCTACCTTTCAGTTGCGAATTACGGTGGCCCAGTTCCCTGATTTCCCTAGAAATGTGGTCCTTGATTTGATGTGAGGTATTGACCCGGGTATTGACCAGGGTTTTGTGGAGCATTTCCTTGAAGGCCCCCAATAAAGTAGCATGATCAGGAGCAGTAGGACTAGAAACTGGAAACTCAGGTGACAGTGCTGGGTAAGAAGGAGAAACAGGCTGGAGATCGACAGGGATGTCTTGTGTGATTTCTGTGGCTGCCTGCACTGTGGACGCCATCAAGGCTCCAGTGGTCCTGAATAGAGCCTCCTTGATGGAGGATTTTCCCGTCAACTGGTTCCTGGATGATGAGCCTGGCATCCCTGAAGGTCGAGACGGGCTGGGGCAGATTGGAGGAGGTGCTGCGGACCTGGGCTTTGATGCACGCCACTCAGTATTATACCCCAGTGATGGAGCAGAGCTGGGACGTGGCTCCAGCCATGCATGCGCTCCTCTGGCATTTTTTTTTTTTATTAAGAGAACACTGAAATCATATATCAGATTAGGATGACTAAAATATTAAAAATCCTAATTGATACACATTTCATTGTAATTCATTAGGAATACAATGACACAAAAACTGCTAATTGCATGCACATTTTTTAACCCATTAAGAGCTGGATTCCAAACCAGAATAAAAAAGACTGAAATGTGATCAGACTAAACAATAAAAGTGTACAAATATTATCACAATTCATAATGTGGCCCAGTAGTTTGCATGGCCTCCACATATGCACTCCAGACAACATCTGGCCATGATTCTGACAATAGCACTACTAGGTGGCGTCGAATGAATATTGTCCCAGACAGAATCAGGTCTGTGGAAAATTGGGAACAGTTAATGGCATTGATGCCTTTGTCATCCAGGAACTGCTTACACATTGCTGCTGGGCATTGTCTTACACCAGGAGGAACTTAGGCCCCAATGCAACAGCATAAGGTCTGAGAGTGGGTCTGTGGATTTCCTTCTGGTTTCTAACAATAAGCAGACTACACTTAGCTTGCACATGGAAGTCTATTCAGCCCTCAAAAGACTTACTTCCCCTCCATAACCATCACTAATCTACTGCTGAGCTGCTCATGCTGGATAATGAAGGTAAAATAACACTCACCATCTAGACACCTTCACATCTGTTGTGTGCTCAGTATGAAACTTCTCTTATTGTGAAGAGAATAGGGCACAGTTGGTAAACCTGCCAATTCTGGTGTTCCCGGGCAGGAGATCATCTTGTGAGGGTTTTGGCAGTGCTCCTCCTATTCTTCTGCGCACAAAGACCCAGATAACCGTGTTGTTGTTGTTACAAACTGCACAAGCAGTGAGGCAGGTGATTACTAATGGCAGCAGAGATCACTGATGGGTGCAGTCAAAGTTTATTTTAAGAATGGTGCAAATATAGACATGTGAACAAACACTGTGACAACCTGGAAATAACAAACACCGCCAAAAAAAACTAACCAACCATCTAATATGAAAACAAAGTACCAGCAAACTCAGATCAAGTAAATGGCAGGTCAGGATCAACAAGTCAGAAGACAGAAACAGGGTCAGGGCCAGAAAGTGAAGCAGAGAGTTGGCTAAATACCATTGCAGATCTGAACAGGACTCAGGGAAGGGCAGAACCATTAATAGGGAACTCGCAGAAGTGTGCATAACAGGTTCTTCCTGAATATGGCCATCTGCTGGTGGCTAGTGGAAATTCATTGTATGCCAGGTATTCAGCGCCACCAGCAGAAGAGGCAGGTAATGACAGAAACAATAAAAGTTGTTTGGTTGTTGTCCTTCTACAGCCCTGCTCAGGTCTCCTTGTGTGAATGCCAATCTCCTAGTATCTACTCCACACACTTGAAACTGGGCTGGGGACACAGCAAATCCTGCTGGCAGATCTGAACTACCTGTGAGTGGGCTGCAAGTATTGACTCATGCTGTATATTACATTAGTAGTGATAAGTTCAGTAGCATAATGCAATACTGATGAACAATCAGCCATGAAGAATTAGGGGAGAAATGAAAGCAACAACAAATAAACATAAGGGGAAAAAAGAAAGGTAACCCCCAAAAGAAAGAATTTTGTTTTTTGATAGACCATTTTTGGTCTATCAAAAAAAAATTCTTTTTTTGGGGGGGTTACCTTCCTTTTTTCAATTTATGTTTATTTGTTGTTTCTTTCATTTGCACTACAGCAGGTGAAACTGATTCACATTTACTTACACCTCCTAAATGCGTTGAGCAGTTCCATTAGTCTAACATCTCCTATAAGCTTGTGGAGATCTAGTTCTGTGGTAGGGGCCATCGATTTCCATCGAATTGTTTTAGGCATCTAGCCGCTGTGAGTACATGAGCCATTAGCTTACCTTGTGTCTTGGGAAGACCCTTAACAGGGAGACCTAGGGGATATATAAATGGGTCCCTGGTCAGATAGATAGTTGGTGTGGAAAACAATTTAAGTAGTCTGAAGAAGCCCTTCAACCAGCCTCCAATAATAATAATCCAAAAAGCAACAAAAATTTGGCAACTCCACATAATATGAATCATGGTACCCGCGTCTCTGCAGGTATTCATGGCTGCTGGGTATATGTGCAATCTTTCTGGAGTAAAGTAGCAATGCATCATTATTTTGTATACGTTTTTGAGTTGTAGGGTGCACCAAGAGCTCTTAGGTGCTTGATCCCATATGATTTACCAGATCAACAATGGTAATGGTCTACCTAATATTTATTTCCATTTGTGCATATACGGGTGGAATACTGTAGCTCCTTTGTTTGCCCCTACTAGTGTTGTTGTTCGAATTTGGGTCGACCCGACATAAATTTGGATGGATTCGAAGCCGCGAATTCGGCCCTCCCACAATGCCTAGGGACCTTCCCATATAATGCCTAGAGCCCTCTCACACTCACTATTAGTCAGATAGATAGTTGGATTGTACTGTATTGGTGCAGTCCTAAAATCTACTGTACTTAGATGCGCAGAGTGTTTCACTGTTAGACAGATAGATAGATAGATAGATAGATAGATAGATAGATAGATAGAAAGATAGATAGTGTGTTACATACACGCAGCCAGAGCCACGGTACCATCACTTGTACTGGAAGACAGTCAGACAGAAGCAGAGTATACTGCAGTATACAGTGTGTATACTGTGCTGCATATTACAAGCATCACCGCTAAAGGAAAGTGCCGCATACAACACACATAGCGCACGTGCATTTTTGGTGTCAACCCCCCCAATAAAAAAAATCCACTTACTTTAAAAATTTACACTTTGTGAAGCACATAAGCTCCAAAGTATTTTGCAGGGTGTAAAGCCACACAAAAATGTTGTACTATTTCTAGCCAAAGAGGAAGGGGCAGCTTTTACAGGGGTGGCAAGCAAAGCAGTATGAGTTTGTTTTTAACTGCAGACTCGAGAGGAAGAAGCGCTGCTGTTGGTGGTGGGCGTCCATAATTACTGCACCTTGAACAAGAAATAGTAGAGTACATGACCCAGCCTGGGTCAAGTGATTGTACCCCCTCTTCATCCCAGTCCCAGACACAGGCCTCACAGGTGTCTTAAACAGTCCATAATACACCTGTTCCTCCTACTTCTTCCTCCTCGGCTGGAAAGTCTGGAAAAATGTACAGCAGTACGTAGAGGTGTCCCACCGAGGGTTTGGAGAGGCGAAGCTACAAGCATTGCTTGAAGATGCTCAGTTGTTTCAGTCATCTGATAAAGAGTCAGTTCACAGGCTTTCCCCCCACTTACTTTTCACCCCAACACTCTGAACCAGACAAGCCAATTGAAACTGGCTCCAAAAGACCGCTGCTTCCTTTAGGCACATACACGGAAACTGTCTCTTCTGATGATGATGATGTCCTTCATCCGACATGGGGCAAACAAGGAGATCATCATAGGCAGAAAAGGAGGAGGAAGAAGAGGAGGAGGAGGTTGCAGAGCACCCTCAAAGGGGGGAGGGAGGAAGAGGGTAAAACAGCCCACACTCTGCAGTCTTCACGTACCAGTTAGTCAAGTCATAGTTGTCCATCGTCAGAAGCTGTCACCACAGCTGTGCCTCATTAACCGCGGACCGCCACCACGAGCACCAGCTCCAGGGCACCTTTCGGCGCAGTTCGATGTTCGCCATTTTTTAGTGTCTATAGTGATGACAACACTATGGTCATCTGTAAACTGTGTGATCAACACTTGAAATGAGGCAAAAACCCAAACAAACTTGGAACAAGTTGCATGAGCACACATTTAAAAAGCCACCACCCGGTAACCTGGTGGGAACACCTGGTCAAAGCACAGAGCTCTGTGCGACCACCTCCGCCCAAGAAGCAAGCTCAAACTGCTAGATCTTCCTCCGCTGCCTTTCCTCCTTCTGCCACTAAAGTTACCTATGCTGCTGACAGCAATTTGAGTGAGGCATGTAGCCGAGCATTTTAAGGCTCCACCTTACCGTTTTAAGGCTCCACCAGCGGTGAGCAGGACCTCCCTTTCGCCAGCATCTGTTCACCACCAGCAACAACCTGCAGTTTGCTACCTCGGTGCACAATTCAGACGTTGCCACGCAGTCCTGAGGTTGCGAAGCCACACGGGCCCAGCCATTCTAAGTACCCTGAAGGAGCAGGAGAACATATGACTAACTCTCTGTGGACTCCAGCCAGGCAAGGTTGTGTGTGACAATGGGGCCAATCTGCTGGCAGCCCTGCATTGCGGGAAACTCACACACGTACCTTGCATGTCTGACGTCATGAGCCTAATAGTACAGCGCTTCCTTAGGAATTACCCAGGCTTCCAGCCAGTGCCAGATGGAGGATGGTGTATTTACAGCAAAATCTCAATCTGCCAGTGCACTGGTTAATTTGTGATGTGGCCACTCGTTGGAATTTCACCTTTTTCATGCTGCAGCAGCGGGCTGAACAACAGAAAGCGGTGGTGGATTATGTGGCAGGGTCTGTATATTTCAGACATATACCTACATTACTTCAGCCCTGCTGAGTGGCTGCAAATTGAGGACTTGTGCATTGTATTGTCACCTTTTGAAGAAGCGACCAGGATGATCAGCAGGGATCAGGCCTGTGTCAGTGACACCATCCCCATCATATGCCTGCTGGATCTGGGACACAACACAGAGCGGACGCTGCAGCAAGAGATGACGTGTTAAACATCATCTTGGACATGTGTGCCTACAAGGCATAGTGCATTGCCAATCCAGGAAGAGGAGGAGGTGGAAGAGGATGAGGAGGACATTGCAGGCATGGGAGAAAGGGAGGACGGGGCAGAGGAGGATATGGAGGATACATGGCATCCATCCACTCAAACACAAGGCAGAATGTTCCGTGGATGGCAAGACCAGGTGGTGGAGGAGGAGGACGAACCTGTGCTGCTGCTCGACCCACAGGAGAGTGGGTCCAGAATTACCTCAGCTGTGGGAACTTTGAGCCACATGACATTCTTCATGCAGGAGTGAACAGCCAAAGATCTGCGCATACAACACATAAAAACAAAGACTGACGACTATTGGATTGGATTGCTGCATTACTTGATCCACGTTACAAGCCCGAGATACAACAACTCATCTTGCCCCAATACAGGGGACCTAAAATGCAGCACTGCACTGCTTGTAAGGGACTTGTGCTCAGCCTTTCTGTCTGCCAGCAGCAGCAGGGATCCCTATGGTAGTTCTACTAGCCATGGGAGCTAACAACTACCTTAAGTGGCATGGGTGGCAGCAGCAGTAGAGGTAGTCTAAGCCAAACTATGCAGGTTTTTTTTCAGCCGAAGCAGGCAGCTAGTTGTGCAGCAATTACCAATGACAGTCAACAGCGCTACTCAATCATGGTGCAGGAAAACCTGAGCTCTACATGGGACATCTGCAACCTGCAAAGCCAGGACCCACTGGGCTACTGGGTATCCAAGCTTGAGCAGTGGCCGGAGCTGGCAGGACATGCCATTCAGATCCTTGCCTGCCCAGCCGCAAGTGTGTTATCTGAAAGAACATTCAGGGCAGCTGGGGGCGTAGTAAGTAACAAGCTCATTCGCCTCTCCACAAAAAATGTCGACCAAATCACTTTTATTAAAATGAAAAAGGCTTGGATCGACAATGACTTCGAAACCACCTCTGCAGAGTGACTGATTAGTCGTCAACTGCTGCACGGCCTGCTGACAACTTGATGGGAAGAGCACTTTCACAGCCTTCTGTATCTCCTTCCACTCCTCCCCTTCGTGGCCCTCTGTCTCTGAAGCCTATAACTTGCAATGTAGCTGTGTAACTGGCTAATTGTTTTACGGAGAACCTCCCTCTGGGCCTTTTGCCTCTATCCACTTTGAGGCCTATATCACTTGTAATGGAGCTGTGATTCATAATTAAATAATAATTAAATTAAAGAAAATTTTCTGTCCTTTTGGATAGATAACAAGTGGTATCAGAAAGAAATATTTGTATTTTTTTATACAGAAAATAGCCAGAAAAATTTCTGTATTCTTTTTATACAGAATACAGAAATTTTTCTGGCTTTTCTGACAGATTGCAAGAAGTATCATAATTAAATATCTGTATTTTTTTGGAGTGAAATACAGATATTTTTATGGCTTTTCTAAAAATACAGCTATTTACCTGTGATAGCACTTGCTATATATCCACAAATCCAGAAAAATGTCTGTATTTCCCCGCTGATTCCGCCAAGCCCATTCCCTTTCATGTGGTTTTGCTAGATAGTAGGTATGGACTGTGTGAATCTTGTTCATCCATTCATGTCTCCAATAGCTAAAGCTTCTACACTGTCCATAGAGGTGATGGCCTCAACCTCTAATGACGTCCTTGCTCCGTCTCAGGCCCCAATGCCTCCTCCTCCTACTGTTACTGCTGCCGCCTGCCCAGTACTCAGCTCTAGATGCCGGTTACAAATGCTGTCCATACTCCGTCTCAGGGCCCACCACTCCTTCCTCCTGCTGTTACTGCTGCCGCCTGCCCAGTACTCAGCTGTAGATGCCAGTTAACAATGCTATCCATGCCGCATTTTACAAAGTTACAGCTAGCAGATAGGAAAAGGCAGTCCCCTACACAGCAATGTCTCCAACAGCTTCTTCACTGTCTATATAGATGATGGCCTCAACCACTAATGCCGTCCTTGCTCTGTCCTAGGGCCCACTGCCTCCTCCTCCCAGTGCCCAGCTCTAGATGCCAGTTAACAATGCCATCCACACTTCTCAGGGCCTACCGCCTACTCCTCCTGCTTATACTGCTGCCGCCTGCCCCCCACCCAGTACCCAGCTCTAGATGCCAGACTAGACTCAAGCTCAAAAGGGTCTACTTTCCCCGCTGATTCTGCCAAGCATGTTCTCTTTCATGTGATTTTGCTAGATAGTAGACCCTGAGACGGAGTGTGGACGACATTAGTAACTGGCATCTAGAGCTGGGTGTAGTGCATCTTTAATGACATCCCGAAGAAGAGTGAAACAGCAGACTCTCTGTAAATGTCGGGGGGAGGAAATGAGAGACACCGGTTTGTAAAACGGGAACCGGGAGGTACTGGATGACAACATTGAGCTCTGCAGACATGCGGAGACTTGGCCATCCTTGGAGAATATATTCAAAGATCCGTTTACAAAGATCTTGTGAAAATACTGAAGAATGTTGAGTTTCTTATTGAGAACCAGCTCAAAAGGAAGGGTGAGATGTCATTTGTAAACAACATGTTGGGGATCTCTGGGTGAAATGCACAATGGCATAACTTACCGCTAAGTGCGTCAATACAGAACTGACCACCACCTTGTACGGTTTTATTTCCTGATCCGTATCTACTTGGAGTACATAGAAAGCTGCTGGCCGACTTCGAATAGGGACCTCAGCCCAACGTTGTCTTTATCAACTTGTGTATCTGGGATGTTATCAGGTATAATGACCAATCACTGGAAATGTACAAAACCAACCTGGACCACCTTTTTTTCGGCTGAGCCCCGAATGTCTGGTGATATGGAACATGACCATGCCTGTTGGATTCAACTTTGGTGAAGTCCTAGAGTACCCAATTCCTAATGTGCACTGGAACATCATAGAAGGGAATTTCTACAGTGCCACCCTGGCAGATTTGCACAAATTTGATGTGATTGACATGCACTTTCACTTCTGCTTCGAGCTGCACTCCAGGGTTAAAGATGCCACCCACTAAAATTAGCTGGCCCATCCGAAGTATACCTGTATCCTGATGGCTCATATTGCTCAAGCCTGGGGCGTGCAGCAGGAACAGCAGGAAGAGGAGGGGATGGGCTCTGAGACAGCGTGTGGACGGCATTGATAACTGGCATCTACAGCTGGGTACTGGGCAGGCGGTGAAACCTTATGGCTAATTTTTGGACTGGAGGAACCCCCTCGGGGCCCTGTCTGCCTCTACTCAGAGGCCTGTATAAAATCTGGCATTTTCCCTTGACTGCCCCATAAAATGGCCTTGCCAGCAACATAAAAAAGCCTTCCTTATTTTTTTTTAATTGTACAGTGTTGTGCAGAGCTGGGGGAGTCTTGATATGTATTTTTAAATGTATTTATAGGCTGTAGAAGCTCTACACAGTCCTAAAAAAACAACCCAAATTTTTCCCCTATTGACTTTAATGGAGTATGAATTCAACGTTTTTTCACCCGAATAATTTTGGTCTATTCGAGCGAATAGCTGGCAAATCAAATAGTGAGCTATGTATATATATATATCAGAAATCAGCCCACGTCTTCCTGCTCCACCCAAGCATATACTTTCAAAAGGAGTAAGAGCCCTAAAACCCATTCTTCTAGTAATCGTTTGTGCAAATGCCTTATCTTAATATAGCTATAATGTGCATCAGCTGAGAGCTCTAAATTCTCACGCAATTTGTCGTATTCCTCGTAGGGCAGTATTTTTTTACTTTTATGAGCCCAGATGAAATTAAAAACATCTGTTTGGAGATGCTTAGGTGCCAGAATAAGGACCGGAACTGGCAAGGTCCCAAATAAATATAAAAGTTTAGGGAGTATAGACATCTTAGTCAAGGCAATATGCCAGAAAAAGCAAAGAGAAAAAGATTTCTATTTAGGTACTGGGTTCCTAAATATCTGGGGATAAAACATACCTAAATATATAAACATAAAATAAACATAAAATACTTAAATATTTTATACTGTCTGTTGTCCAATGGTATGGAAAATGTGCCTGCAAACTCCCAACAGTTGCCTGGGATAGATTTAATGGTAGTGCTTTTGTTTTAGTAGAATTGACCTTATATCCCGATAGGGTGCCAATTTCCACCAATACTGTTTGAAGACATGGTAGCATTATGTGGGGGTTAGTGAGGGAAAGTAGTATATCATCTACATATGGAGCGAATGTGTATGTTTTCCCTTTTTTAGGGAGGATACACTTTTATCAGTAAGGCTGGGTGACACAGAAACCTGGAATGGTCTGGTCCAGGACTGAAAACATTTGCTAACAAATACATTTTAGAAAATCCATTTCAGGTTTGACAGATTACCCAGCTTCACTTATGGAAATGCATGCTCTCCAGTATTAGAGAGCTATATTAAATCAGGCTTATCAAGTCAAACGTGACAGCGGAGCCATACTGATTGTACGTGAAAGAGGACCCCCTCCCTTGGTAAGACCTCTTTGCAACTTTATGGATTGCTAAAGGTGGTAGTTCCACCACTGGGTACTGGTGCTGATTTTTGTTTTTATTTCTTTCACTTGCTCTAAAATTGATTACATTTTTGTCACATTTTAAATTTATGGGCTTAGGGCATTTAGGAACCAGCAACTGACTTCTTTTTTCTAATCTGGCTTCTGTTACAATACATATCTTACCCTCTTCTTAGGGTACATCCTGTGTCATTTCTTGACTAGACATCTGAGGTATATCTTACTCTTTTTAGTACTTCTCTTACATCATCCCAATATGTCTGACAGAGGCTAAACCAGTTACTTCTGTTAAAAATCTTGACAGATATATATTTCTTCATCTTAATGTTTTCTGAATTGCCTACTCTGTCAATGCATATGCAATGCCTTAATCACGTTAATATATTCTGGCAGGGGCACACAATAGATGCACACTCTTGTCCGTATCCTACAGGCTCAAACAGCTATTATTCTACGAGCTCAGATTACTAAAATGTTTCTGTTTTTCAAAATTCTGCTTAATCTATTAAATGTTTTCAGAAAATTTTCTACTCTTAAAAATAAATATCACTTTAGTATAAAAATAATTTATTTTTAAAGAAAAGCAAACTAAACATTACAATCATACAACCACCATAGATCAGTTATAAAATAGAATATATTTTCACCAAACAAGAAAGCAATTTGCAGAATTTCTCTTGTATGTTGTAAATTACTTTAAGAATATATAATTGCATAAATATCAATATTCAGTAAAAAAAAATGTGGAAAGTGCAATTTTAGTAACATACAAATGATAAGCACTAAATACTCAAGAGGGCAGGAACACACATGATGACCGCTATAGCTATATATTACAGGTAGGTTTCCAAAGATTTATCTTAAGGAGCTACCATGGGATATCCAGGTGAAAATATTACCCTTTGCAAATAAATGTGCTTTTTATGGATAATTAGATTCATCTGAGAGATCTATTCATCCACAGTGAGTGGGCAAATGTCTTTCCAGTGTGTTGAAATTAGGCTTAAAATAAAGCTGTAGCAAATCCTTGGAGCTCTAAGGCCTTCCATTAGTTAATAACCTAGATTTCCAACACATATTTTTAAGTTGTTTAGAGATGGTGTGCAAAATATTTGTTTTAAAAGTCAAAGTATATCTTAGCATAGCTTAATATAGCTTAACTGTGTATATGTTTAGAGTGTCCCCTCTAATGTCCCCTCCTACATCTGTGACAAAAAGGATCTGTGAGTCATCCTTTTATGAATAAATGTTTAAGCGTGTTGTGTTTAGTAAAATTGTTGTTTTAGGTTATGAGAAACCTGCAGAATATTTTGAACCTGACTGTATAAACCCATTGTTCCCAATCAAATATCCATGGTATTTTTTTTTTTTTAAGTCTTTTTATATAAAAAATGTTTTTATCTTGCAGTGTGGTGTTTTATTTTCACCTCTCCTTCGTACCTAAGTGCACTGACAGTACAATGACAAAATATCAGTAATCATGTACAAAATACATTAACAAAATAGTGCCAGCAGTTCTTCTTCAGTGTGTCAGTGTGTCAGTCTTCTCTGTTTCCTATTTATTTACAATAAGTAAATTCTGTACTATACTAGTGTACTATGGCGCCTAAAACCATAGCTTTCTGTATAAATATTAACACTGAGAGCAGTGTTAAAGCTCCTAAGACACTAGTAAAACTAATTTGAACAGCTGCGTTTACCTTCTCCCATGCTTCTCCATTTCGTCAAGAAATGTGACATGCTTGTTCTAAATGCCAAATTTGTTATTCAGTCACCTCCGTTGCTTAGCCTACATCATGAAAAATGTATGTGACACATGAAAGTAATATAACTGTGGTTGCATAGGTTATTTAAGCCCTAGAATTATTGACACTGCACTACAGAAAAAAAAAATTGTTCTTTTTTTTTACCTAATTTTTATCTTTGCAAGGTCCATAGGTATCTAAAAAGAGATCCCATTATGATCCCCATAGCACCAGCTGTCCCTGACAAATACAAGTTGGTGGAGCTCATTGTTTAGTGGACAGCTAGGTATAGGTTCCCCCAGTTTTTACCTCTTGCTGGATTGGTTCAATACAACGACATACAACGACAGGAGCATCAGCAAATTGAGTTGTTTTCGTTGTTTAGCAGATGCTGCCACCTCAGGATGACAGCAATCATGGTCTGACAGCAAATATGGCACCCAGATTGTCTGTTGGCCTACTATACATCAAATTGCTCAGTTGCTCAAACTCTGACTTCTAATCCAGATCAGATTTTACTCTGATTGGAACAACGTTTATTCTGTAATAATCCCAAAAGTTTGGAAATTTAGACTGTTTTGCCCACCTTTACAACTAATGAAAAGGAACTTGATGCAGCAAACTCTATTTCATGAAGATGTGCTCACACATCCTAAGCAACCCATTAGGTTACAAAAACAAATTGTATCTGTTCCTGCATGTATTCAGTGGAGCACAAAAAAAGTTTAAGGTTATGGTTTATGTTACATTTATTAAACTACTGAAAAGTTAGCTTAGAATATGGCACAGTTGCTTGAATTGATTTGCATTAAAAACAAGTGACTTTAATATAGATGTAACGCTTCTGGAAAACATGCCAGATGTTAAATACTAGTACACTACTTGACATTTTAAAAATATGCACTAAAATTCAAACATAATGTATAATTTAATTTTGGGCTATAGTACTGGGATGATGTTGCCAAAATTAAGTGTCAACAATCTCCTGAAATCTTCTTTATATGATCACAGTTGACATGAAAATATTGTAAACTAAATGTAAAAATTCCTAAAATCTCTATCTCTATTTATTTTTTTATTCATTGTCCACCAATTTAAACTTTTTGCTAAATTAAACTAATTGCTAAAATAAACCTGGACTTTGGAGTACACTAACAGTGTTATTTACACTTGTTATGGATTAATTTTCTGCAATATATGTATTTGAATTAGATAAGGGCTCATCACAACAAGTGCATTATACTAGCAGTCAACCTCCTTTTAAAATGCATTTGGCTTGTTTCAAGTGGTTTTTCTTATTGACGTGACTATTGACTTGTAAAGGAATGCAAATTCTAACATCTTCCCCAAATCTGAGCTACTGTAAGAATCCCAATCTTCTGTGTTATTGTCCAAATGAACACTTTTGAGAGAATGAAGTGTTTTTACAAAGCAAATGTATGTTGCACAATAAGCACAGAAAATTTCCAGCTTGATGTAAGACTTCCTGACTACTGTTTGAGAGGATGATAAAACAGGTTATTATATTGTCCACAGAAAAGGGAGGGCAGCTATGACCTCTGATGCAGCCAATAACTTGGTTTCACGCAAACAATGCTTTCACATTCTAAAATTTTCACATTCAATGTTCACATTCCTTTAATTGAATAGTTTTCCTTTTACTAACATTTGTAATTTTTACACAAATACTTAGAAAACTAGCACAGTATGTAGATTTTACTTTAAAACCAATGACATTTAAAAAGTGCATGACAGATCTGGGACAGTGCCACTTCCTTCATGCCTTGTTCCTTCTTGTCCTTCTTTCATTTGGATCTGAATGATTTTACCTTCATTCCTTATTGGATCAGAATGGAAGTGTGTTGCCAGGGGTTTATGTGCAAATTTTAAGTGCAATTCAAAAACGTAGGGCTGTACAAATTTACCTAAAAACTGAAGTGACAGTAAAATGAACTGGGCAGACAATCCATTGCAAAGAGGTATGGAAGTATCACATGTTCCCCAGTACCTAGAGGTACTGTATATTGCTCCATTCTCCAGCAGCCATTTGGAATGACAGGGAAGCAGGTAGAAAGGTATAATGAGAGGGAAGGGGTGCTTAGAGGGAGGAAGCCTAAGGAATGAGGGATGAGAAGGAAAGTGTATCATCATACTAGGAGTAATTTTTACTTAATAGATCCCTAAAGTACATGAACAGTCTTATCATGAAAGATAGGAAGAGAAGTGTGTTCCCCTTACTAGAGTTTTACAGTGAAGGTTGAGCCACCTCTTTAATTAGTCTAAATTGAACATTCAAATCAAAGGAGGGAAAGAAAGAGGTTTTGGGCTCGCAGATAGTTTTGAGAAACAAAATTGTTGTATTTAAACACATTTGTTAAAGTAAACAAGTTTAGACAGATCTATACCTCATAACTGTTTGACACTTCACAGTATATGGGTAACATTGTACATACGTATATGCAAGGAATACAAAAAAGGGTGATGAAGAAGACCGTGCCTAAAGTGTAATGAATCCAATGCGTTTCGCCACGAATGGGTTTCCTCAGGGATATGATAATATGCAAGCCTAATGGTCTGTATATGTACATAGAGATTGAATAATGAAAAATAAAATAAATACATTAATTACACAGCAAGATCATTATTATATATGGGTATGTCAAAAGGATTTTTTCAGAATAATATCATTGACACAATCTATGACATTTCTCATCAAGTAAAATTTAAAGTGATTGTATCAGATTTAACAAACATTATTCAAGTGATAAATGAAAAACTAAAATTATACCATGTTTATGGGAGATATATGTATCCATAGTGTGTAAATGCATAAGAAAGTCTATAGTGTATCCATGGTGTGTAAATGCCTCAGAAAATCGATAATCTACTGTGCAGACAGAAAATGTAGGGTATAATCAATTTCTTACTTACGTATCTAATTTGATAAAGGTTGTAAGGGTACAGTGCTGGAAATTAATGATATCTAAACCAAACTTTGATTCAGGTAAAGGCTGTATCTAGGTAAAAATGAGTATATTAGTAATACAAATAGCACTACATATAGGCTAAATAGGATGTCTGGTCATTAAGGGTACATACCCCAGGTCAGGAACACTTTGAGTACTCTAATCAGTTACAGGACTGGGTGTGGGGGGATATAGGTGACCCCAAAAGAAAGATGGTTTCATCCAAACGTGCTTTAGAGTAGGTCAAAAGCAGGGACAGGCAATTACGGTAGCCTTCCCATTCCTAGAACAGTATAATAAATGTAATAAATAAGAATAAACTAGAAAGGAGTGTGTGAGAAATGACACTATTTAAATCTTAATTACTCAAGATAGAGAATAAAAGGGGATTGATATCTATGAGTATATCAGAAGGGGATCAAAGATCCAAAAGATCTTTATTATAATCAATAAATACCACAATTACATGGAAACATGGGTTGTAGATAGTTGCACAGGTGTTGAAAGTATCCTAAAGCTTTTATCCTCTCTTATCATGATTTTTTTTCTTTGCATGGCCTCTAACAGACTGTAAAATTCTCTTCTCATGTTTCGCAGATCCCCACCACATATATATAGCTCTGCCACAATAAATGATAATATTTAGGAAAGCTGCTAGTATTGCACAACTATAACTTTCATCTGTCCTTATCAATATATTAATGTCAATTATATTTTATAAATATGTTATCAAAATGGTAATTCCATGCTTTCCTCTCCAGAAAAAGCCTTACAAAGGTGCCATTATTACTATATAGGGGTGGCAAAGCTATTTCAATTACTGACAGAATATGCAACTCCAAGCCTATTTATTTCAATTTATTCAACTGTCTCAATGTATTCAGAGAGAAAACTTCAGGAAGACTGAATACATTCACCTTGAAACCAGACCAGTTGACTTTGTTGGGACTTGTTTTTAAAACTGGATCAGAATCACTTTATGAAATAGGCTCTGACAATGTTGATCAAAACAAAGTGGCTGCTCACTTATTGAACTGACAGTTTTTCTACTTTCTCAGATGCTGCGCCCTGGATATTAGCAACGCAGATTCCGACCACTCATTGCCATTCAAATGTTCATAAAATCTTCTCATTACCTGACATGATCAATTGAATATAATCACCTGTGTGCACATCAACTAAGAAATTGAAGCTGTCACACATCTGATTGGTATTTCTGCAACAGGGTTAGAATTTTACATGAAAGTTAATATAAGTTGTGATTTATAAAAAGAAGAGAATGAAAGTTTTCAGAATTCAATGAGCTATACTGGTAGCCATACATCTCCAATTGAGGATTAACCCACATAATGTGTATTGTAGCAGAAGTACCAATAACTGTTCACTTGTTACTTATAAGTGTGTTCTACTGTTATAGCAAAATGAAACATATACCGGTAATATCAAAAGCATCAAGGTTGCCACTTTAAAACTCTCCTTTCTAAAACAAGAGCGGCCTGGCTTTCCTACTGACCCTTTTCATTCCCCACTATTAATCACTGTCACGGAACAAATAAGGACTTACCTAAACAAGGATACTTGTTTCAGGTCAGTTAAATGGTAATGGGTCAGCTAGCATTTTTAAAAGAAGTGAACAATGGCAAGCTGTGAGTTTCCCCAATGACATGACAGCTTAAAAAAATTACAGATAAAAGCACAGAAAACTAGTATTTCATATGCTTATATAGAGCACTTGCCTGGTCAAAAACAACATTTTTTCACTGTAAATATACTCTGAATTTGCTAGGGAACCTGACCACTGCATAAAGACAGCCAACATTCCCTCCTTTGTCCTCCCCTCTACTGTGATTGTCCAATTTCCTCACCTTCACTCACAACCCTATTGGATAAGTGAGGGAAGGTTAGATAAGTGAGGGAAGAGATAAGTGCAGAAAGTTTAGCCACTTTAATTGTGTTTTGATTTTTTAGGAGAACTAGAATAATAAAAAAAAAGCACACTAACCTTTAATCGCGCAGATCCGTCATTGGCGACTAACCTTTATTTGTGCAGATCCCTCAATGGCGCTGGGCCTTTCCTTGATGCAGTCCCACACCGTTCTGTAAATTTTCCTCGGCACCGGCTTCTTCAGTCTTCTGCTCCTCTCTTCTTGCTATGTCACCTGACATCGCACTGCACACTCTCTTTCCCCTTAATGAAAAAAATGTCTTCTGCATGCACAGAAGGAGCAGCCAAGAGCCTCTCGGGAATAGGTAGGTATCCCGGGAAGCTTAGCTCTCCTACTCAGTCTTGATTGCTGTGGCATTCAAGACTTATTATATAAGGGCTATGTACGCTTTTATGTAAAGTAAAAGTGTTTAAGTCCGCTTTAACGTCAGGAGATTTCAGCTTTTGCTTTTTTTTGCAAAGCACTTAAATGTAATACTATTAGCAAAATTTCTGGGGTTGTGTGCAGGACCATGGGACCATGTCCCAAAAGTAAAATATCATGTAAAAGTATGCATTTTTTTTATTAATAATGTTAACATACAGTATCAGACATTGCTAGATGGATTGATTGTTGTGGAAAATTACACATCCCGGAGTGAGCAGATCATTGTCGGACATCCACACATCCTTAAGGATGGAGCATTGTAGGACACTTTACAGATTCAATGAGATCTGATCCTACAAAGGTTGGTATTGGAAAAAAATTAAATTAAATTAAAATTAAAATTAAATTAAAATTAAAGATTTCTTTAACTCTTTATGGGAGTAGATAAAGGGTACTATGTACCCCATACTTATTCCCCATGGTGAGGGGGTGGATATCCGGGTTCTGTCCAGCAGCAGACTCCCACAACATGTCACATTTGGGAAAGAGGCCTTCTCCCCAAACGATGGGCTACACACCTTTTGTCCACTTCCTTTTTGGAAAATAGGATTCTAGAAGACCTTTTGTGGATAGGATTTTTCCTTTACTTCTGTTCTAGTGACATTGAAATTTACATCACTATCTGTTTCTATCCCAATAATCACAAAATAACAATCTTGCAAATAATTTTTTTTTATATGCAACTTTTTTAATCTTTGCCCAACCTTTTGTTGGCAAATGTAACCTTTAATTGTCAAATTCAGTTTGTTCCAGTAGATTGTTTCAACTTTTCAACATGATATAGTATGGGTGGCTGGATAGTTAACTTTTTGGTTTAGCCTAATTCTGTCAAACTGAATTAGCTTCAGAGGCATTCCTAATATCAGTTTACTGTATATATGTTAAATATTTCTAGATAATAGTATTTGTTTTTTTTCTATTTGCCAGTATATAGTTATTTTTTTTTCTTTTTTCCTTGGTAAGCCAGCAAACCATATAGAATATTTCACCTCAAGTCCTTAAGTGACAACTTCTGTCATATCGTCTAGGAGCAATGAAGCTGCTGAAATGTGTGAATTGTATAAATGTATAAATGTGTGAAATGTATAAATTTGAAGATATATATATATATATATATTGTGGTGGTTTTGGGGAATTGCTCTAGGCAGCAGGGATCAAACAGTTCACAATAAGAGGCAGCAACGCTTTAAATCAACTTGAAAGTGCAGGCTCCTACCTGCAGGGTTTATTGTCACAGCCAAAACAAAGCAATAAACTGAAAAAACAAACAATGGCCCGGCTGGGCAACTAGCTACCTCACTTTAGGTATTCTATCACCCCCTGTCCACTTGTAAGCCCCAGTGGTACACAGTTCATGCAAATGAGTAAACAGAGTCCACTCACAGTTCATGCAGTCTTGGTAAGCTCAGTTCAAAGTCAGCTCTAGGAAACCTTTGTCATCATTTCTCCTCAGTCAGCAGGCAACTGACTGCTCTTATAAAACACCTGAGCTCCTGCTAGAGAGTAAATCTCGGACATAGAGCAAGGAACCCTCGCTTTTCTTCTTTGTGCAGGCTCCAGGGCCCTCAACACCGGCACTTACCATAATCCGCATAACCAAGTAGCACCTACTTTGCTTCCGCTGGAGCCTTTATTGAAAGAACACCTCAGTATGGGTGCAATATATTTACCATCCAGCACTTTTCCCTTCAAAAGTGCTGGATGGTAAATATATTGCACCCATACTGAGGTGTTCTTTCAATAAAAGAATTTTCTGCGCATTTTTTTGGCCTTTACATTTAATATATACGTGGGAAAACGCAGGAATTCCCTATTGAAATCAATGGAAGCATTTACCTGCATTTTCCAAAGTTTTCCAGCGTTTTCCAGCTTTATCCCATGTTTTAGTTTTTTAAACGTTGCAAGCAACCATATAGATAACATTCAGAAACGTGCATCAAGGAAATGTCCTGGTGTAGATCGGCCCATTGGCATGCATAGAAATTTAAAACATGGGCTTTAGAAGCCTCAGGTTAAATGCTGGGGGAAAAGTCCATGTAGACTAAGCTTTACACTTATAATACCTTAATATTATAAATCCTGTAGTAAAGCCCAGCCTGTGCTCCTCATCTGTAGTCAGTTTGATTTTAGTCTTACATCAGCTGTGGTCTAAAACACCTGTCTATGCCTTTTTTCTCAGTACTTTTCAGTTATTTTCCCCTAAAAATGGTATGCTTTTTAACCAATATGCAATGCTGAATTATCTCTTAAATCCTATATTTTCTGGAATGAGAGTTTCATAGAAATTGGCCAGTAGCTGTGTAGTTTTGTATCAACAGGCACAAACCCAGCAACTGTTGGCCAATAGGGATGAGCTGTCAGCTCCGCTCCCCTGGTTGCTGTTGCAGCCTGGAGTATGTGTTCCTGGATATTCTGTCTGCCAGTCAAGGTGGGCCTGTTACTGTATGAATAAATAAGTATATGTATATTTTTTTACATAGTTCTGGTGATGTTTGTGCATATTGGTTATTGATGAAACTATGCTGCACTATCTGAAAAATGTTGAAACTAGGAGCAGAGAGTCCAGAAAAGGACATTAATGTAGATATATAATCCCTCCAACCTCCATATCTTTTCTATTGGGGCATTAAGGTAAACTCCTTAGTAGTACATCCTAGTTAGAGGTCCTTGGAACCTTAAAATTCAAACTCAAATCAAAATTCGTCAGGGGACAGTCTGAATTTATTTTTATGACTGCTCACCTTTAATTCTGTATAACAATGCCAGGAGTTTATGCCACAGTCAGAAAAGATTGCTGGCGTATAACTATAACAAAACACTTATTTTTAGACTGTTCGTTTTGGTGCAAACCTAATACCAATGTTTTTTTTTAGCAAATTTTAGAAATATTGGACATTTCTAATTTCTATTTCTATGAAAGCTTTATCTTTATTTGTGCTGTTGGTAGCTGTAATGGTGCCGTAACTGGTAGTTGTAACTAGGCTGAATGTTGTTTTTGGTGGTGGTGCTGGTAGTATCCGTCGCATATGGTTTTCCCCATTCTTGCTAAAAAAACAGTTCATACTGTTCTTCTTGGTGAAAAAGCACTAGCAAGCAGCAACAATTTCTTGCATTCTAGTAATGTAGTAATGTTTTAGGACAGTCTGAATCCATGTTTATTATTTGTTCACCTTATTACTTTGTTGGTAATCCTGCATAAAAAGACAGTTTTACAGCACAAAGGAAAAATTTTACTGGTGTTGTAAATACCTTGTATTCAGTCACACATATTTTTATCCACTGTAGATAAAAAACTTTTACAGTTTTCTATTTGTTTAACTGTGAGTTTAACTTTTTGGTTTATACTCAACAGCAATGGTTCTAGAAATTCTAGAAATCTGGGGAAGTCTGTATCCATATCTTTCTTTATTAATCTTCCAGCTGCACAAACATTGGTGCCAACATCAAAATCTCTCTAATTATCCCTTAAATTATTGAAAAGGCTCCTTTTCAATTAAATCCTACCTTTCATGCATTTCTTCTAATTTATTCAAATACTAAAACAGATATTTTTACATATTAAATATCAGTCATACATGTACAATGTCTTTTCAGTCTCAATTTCATCGTGTTATCGTGTTTAACAGAATCTGATTCTTCAGGAATTGTGAAACTGATTTCCAAATTTGAAATTGTTAATGTAGAATGTGCTCTCTTTGGAGTGCCTTAGTTTCAAAGAAGGACCAATAGATATTATTATTTAAAATAATAAAAAGAGAATGGTTTACATACAAATTAAGATATCTAAATATATATATATATATATATATATATATATATATATATATATATATATATATATAGATTCACAAAGATTATATACAAAAAAAGGGAAGATAGTAAAGGGTTTTTAAGGAAAGGGATGGGAGAAGGAATGGGTCTAGCTCTATACCTAAAACATGGTCATTCTCACTCACTCAACCAACCACACAAGTCAGGGTTTTCTCTCCTGGAACCACACCCATCTGCAAGTCCAGAGCAACTCATGTTGTTGGTTCACCATTAGTGAACTCATGTTTAGGAGGCTACAAAATCCATCACTGCCCAGGTTCAGATGAGTTTATTGTTTACATCTCAACCCCCCTCCAGAAAGACTGCTGTAAATAGTTAACCAGTGTGGGCAGTAAATATCACCAGGGGTCAATAGGGATCTGCTCAAAGATAAACAAGACAGTGCCTAGATGGCATACTGGGACACTTCTAACCAAATGTGTAGTTTTGCGCTCAGTTTTGCCCAGTAATCCATGGGGTCTTAAAGTTAAGTAATTGAGCACCCTGTGACATGCCAGATACGATAATACTATGTGACCTATCTGATCTCCTACCTCCCCGCGCTCAATCTGTTGGCAAAGTTCGTAATGTTTAAGATGCCCCCCTTGGCCTATTGCTGCTACCACTGGTTTTAAGTCTCAACTTAGAGACAATGGCAGCTGAGGACTGTTGCAGAGAAATGACTGCTGATTAGATAAAGCACTCATATGCACCTTACAGGGAATGGCTGTCCTGAGGTGGTATATTTGCCTCCTCTTTGGAAGGCTTAAAAAATTCCCCAAATTTGCTTTGATAGCTAAGGTCCAATAGTGTGGATGTCAAGTAGTCATCTCTCTGATAAAAACAATACAGTTCCCACTGTGAAAACAAGCAACTTGCCAAGTCTACCAAGGTGGACTGGAAATCTACTTCCTCTGATCCCTACTGCATGCCTTCATGCTTCATGATCTTTGTCCCTTCCTAACCTTATCCATGACAATCCTTCCTCTGGAACCTCCTCATGCTCTACTTCTCTGTCAAGGCTCCACAGGGCCAAGTGGTGGACCCACTGTGTCACCAACCCAGTGGGTGGAGACGTGCACAGGGCGCAGGGTCTAAGCAGTAGCTCTGTCTTCTACAGAGCCTCTAGAGGTGAGGATGTGCAGCGAGCTACTGCCAGGTTGTGGCCCCAGTGCCTGCCAGTGCAGGTGACTACTAACTAACAGGAAATGAAACTTAGTGCCAGAGTGAAATTCAAAGGGTAGGGCAGGCAGCAAACAAGAGTCGCCAGAAAACAAGCCGGGGTTGGTACACTGATAGATCAGGAACAGAAAGCAGAAAATAAGGCAGTAAAAACCTGGCAGTAGAACCACAAGGAACTCCTTGTCCAGGCAACTTCCTGTTGCCAGGCCACTTCCTTAAAAAGGGGATGTCATGTGATGAGTGTTGGTCATGTGAGCCACAGACACCAAACCCACCAGCAGAGGGAGTTCTGGTGATGAGACAGTCTAAGATGTTGTTCACATGCCTGCTAGCAGATGGAGTGCGTCAGTGGAACACCCTAGTCCTCTGAGGCAAGGGAGCAAGTGATCGAGAGTCACATGACCTGGACCAGAAAGTGTGCAGAGAGTTGAATCCAGAAACAAAGTTGGTGCTGGCAGCAGGGGACTGCAAAGTGGGTGAGCCAGAAGGAGGCACAGATGCCCTAGACTTGCAGAGACCTGTGACATTCTCATCCTGTTCATATAGGGGACCTCTCTCTACCTCCTAATGCATTGCCCCCATCACACTAACACCGTCATGGTTGCAAAGCAAAAGCTAGGAGCCTTCATTTTCTTTCTCCTGCGGTATCAAATCCAGTATGGCTTATAACATGGAAATGTGCAGTATGAAGTTGAGAAAGAAAGCTGTTTTGCTCTGACAAATGTGTAGCATACATGTGTAGTTTGTTTTTATGTATGTTTTTATACATGTGTAGCATATAATTCTTGTCCTGATGACAACGAACAACAGCAGCAGCATCAGGAGTAATAGCAACATAAAATTTTGTGTGTGAATTAAGGATGAGAAGGATGAATTTAGATTTGCTGGGCACATTTTTGTTTTCCCAGATTAGATGTTTGATGGTGGATGTTTCATGTTCTGATTGGTCACCTATGGCCTACTCTGTGTTCACATATGTTAGATACTGCAATACATTTCTACATTTTGAGAAGGAACAAAAATACAGGAACAGCTGATGAACTAAGGCCCTACATCATAAAGCTCTCAGAGTTGTACTGGATTATCATATATTACCTCATAGCTGAGCTCCTCCATTCCTTTTATTAGTTTTGTTGCCCTTCTCTGCACTCTCTCCAATTCCACAATGTTCTTTTTGTGAACTGGTGCCCAGAACTGTACTGCATATTCAAGATGTGGTCTGACCAATGCTTTGTACAGGGGCAGGATATTGACTCAATCTCTGCAGTCTATTCCTCTTCAATACAAGAAAGTACTTTACTAGCTTTATATACTGCAGCTTGGCATTGCATGCGGTTATTAATTCTATGATCTACCAGAATCCCCAGATCCTTTTCTATATCTGACTCCCTCAAATGTATTCCCCCTAGACAGTATGAAGCATGCATGTTGTTAGCCCCAAAGTGCATAACTTTACATTTATCTATATTAAATATAATTTGCTGCTGCCCAATCAAACAGTACATCCAGGTCAGCTTGTAGATTATAGACATCCTGTATGGACTTAATTCCATTACATAGTTTGGTGTCATCTGCAAACACCGAAATAGTACTTTTAATCCCAAACTCTGTATCATTTGTTAAGATGTTAAACAGTAAAGGTCCAAACACTGAACCCTGGGGTAAACCACTAATACCCTTAGACCATTAGGAGTATGAATCAATAATTACTACTCTCTGGAAGCAGTCTTTACACCAGTTCTCAGATTGATCTATTTACAGATTGACTTTTCTAAACCTATTAACCCTAACTTGCATATTAACCGTCTGTGGGGTACTGTGTCAAATGCTTTAGCAATGTCCAAGTACACTATATCAACTGCTACTCCACTGTCTACCTGTTTACTTACTTCCTCATAAAACGAGAGTAAATTTGTTTGACAACTTCTGTCTTTCTTGAAGCCATCTGTGACTATCACTTTTCCAACTATGAACCTTAAACTAACCCTTCTGTAGTTACCTGGTAATGACTTTGCTCCCTTTTTGAAGATAGGAACCACATTGGCCTTATGCCAATTCATCGGTACTATACCAGTGACTAAAGAAATAATGGCTTTGAAATAACTGAGCTTAGCTCTTTGAGGACACATGGGTGTAATCCATCGGATCCTGGCACTTTTTCAATCATAATTTTGCCCAACTGTTTTTCAGTCAATTTTGAGCCACTGTGAACCGTTTAAAGCAGTGACATTGCTATTATGAATTTGGACTTGAGCTCTGCCATTTTCCTTTGTGTACACAGAGCTGAAGAAAGCGTTTAATAAATCCGCCTTTTCTTTATCCCCAGTTACCAACCCAGAGACATCCTTTAAGGGTCTTACATGCTCAGATCAAATCTTTTTGCTATTAATATATTTAAAACATTTTTGGGGTTTGCCTTACTTTTCTTTGCAATCTGTCTGTCATTTTGAAGTTTTCCAGATTTTATCTTCTTTTTATATCTTTTGTTATATTCTTTAAAGTTTTCAAACGATTAAGGTGATCCTTCATTTTTATATTTTTGGAATGCCCTTTCTTGTTCCTTTTGACTTTTTTAACATCAACTGTGAGCCACATAGGTTTTAATTTAGGCCTCCTTTAGCCTCTTTACCCATTGGAATATGTTTTTCAGTGTGCTTTCGTAGAACAGACTTGAAACATTCCCACTTCTGTTCTCTATTCTATGAGAACAAAATTGTCCCACAGTCCAAGTCACAGAGAACCACCCTTAATAATGGAAAAATTGCTCTCTTTCTTAAAAACTCGATTCGGCCGTTTTTTTTTTGAAAAGATTTGCTTCGATCTGAATTTATTTGTGGTGAATCGTGTTAAAAAACGTCTATTTCCAGCCTGCAGAGAGCCTTGATAGTGGTGTAGAACACTGTGCCTTGCAGTAACACGCATAGGGAGTCTGCTGTGGTAGTGAAATAATACTGTGAGTCAGAATGACATGCAGATGACAGGCGTCTCTATTAGAATCACTGCACACTTCACTTACTTGGGCAGTCACGTAGCCAAAACTCTCCAAATAACTCAAGTATGAACGCAGCCTTACATGTTAGCGCCAAGAAGAAGAGCACTCCTTTGACACCCTCGTTAGCTAATTCCACATAGATGTCTACAGAACCTGTTATATTCACTGCTTATACAAGTAGAGCCCCCCCGACAGGGGGGAGAGGGTGTCAGCAGTAAGTTTGTGTTGACGTCACTGATTATTTTGCCCTTCCTCTGATCCATCAGAACAATAACCCATAAAAAAAGGATCCTGTCTGTGGAGCATATGCCTTCACTTGGTCAGCATTTGCTTAATAATCCATCAGTTTTGCTAATGCCAAAAAAAAAAACAGGAGTGGATCCAAAACAGAGATGACACATGAATGGAATATTTGCATGTCTTCTGTGTTTTGTACCCACTCCTGCTTTTGGCTACCAAATCATAAGTCAATTCTGATGGGACCAAACATGCCTTACAGCTGCTATACAGACAGGATTCGTTGTGCGTCTCTTTTTTCCTTCCTTTTGACAGATCAGAAGAAGGGTCAAATGAATAGTGATGTCATCCAAGCCAAAAAGGCAAAATAGTGGCCCAGTCATGGAGTGGGGAGGGTGGGAGAACAGCTTGAGAAGTCCACAGAGTGGCACAATGACGTAGTGGTGAGGTGGAAGCAGCATGAGGAAACCACAGAGTGGCCCAATGACAGAATGACATAGTGTGGAGGTGGGGGCAGCATTGGGAGGCCACAGAGTGCCACAATGACAAAGTGTGGAGGTGGCGGCAGCAGCAGCAACAGGCGGAGGCCACAGAGTGGCACAATGACAGAGTGTGGAGGTGGCAGCAGCAGCAGCATCAGCATCAGGAGGAGGCCACAGAGTGGGACAATGACAGAGTCTGGAGTTGGCGACAGCATCAAGAGGCTAAAGAGTGGCACAATGACAGAGTGTGGAGGTGGCGGCAGCAGGAGTATCAGGCGGAGGCCACAGAGTGACACAATGACAGAGTGTGGAGGTGGAGGCAGCAGCAGCATCAGGCAGAGGCCACAGAGTGGCAAAATGAAGACTGTGGAGGTGGCGGTAGCAGCATCAGGAAGAGGCCACAGAGTGGCAAAATGAGAGAGTGTGGAGGAGAGGACAGCATCAGGAGGCCACAGAGTGGTACAATGACATAGTGTGGAGGTGGGGGCAGCATTGGGAGGCTACAGAGTGGCACAATGACAGAGAGTGGAGGTGGCGGCAGCAGCAGCATCAGGCGGAGGCCACAGAGTGGCACAATGACAGAGTGTGGAGGTGGCGACAGCATCAGGAGGCTAAAAAGTGGCACAATGACAGAGTGTGAATGTTGGCAGCAGCATAAGTAGGCCACAGAGTGGCACAATGACAGAGTGTGGAGGTGGGGACAGCATCAGGAGGCCACAGAGTGGCACAATGGCAGAGTGTGGAGGTGGCAGCAGCATGAGGAAGCCACGGAGTGGCACAAAGACAGAGTGTGGAGTTGGCGACAGCATCAGGAGGCTACAAAGTGGCACAATGAAAGAGTGTGGATGTTGGCAGCAGCATGAGTAGGCCACAGAGTGGCACAATGACAGAGTCTGGAGGTGGCGTCAGCATGAGTAGGCCACAGAGTCGCAGAATGACAGAGTGTGGAGGTGGGGACAGCATCAGGAGGCCACAGAGTGGCACAATGACATAGTGTGGAGGTGGGGGCAGCATTGGGAGGCCACAGAGTGCCACAATGACAAAGTGTGGA
>NC_092859.1:57505891-57506359 GCF_032062135.1 Pyxicephalus adspersus
GGCAGCAGCAGCATCAGGCGGAGGCCACAGAGTGACACAATGACAGAGTGTGGAGGTGGAGGCAGCAGCAGCATCAGGCGGAGGCCACAGAGTGGCACAATGAAAGACTGTGGAGGTGGCGGCAGCAGCATCAGGAGGAGGCCACAGAGTGGCACAATGACTGAGTGTGGAGGTGGCAACAGCATCAGGAGACAACAGAGTGGCACAATGACAGAGTGTGGAGGTGGCGACAGCATCAGGAGGCTACAAAGTGGTACAATGACTGAGTGTGGAGGTGGCAGCAGCATGAGTAGGCCACAGAGTGGCACAATGACAGAGTCTGGAGGTGGCATCAGCATGAGTAGGCCACAGAGTGGCAGAATGACAGAGTGTGGCGGTGGGGACAGCATCAGGAGGCCACAGAGTGGCAAAATGACATAGTGTGGAGGTGGGGGCAGCATTGGGAGGCCACAGAGTGCCACAATGACA
>NC_092859.1:57507328-57515600 GCF_032062135.1 Pyxicephalus adspersus
ACAGCATCAGGAGGCCACAGAGTGGCACAATGACATAGTGTGGAGGTGGGGGCAGCATTGGGAGGCCACAGAGTGCCACAATGACAAAGTGTGGAAGTGGCGGCAGCAGCAGCATCAGGAGGCCACAGAGTGGCACAATGACATAGTGTGGAGGTGGGGGCAGCATTGGGAGGCCATAGAGTGCCACAATGACAGAGTGTGGAGGTGGCGGCAGCAGCAGCATCAGCATCAGGAGGAGGCCACAGAGTTGCACAATGACAGAGTCTGGAGTTGGCGACAGCATCAGGAGGCTACAGAGTGGCACAATGACAGAGTGTGGAGGTGGCGGCAGCATCAGGCAGAGGCCACAGAGTGACACAATGACAGAGTGTGGAGGTGGAGGAAGCAGCAGCATCAGGCGGAGGCCACAGAGTGGCACAATGACAGTGAGAGTGTGGAGATGGCAGCAGCATGAGGAAGCCACAGAGTGGAACAATTTTAGAGCGTGGAGTTGGCTACAGCATCAGGAGGCCCCAGAGTTGTACAATGTCAGAGTTTAGAGGTTGCAGCAGAATCAGGAGGCCACAGAGTGGCACAATGATCGAGTGTGGAGGTGGCAACAGCATGAGGAAGCCACAGAGTGGCACAATGGCAGAGTGTGGAGTTGGGACAGCATCAGGAGGCTACAGAGTGGCACAATGGCAGAGTCTAGAGGTGGAGGCAGCAGCAGCATCAGGCAGAGACCACAGAGTGGCACAATGACAGAGTCTGGAGTTGGCGACAGCATCAGAAGGCTGCAGAGTGGCACAATGACAGAGTGTGGAGGTGGCGGCAGCAGCAGCATCAGAAAGAGTCCACAGAGTGGCACAATGACAGAGTCTGGAGGTTGTAGCAGCAGCAGCATCAGGAGGATACCACAGAGTGGAAAGGTGACATAGTGTGGAGATGGCAGCAGCATCTTGCGGAGACCACAGAGTGCCAAGGTGAAATAGTGTGGAGATGGCAGCAGCAGCATCAGGAGACCACAGAGTGGCAAGGTGACATAACGTTGAGATGGCAGCAGCAGCATCAGGAGACCACATAGTGACCCCGTAACAGAGTGGGGCTTTGGGTGGCAATACCAGTAGTCGCTGACAAAGGTGGGTGAATGAAGAAGCACTTGGCATCTGATATGTGGCATCAGGCGGGTGGCAGCATCAGAGTAGTAGCTGAGGCAGGTAGCCAAAAGAAACTGGTCTCTTTTGTCAAGGTTTGGGTGAGACAGCATGGATCAGATGCATCAGGCATTGGTGGGTGGAAATCCTTGCAGATCAACACCTCATTCATCTTGACAAAGGTCAGTCTCTCCACATTTTGGGTGGACAGGTGAATTCTTCTTGGGGTAGCTATGGCCCTTGCCGCACTAAACACCCATTCTGATGCCACAATACTGGCTGGGCAGGACAGCTTTTCCAGGGAAAACTCAGCCAGTTGCAGCCACAAATCCCAGTAGTCCAGCGAATCTTCAATGACAGCTGGCAGGGTGCACTCCAAGTATGCCACCACCTGTTATTTCAGGTTCTGCTCTGTCTAGCTGCTGGTGAGTAGTTTCTTCACTATGCCGGGTGAAGAAAGCTGCTCGTCAGCGATTCTAGACTCAGGCTGCTGCTGATGGTGCTGGTACTGCTCTTGCCACCCCACCCCTCCCCAGCAGCTATGGCAGTGGAACGTGAGTGCAGAGGGCCCCAGGTCAGACCTGCGAGAGGATGGACGATGGCGCAGATAGGCAGCGGCCAACTGACTACATTGGATGTCTACATAGGTGGAGAGCCAGAAGTCATCCCTCTGCCAAATGGTGACAATTCGGCTGTCACTACGCAAGCAAGTGAGAATGCAGCGGGCCATTTTTGCAAGTGACTCGGAGGGATTCTCTGCCTCCATCTCCACTGCATACTGCCACGGTGTGTCTGGGTCCTCTGCCTCTTCTTCCTCATCTCCCTCTTGCTCCTTTGGCTGCTCCTCCTCTCCTGTCACCTGAGTAGAAAAACCACCCGTTTCGCTATACATTGCCTGTGCTCCAATGTCCTCCTCCTTCTCCTCCTCCAGTTCAGACCCCACAGGGCTTATGTGGCCATGAGATCTAGGCGCCACGTCTCCAGTCCCCTGACCAGCCAGATTTACCAGCATCTGTTCCAGGACATGAAGCAGTGGAATGACGTTGTTCATCCCGTAGTCCTGGCGACTGACAAATAACATGGCCTCCTCAAAGGGTCTGAGCAAGTGGCAGGTGTCATGCATGAGCTGCTACTGGCTGACATCAAAGTTACACATGGGAGTATTCCTATCCACTTGGATCATCAATAAATTGTTGATGGCCTTTCTCTGTTTGTATTGTGGGTCCAACATATGGAGGATGGAATTCCAAAAGGTGGAAACGTTGCATATCAGCCTATGTTGGGGGATGCCGTTGTGCCACTGCAGCTCAAGGAGGGTGTGCTTTGCGGTGTACGAGTGGCTGAAGTGCATGCAAAGTTTCCTGGCCATTTTTATGATGTCTTGCAGATGGGTGGAAGGCTTCAGGAACCTCTTGACAACCAGATTGAAGACGTGTGCCATGCAGGGCGCATGGCTCAGCCTTCCTTGACACACCGCTGACACCATGTTCTTCCCATTGTTGGTCACCATGGTTCCTATTTTGAGTTGTCGAGAAGAAAGCCAGGATTCGATTTCTTGATGAATCACACAGAGCAGTTCTTCTCCTGTGTGACTCCAATCGCCCAGGCAAACCAGGTGCAGAACAGCGTGACACCGCCGTGCCCTGCACATGTGGTATGCTGGAGGGGCACTGTGAACTGTCCCTGCAGTGGAGGCTGAGGACACGGTGGAGGATGAGGAGGCAGAGGTGGACATTGTCACAGGACCAGCGGCGTGAGAACGTGCTGGTGTGGCTGTGCAGGAACCACATTCACTCAGTGGGCCGTAAAGGACAGGTATTGTCCCTGACCATAGTTACAGCTCAACACGTCGGCGCTGCCATGCACTTTGGCAGACACCGACAGGCTCAAGGACTGGCCCACCTTCTGATCTACATATTTGTGCAGGGTACTGCCTTTTTCGCAAAGAAATGACGGCTTGGGACTCTCCACCTTGGCTCGGCACAAGCCATCAGTTCTCTGAAAGGTGCAGAGTCCACCACTTGGAAAGGGAGGGACTGCAGCACCAGCAACTTGAACAGGAGTACATTCAGCTTCTGTGCCGTTGGATGAGTGCACGCATACTGTTGTCTCTTGGCAATCGCTTCAGTGATCGATTGCTGTCGGAATGACTGACGAAGATTAGGAGGAGCATAAGCATCTGGACCATCAGAAGATGGAAATGACATACAGCTCCCTTCGGCTGAGGTGGTGAAGCCTTGACTGCCTGAAAGCCGGTGCGTGCCACTGGGTGATGCAGCAGTTGCTGCGGCAGGCTGGACCACCACATCAGAGCCACGGTTCTCCCAAGCCACTTTATATGCATGCTGCATATGTTGACGCAGGGCCGTGGTGCCAACATTGGCATCCTGGTCATGCTTCACCTTCTGCCCACATATTCTACATATGGCCATGTTACCCTCCTCCGGCGGGTTAACAAAAAACTGCCACACCACCGAGTAGGTGATTTTCCCCCCAACACTCCGCACTGACTGACTGCTACTGCCGCTGCCTCCATGAACCCCTGCACCACTACTTCCCGGGCAGGTAGGCTGCTGGGAAGCAGGTTTGGCTCTCGACCTCCCACTGCTGCCACCCTGCTGACTCCCAGCCATGCTACCACCTTGCTGGCTCAGCCGCTGACTCACGGGCAAGCTGCCACCCTCTTCTCCTGATGATGATGAAGCCCCTTCTTCACCCGGTTCCCAAGTGGAATCGGCTTCATCATTATCGAGTAGTGTCTGCACGTCACTGATGTCCTCCTCAACTGTCTCTGGGTCAGGAGCCTGATCGCTCGCAACACCACCTCCCTCGCCACTCTCTTCATCACTACTTGCCTGCCTAGCGGAGGAAGCGGCGGATGTCTCCTCCAGATCTTGGCTGGGCAGTAGCTGCTGACTGTCCTCTGCTAGCTCGTCCTCGCTGTATAGTGGAGCTGAGCCCACAGCATACAATACTTCTGTGGCTGAGGGAACAGCAAAAGACAGAGGCAGGTTGAGGACAGGTGAGGGCACAGGGCCTGCTCCCGGGCCATGCCAACTAAGAGTTGTGTCTGACGAACCCATTGACTGTTGGCTGGGGGGTGTCTGATGTCACTTGGGATAAGGTGGATGACCGAGTTAACCAATCAAGAACCGTTGGGTTGCTGGTCAAGACACGACCGCTAGATGACACTGGGAGCTCAGGACTCCCGCTGTGACTCCTGCTGACACGCCCCCTTACTCTGCTGCGACCTCTGCCTGCTCCAGAAACATTTAGACCTCTGCCACTGCTCTGTGCATGGCCTGGCACTTCTCTGTCTGACATACTTTTAGCTGAACTAAATAAATTAAAAGCAAATTAAACCACCCCTAAAAGCGACAAATATATTTCTCTTTTTGTACAGAAATAGGCCACTAAACGCTTTTACCACAAATAACTGCAACAGTGAACTGCGTATATATTTTTCTTTTTGTACTCAAATACGTCACTAAACGCTTTCACCACATATAACTGCAGAAGTGAACTGAGAATATATTTTTCTTTTTGTACTGAAATAGGCCACTAAACGCTTTCACCACAAATAACTCCAGAAGTGAACTGAGAATATATTTTTCTTTTTGTACTGAAATAGGCCACCAAACACTTTCACCACATATAACTGCAGTAGTGAAATGCGTATATATTTTTCTTTTTCCACAGATATAAGCCACTAAAGGATTTTCAACATAGCACTTGCACCCCAATACCAAGAACAAATTGCTGGAATGACTGAGCAGTATAATGGCTAATTGGATCCCCAAATAATCTTTCCCTGCACTTGTAAATCGCTTTTCTAGCACTGTCCCTAGTGCTTTCTGACTTTCTCCCTGCACTAGGACTCTGTGAAATGATTCCTCCCTATCCCTTACCTGCACTTATAAATTGTTTTTTGAGTTTTTTCTCACTATGAGGTTTTTGCTATCACCCTCCCCAGTGCCTGCACACGTCTCTTTCTGCACTCGCTGGAAGAGACGTGTGTAACGCTGTGAAATGTCTTAAACAAATATGGCTGAGGCTATTTATAGGGCTGTGACATCACAGGGCTGGCTGGCTGCTGATTGGATGCATGCATGGCATTATGGCTCATTCTGCTTTCCCAGAGTTCCTTGCCCCATGTCCTCACACGTGTAGCTGCCATTTTAGGAAAAATTGCGATTCGTTACTACGAATCGCAAAGAAATTCGGATTCGATGCAAATCAAATTTTTTCTTAAATTCGGATCGAATTCCACTTCATCAGCTTTGATTCATTCATCTCCAATTACCACAATAAATTTTAAATGAAACAACTCAGATGCAGTTAATCTGCAGACTTTCAGCTTTATTTCAGTGGGTTGAACATCAAAGATTGCATGAAAATTTGAGGAACTAAAGCTATTTTTTTTACACGAATCACTTCATTTCAGGGGCTCAAAAGTAATTGGACAATTGATTTAAAGACTATTTCATAGGTTGGTGTGGGCGATTCCTTCATGTCATTATCAATTAAGCAGATAAAAGGACTGGAGTTGATTTGAGGGGGGGGTGCTTGTATGTGTAAGAAAACATGCGATCAAAGGAGCTCTCCATGCAGGTGAAACAAGCCAACCTTAAGCTGAAAAAACAGAAAAAACCCATCTGAGAAATTGCTACAATATAAGGAGTGGCAAAATCTACAGTTTGGTACATTATGAGAAAGAAACAAAGCACTGGTGGACTCTGCAATGCCAAAAGACCTGGACATCAATGGAAGACAACAGTGGTGGATGATCGCAGAATCATTTCCATGGTGAAGAGAAACCCCTTCACAATAGCCAACCAAGTGAACAACACTCTCCAGGAGGTAGGCATATCGATATACAAGTCTACCATAAAGAGAAGACTGCATGAAGGTAAATACTGCAAGGTACAGGGTGCACTGCAAGGTGCAAGCCACTCATAAGCCTCAAGAAAAAAAAAGGCTAGATCGGACTTTGCTCAAAAACATCTAAAAAAGCCAGCACTGTTCTGGAAAATAGTATGGAGAAGGCGTGGAACAGCTTATGATCCAAAGCATACCACATCAACTGTAAAACATGGCGGAGGCAGTGTGATGGCTTGGGCGTGCGTGGTTGCCAGTTGCACTGGGACATTAGTGTTTATGGATGCTGTGACACAGGACAGTGTGTGTGTGTGACACAGGACAGAAGCAGCCAAATGAATTCTGAGGTGTTCAGAGACATACTGCCTGCTCAAAACCAGCTAAATGCAGTCAAATTGATTGGAAGGTGTTTCATAATACAGATGGAAAAATTCATTTATATATATAAATGAATATATATATATGTATATATATATATTATACATTCTACTGTACAATTACATTACATGTTTAAATTTTTTTTATTTTTTTTTAACAGATTTTTGTGTTTTATTTAAAGTTTATTAATAAATGTTATACATTTATTAAATATCGGTGAGTTATGCCTAAGAATTATAGCCTACAATGAAAAATACATTTCCATGCAAAAAAATTGTACTGCTTTTTGCAAGGAAATTTGCATGGAATTAGACCGCTATGGAGGGTAAAGCAAAGTGGAATATTCTTGAATGGCCAAGTCAGTCACCTGATTTGAACCCAATTGAGCATGCATTTCACTTGTTGAAGACTAAACTTTGGACAGAAAAGCCCACAAACAAACAACAACTGAAAGCTGCTGCAGTAAAAGCCTGGCAGAGCATTAAAAATGAGGAAACCCAGCATCTGGTGATGTCCATGAGTTCAAGACTACAGGCTGGCATTGCCAGCACGGGGTTTTAAAAAAGCTTAAGTAAAAAAGCTCCTCACATTTTTGTGCAATCTTTTTGTTCAACCCACTGAATTAAACCTGAAAGTCTGCCGTTAAACTGCATCTGAGTGGTTTAATTTAAAATTAATTGTAGTAATGTACAGAACCAAAATTAGAAAAGAGTTGCCTCTGTCCAAATATTTATGGACCCAACTGTATATATGTATATATATATATATATATATATATATATATATATATTTTTTTTTTTTCTGTAGGGGAATGATCTAAATGCCTAGTCCTACTTTCCATGAACCATTCAGTTTGTATGTAATTTGAGTACAATATATTGTATATTGCTTACTTACTATTAATTAAAGTAAATTAATTAAATAAAGCATTTGACTTATAACTAATTGATTATTGCTTGATTTCTATTTTTATAAACAAAATATTTTGTGAAACATATACATGTCACAATTGTAAGTAATATGACGCTTTAGTCAAAAGTAATTTCTTTTCTTCTGTTTACAGGTGCTCAAGTCCACCTTTAGGTGTCCACATAGCTACCTGTATGACATGGACACTTACTATGTGTTGACATACTTGCATCGCAGGATTAACAGTTTCATGCCCTCTGAAATAATGCTGGGAAGGATTAGCACTGTTGATTCTGGTAAGTATATCTTGTTTCAAAAGGTAAGAAAAATAAAACATGCAGCATGGGTAAGTGGGTTGAAGAAAGCTTAATATGTATGTAAAGATGGGATTTAGGTCCCTTGTGAGCTGTGTGTACCAACTTAACGATTTTCCTATAAATTGACAAAATAATCAGCATTTTGGTTATGATGTCCCTTTTAAATGTAAAATTTAAAGAATCAACAGAACCACAAAAACATATTTTTTCTTCATATAGTTTTCATATTAATATCAGGTGAATAAATACATGCTTAGTGTTACTGCTAAAAAGAAAAAAAAGAAATATGCAATTCAACAAGCAGCAAACCTAAAGTTTGCCAGGGATATAATTTGAAAAGCATCCTTAGTAATAAATAGCCTGATTAGAAAAACACTACTTATTCATGTAAGTTAAACAGGAACTAAGACATAGTTAAGGGTTAAAAAAGTGACATAGCTTTATAAGAGCAAGTATCCCTGATCAGCGAAACATTCCTTTTTTAGCAAATAAAAAGCAAGACAGAGGCGACTTCCAGTTTCCGGCGCCTCATTTGAAGCAGCAGGACACATTCGGCCTAAAAATCAGCGGAACCAACGCTACCAATCAACATTTAACCCCTCCAGCGGTGCCACACGTGCAGATGGACAAATTTCGGGCCAAAAATATGCCAAAAGG
>NC_092859.1:57515888-57518803 GCF_032062135.1 Pyxicephalus adspersus
ATATATCTTTCTCTATCTCTCTCTCTCTCTCTCTATCTATTAATAATAAAGAGGACCTGTCATATGAATAATAAATATGACCTGTCATTATTCTTTATCATTCATATGACAGATCCTCTTTATCAGTAATAATAAATTGGTCAGTTTCCAGCAGTGTTCTCCATCCTGTCCCAGCATAGTTCAAACGTAAAACTTACCTGGCAGTCAAGTATAAATAAATGACACACACACAAACTTTTTTTTAAAAATATTTTTACTAAAAAAATATAAAAACTGTAATAAAAAATAAATATTAATATAAAAGTTCCTAATTTTTTTTCATGATCTCTTGTTTAAGGGCTTGCATCCATTTCTGGTCCATGGCCTCGAGTTTGGCCATCCATTCTTTTTTTTGGGAAGTAACATCAAATAAAAAGAAGAATATTAAGAACAATATATGAATGCTTACCAACACTTCTCCCCATCTGTCCTGACATGCCTGGCTCAGGACTTTCTCGTTCTCCCTCTGAAACTTTAAGAACAAACAAAAATAAAAAGTAAAATTACACACAATTATATGCAACCTACCTTTCTAAAATTTTGGTACATACCTGGGTCAATAGCCACCAAACATTCAAATACCTCCTCTGCAGAGGAACCCAGAATAAACTCTGCATAAAAATTCAATAAAAAAATATTTGAAATATATTTAAAAATAATATATTTTTAATATATTTAAAATAATACTTTTTTTTATTAAATATATAACAATATCCTACCTTCCATCTCAACCTGCTCCTCCAGACACCCAGCCTGTTCAGGGGAACCCAGAATCAACTCTGCATAAAAATAACATAAAAAAAAATTTGAAATATAAAAATAATATATTTTTAATATATTTAAAATATTACATTTTTTTATTAAATTTATACCAATATCCTACCTTCCACCTCAACCTGATCCTCCGGACGCACCTGCGGCTGCTCCTCTACCTCCCGAGCAGGGTGTCCTAATGCATAAAAACAAATACAGAACAAAAATTTACATTAAAAAAATGAAAAACAACATACAATAATAACAAAATGACTAATAATTTAAAAAAAAATATCAAAAATACAAATAAATGAAAAAATTTTTTTCCAAAACATTACATTACCTGAAAAGAATAATTTTCCAAAACTAAAATTTACAAACTGAAAAAATTTATACTAACGTTTTTTGGCGATACAACGCCTTAACGCATCCAATACGTCCCTCTCATGGTTTTTTAAATCAGACCACCTTTTCCGCAACTGGTCCTTGGATCGCTTGACACCAAACTTTCTTTGTATTCTCCGCTGCACCTTCTCTAAAATCAGATTTTTTCTAGCATTCTGGGATTTGTATTCCTCCTACAATCATAATCCCACCTTTCCAGGATGTGCACCAAAACCTCCATCTCCTCTCTTGTCATTGGTGTGGGACCGGTGGCTGGGCTGGCTCTTTGCTGTGACATCTCCCTCATGTGACAGGAAATAATAACAGAAGTGGCTGGATTTGCAAAGTGTTGTGGGAAATCAGAAGTGCAAGGTGCATAGTACGGAACGTGCATTCATTCGTTCGTTCGTAGGAATATTAATCCGATAATTCGCTCGACCAACATTTTTGAGGTACGTGATGCTGCATATTTTTATATGTTTTTATATGTTATATGTTTATAGTTTTATATGTTATAATTTATAGTTTAATGTTTTTCACAGATCATGGCCTATGATGCATTTATTAATCCTGACTTCATGCACGAGTTTATTAAGGCATACAGGTCCCATCCCTGTCTGTGGAAGCTAGTTGGAAGTGTGGAAGTCTGCGGATTATTCCAATCGTTACATGAAACTGAAGGCGTATACCGCTATGGTGGAGCTCTGCAAGACCTGTGGCCGACATAAAATATGTGAATATGTAATACAAAACCTGCGAACCGTTTTCAAAAAGGAAATGAACAAAATAAAGTCTTCACAGCGGTCAGGTGCTGCAGCGGATGATGTATACGTACCTAAATTATGGTAATTTAATCTGTTGGCATTCACCGCAGATCAGGATGAAGGTCGGCCATCGGTGTGCAGCCTGGAAGAAGCGAACAAAGATGCTGGGGAAGGTACACAAGACACCAGACCAGGTAAGTTATTGAAAAATATTTTTATTATACAATTTATAAAAACACAGGCACAGCTTCATATAGTACAGTATAAAACATATAGTACAGATTTTTATTGCAGTCCTACAAACATTGTGGTGTACAGACTATGTCATGCGATCCTGCCATTCTACTGCTCCAGTTGTGTTGAAGTACTCCAAGTACTTGCTTCAGTTTTCTTTAGCCAACACTGAAGCATTCTGAGGTACTGCAACCTGTAGATCCACTAGACCAGTGAATTGGTTACTGCTTTCACCCGGTGCTGCTGTAGCAGAATCTTGTTCCATTAGAGGACCAAATGATGCACTGAAATTATTGCGGCATAGAAAATTATGTAGCAAGCAGCAAGCATAAACTACCTTGTCAATTTTGTCCATGCGGAGATTGATAGCAGTATAGAATATTCGGAAGCGATTTGCTAGAATACCAAACGCATTCTCAACTACCCTCCTAGCACGAAATAACCGATAATTAAAATTTTTTTCTGTTTGTCAAAGTTTTTTTGAGGATAAGGTTTTAACAGGTTTTCATGCAATACAAATGCTTTGTCTGCAACAAACACAAAGTTCAGGCCCTCCACAGTTTGGCTGTTTCTAGGAAGGTGCAGTTGTTTGTTCATCAGCTTCCTGTGAAACGGGATACCATCCAGAACCCCTCCATCAGACATGCACCCGTTTCTTCCTATGTCCACTAAAACAAATTTATAATGGGCATTACCTATTGCCACGAGCACGATGCTGAAAAACCCCTTATAGTTATAATA
>NC_092859.1:57519444-57546605 GCF_032062135.1 Pyxicephalus adspersus
ACTGATTTAAAGTGTGTCACAAATGTTAATTGTTTTTTTGTTGTTAATATTGTTAAAATAGTTATGTTTTGTTTTTATGGTTATTTATTGTTATATATACTTTTTTATTGGCACTTTGTTACATGCACTTTGTTAAATCAAATGTATCTTTTGGTTATGAAGCAAATGTGTAATTTTGTTTTAATGATTGTATGGGGCCTCTACCTTCATGTACTCATCTTTCAAGCAGTCGATAATTGCTGCACACGTCTCGGAGATGATATGACCCATTGCTTGTGGTGAGATCCCAGTGGAGAACTTCATGTCCTGCAGAGATCTTCCAGTGGCAAGGTATCTCAGCGTGGTGATCAACCTTTGCTCAGGTGTAATGGACTTCCTCATGAAGGTATCTTGTTTCTGCAGAAAAGGTCCGACTGCAGAAAGTAATTGCTGGAAACAGACATCTGTCATACGAAGATAATTCTTGTAGTCATCTGGGAATGAGTGACGCAGTTCCCATAGCAGATTCTCATGTGAAATGTTGTCTCGGTCCAACAACCAATCCTTACACCACATTCGCTGCTTCTTCCTCAATGTCCTCCTCTTTAGCACTAAGTAGACACATCAAAGCAAGAGCTGCTTTCTTCTTCCTTGAGAACACTTTGAAGGGCATATTGCACAGAGGGACAAAGGAACAGTGTGGTGAATGTCCTTTGTTTGACCCGAACGTTCGTACACACTATTCACTTCCTCTGGTGCACTTCACTTTCTGTATCATTCAAACGATCGCATCTATCCTGTGTACAATATCGTTGAGCGATTGTGTCATTATCTGCATGTACACAATCAGTGCTATACGATCTTTCAAAGATTTCGTGCAGGATCGTTGGTCGTTCGTTTACCAACGATAATTATTGGAGGTGTGTACGTAGCTTAAGCGAACAGGCAGTCAATCCTATAATAATATTGATGAGGACACTAACAAAAATATGCCTGATTGTTCAAAAATGGCGAATGCAGTGGCAGCCATTTTAACTCCCACCCTGTAGGATACAATAGATAGAGCTTTTGGTATAGAAAAACAGTCACTGAGGCAAGACTTGAAAGCTCAAGCTACACGTATTACCTCAGCAGAAACACGTATTTCAGCCTTGGAAGATGATTTAACTGCAGCAAGTGTAAAGTTGGCAGCAATGGAGGCTAAGCATGCTAGTATGATGTTTAAATTAGATAACCTGGATAATAAAGCCAGACGTAACAATCTCAGAATCATAGGAATACCAGAAAGTGTTAAGCCAGGGCAAACTACCAGAAACTTGTGCAAAAGTTATTTCTGACCTATTAGGTATTCCACATGCAAGTAAAGTAGAATGGGCTTATAGTTTGAGGACTTTTTGAAATGAAACCAGAGGGACAAGGCCTGTGATAGTAAAGTATCTGGATTATACAGAGAACACCTCGATTTTCCAAACATTTAGAGCTAAATGCACTTTATTATTGGATGGACATTTTCTGTTAATTTTTGCGGACTATTGAATCGAGGTGTCACACAAATGCAAAAGTTTTAGTGCACTTGTCTCAGATCTTTTCCATCATAAGATACGGTTTACTTTGGCCTATCCTGCTACCTTGCATATTAGGGATCAATAAGGTCAAACCCACACTTTTACGTCCGTTGAAGAAACAACTGAGTATATTAATGTTTTGCGGCAGGCAACCTCAGAGTCTGCAAATGCTGACCTACAAGAAGATAAACCTCTTTCGCAAGCTTCTCAAAGATCCACAGGTTTTGAGCCCAAACAACAGTTAATGGAAAAATCTATTGTTCGCAGAAGGGATGAAATTCCGAAAAAAAAACAACCTTTAAAACAGAAGGGATTTGCTTGTTAGTAGAAAAATGGCGGACTTATATTTTGTTCCTGCAGTGCCTATACCATATGAGATATGCAAATATTTTAGATAAGTGAACTAAACGCTATTACTCAGTTATGTAAATGCGAATGATATTCTAACTGTGTGATGTTATCTCTTTTAAACCTGTTGATATAGGTAATCATGCTCTCAATGTCATATAAGCATAATGGCGAGTGTTCTATCCTTGTTTACAGAAGTGCTTAAGGGTCTTATGCTTGGTCTTTAGGGTAAGAGCCTTTGACACCCATATGTTGCTGATCATAATGATATCTATTTCTATGAGGAAAAAAGGAAGTCTTCTAGACAGATATTGTCCGTGTTAGCATTTTGCTGTGGCTACAGCATTTTTTGGTTGTGTTTTATGTGTTTTCATTATTGTTTTACACCATTGCCCCAAAAAAATTCACAATACATCAGAAATTGATATTTTAACCTGGCCTTTTTTTATAGTTTTTATACTGGCCATTTGAGTATGGGAAATATATTCAGAAAGGTGTACAAAGTGCAAGAGAATTGAATACAGAGGACATAATATGTTTTTTGATTTACTTTTTCTATGAAAATTGTTTCATGGAATGTTAAGGGGATGCGATCCCCTCATAAAAGAATAGCCACATTAAGACACCTAAAGAAATTGCACGCAGATGTTGCACTGTTACAGGAGTCACATTTAGACACCACAGATTTTCACAGAATGAAAAGGATATGGGTGGGAGAAGTGTATGGTTTGGACAAAAAGCAGGAGTATTGATACTGTTGAATAAACAGATTCATTGTACAACCTTATCTTGTTCCTCAGATAAAGAGGGTAGAATAGCAAAACTGGTACTGAAATTTGCAGATAAAAAGCTCTATATTTACAATATTTATGTTCCTAACTCCCCCACCATTCAATTTTTTCAAACAGTATCTTCATGGGTTTCAAAAGATCAGAATCCATATAAGTTGCTTGGTGGTGATTTTACTATGGTTATGAACCTTGGAGAGGCTAAAACACTAAAAACTGAAGCAGACACATTGCAAGGGCAACATTTATCACATAACACAGAGACAACACATTTGACGGAGTTTATAGATTCTATGCATCTTCATATTCATGATGTATGGAGAGATAGATATCTAATTAAAAGACAATACACTTTTTACACACATGTACAGGCCTCCCAATCATGGTTAGGTTATTTTTTCTGCTTGCCATTAAACTCACTGATAGATCGTCCGGAAATTGGTTCAATGGTCCTTTCAGATCATGCCCCAATTTTTTTAAATATTGTAGATATGATGCCTAAAGTTGACGCCTATTTATGGCGTTTTCCTTCCTACCTAAATAAGGAACCGGAACTTTGGACAATAATACAAACCGCCTGGACTGAATATAAAATAAATAACGTGGAACACATATCAGACCTGATTTTATATTGGGAAGCTAATAAAGTTTATATAAGATGTAGAATTATGGCATAGATGGCTAAACGGAAAAAGTAACAAATGATAATTATTTTAAAGCCTTGAAGGAATTGCGAGCAATCCAACAAGTATTAACTTCTGACCCCACACCACAAAATCGTCAGAAATGGCATGAGATGAAACGAGAATTTTATACCTGGAGAGAAAGTCATTAACAGTATAAACAAAAAATCACAGAGGTTAAATTTCACAGATTTGGTAATGAATCTGGTAAAATGTAAGCGAATTTAATTCGCCCTCCTTTAAAACCGATTTATATAGCTGCGTTGTGTATACCAGGGGGCCTGCTGACTTCCCATTCAGCAGAAATAAGCTCCTCTTTTGCTGCATTTTAACAAAAGTTATATAAGGAAATGTAAATAGATGAAAAATTGGCAGACGAGTTTTTGAGGAGAGTTTGCCTAGGTTGTCTGAAACTCAGATGGAGATGTTAAATGCACCAAAAGGCAGCTGGTCCGGTTGGGTATACAGCAGAGTTCTATAAAATGCTGAAATATGACTGATCCCCAGTAGGGATAAGCGAGAATGCATCTGCAAGCCCTCATTCTAACCTGTAGTGCCTGGGGATCTCTCACTGAGAGAAGGAATATCGCAGCTGCATTCATTAATACAGCCATGGAAATCCTCCTGTCAGTGAGTGATCCCCGGGCACTACAGCGATCCCCGGGCAAGCCCTCAATCTAACCTGTAGTGCCCGGGGACATCCCCAACAAAGACAACTTAGGGGGGAACAGCAAGACCGTCCACTAGACATTAAATTCCTGCTGAAATTTATATATATATATATATATATATATTTACCTATATATATATATATATAGGTAAATAGAAATCTTGTGTCCTTCACTTACACAATGCCTCTTCTGTACGCTGTACTTTAACTGGAACATTGTAAGTATGAAATGCAAATACAATGACAGCGTTAGTGACAGAAAAAATGTTTTTTATATATTAATATTTGCTTAATAATAGTAGTATTCGCGTAGTTTGTAGTATGCAACTATACAGAGCTGACAGCTTCGCTCCCCTGATTGGTCTTGCAGGTCCAAAAAATTCGGTCTCCCTGGCCAAATTTACAAGGCCGTTCTCACCTACATGATTGGTAAGCGAGAATGGCCCAATTCACCGCGAGACTGAATGTAAAAAACTCGCTTGCTCATCCCTAGACCTCAGTTTTTTACAAACTTTATAATATTATGTGGACTTCTGTTATTTATTTTCCATTGGTAAGGAAGCCTATATTAAGGTTATGCCAAAAAAGATAGAACTCTAACGCTTCCGGAGTCATATAGACCAATCTCGTTGATAAATGTGGATACGAAAATTTTATCAAAAATAATGGCTGAAAGGTTAGCTTCTATACTACCAGAATTGATATGCCCCTCCCAGGTAGGGTTTGCACGGGGGTGTGCTGCAGTGACAAATTTACAGAAAGTGCTGACAGTTTTAGAAGTGGCCAAAGTACAACCAGATGATGATATTGCAATATTTGGAATTGGCGCTGAAAAGGCGTTCGATAATGTCAGCACATAGTGGTTGTTTAAAGTATTGCACAGAGCCGTATTTATTGGTGCATATCTCCATCTGATAAAGAATATGTACTCTTCACCAACAGAACGAATACATACACCAGGATATAAATTAGCCGCAAATGGAAAAGAAAAAGGTACGCGGCAGGGGTGTCTGCTGTCACCCCTGCTCTTTAATTTAGCTATGGAGCCTTTAGCAAGTAAGGTGACATCTGATTTTCATAGTGTAAAGGTGTGGACACAAGAAGTCAGGGCTGTTTATTTTGCAGATGATATTTTATTATTGACGGCCAAGCCAGCCACAGACATTTCTTATATTCAAGAGTTGTTTCAGACATTCTGTAAGATTGATTTAGGTTGGAAGATCATTTTTGACAAAAGTTAGATATTATCATTAGCACATTCCCATAAAATAACCTGGGGCACAAATATTTCACAAATAGCTAAGTCATATATCACTTACCTCGGGATTAAAATTGGAAAGCACCCATCTTCTCTATATCATTTAAACTATCCTCCTTTGATACCTCCTTTTGAAATCTTATGACTTAAAATAATGCATAGAGCGTACAAGGTTTTTAGGAAAAAAGAACTGGCTGGTTCAGGGAGGAACGTCTCCATATGTCCAAAATGTGGTGAATCACGTTACCTTGACACATTATCTTTGGAGTTGTCCGCTGACTAAAACATTCTGGGAAGACGTTCTATGATTTATAAATGAAACCACTAATCAGTCTTTTCAGATGAACCCTATTCTGTGTGTATTTGGTTATTTGGAGCAGATGGACCCATCCACCGAATGTATAAAACATAACGGTTGGATTACCTTACATCATTAGCAGCTAGAAGGGTCATCCTTACCGAGTTGAATAACTCTGCAACACCTACTTTACAAGGGGTAATCACAATGTTCACAAACAGTCTTCCACAAAATGTGAAAGAGGGAGCCAACTGTCTTTTTACATCCCCAATGAAGGTTACTTACTGTGGGATATATAGCATACAATCTATTCGAGGTTAAGTACCGGTGTGTCAAAATAATACATTGGTGTATCAAAATAATATATATATTTTCACAGTATAGAGTACACTTGGTGCTTTTAGAAGCCCGGTCTCCCATATACTCTTCCAAAGCTCCAAAAGTAAAGGTCTACCCAATGCTATTTGTCATTTGCACATGTCTGGATGATGGAGAAAGGGGGGTTCCACATTCCCCCCTTTTAGCACCCAAAAAGCAATATCAAAATTTTAAGGTAGTTAGAAAGAGGACATTTTAAAGGGTCAAGAACTGCTGATTTCCATGGTTGTTAGGACTGGAGAGCTGAGGGATACGGGGAATTTAAGAAAGTTGTTTTTAAGCCACCATCATTACCATTATTGTTTTCTGCTGTCAGTGGAGTTCACTGCAATAGATTATTTGCAAGTATATAATTTACACCAGCAATCATTGGGCAGTACTGCTGCTGCTCTTCTGTACATTGCATAAGCCACAAAACTATGTGTGAGTATGTTGTAATTACAGATTGATTGTTAGATTGTAGATTTCTAAAAGTACACTGGTATTTCTTTAGCATGCCACTGGTTCTCTGTTGTAAAAAAAGCTCATGAACTGTTCATAAAAACTAACTTCTCAGAACACACGCTTTTTTTAGTAGTACAAGGTTCCTTGGATATTTGTCAACTGTCTTCCCATGCCAATTGGTGCACTGTGATTGCTGCTGTAGATAATCTTAGTCTCTGAAGACCAGAACAGTCCACCTGAATTATTTTACCAAAAACTGTATTGGTGTTCAGATTTAGGACATTCAAAAACTGGACATTTTGAGCTAGTTTGGACAATTCCAGAATCAATTATAATTCTAGCAACACTATCGGTTGAAACAAAGGGGAACATAATCTATTATTGTTAATCCAGTCAGAGAACCCTGGCACTTACTCTCTTGAAACTCTGCTGTCAATAGAAGCTATCATCTTTTGGGAACGATGAAATAAGCAATAATTTTAGGATAAAACTCTGCATCTAATTTTTACCATGCCAATCTCATAATAAACCAGCACTTTAGGTTAATGTGAATCTTAATGGGAGAAACAATCCTTTTTTTTTTCTATAAAGCTTAACATTCATATTGCTGACCTATCCCAAAGTAGTAGCACCTTTTCATACTTCCTCAGTACCTTCCTAAAGTACATGTATCAACAAACTCATAATTAAAGCTGAACAAAAAACAAGTAATACATCATATGTGGTAAAAAGCAACCTGCTAATAGTAGGATAGAACATAGATAGAAGATAGATACTTTTCCTTTTGCTGTCCGTTTATTGTTGGGGTCTTTAACTCCAGTCCTCGTGAACTACAAATAGTGTAGGTTGAATTTTGATATAGTTACTCTCTAAACCCCTGGTAAACCTTTTTGCTTTCTGATAGAAAGGTAAAAATCTGTGTCTTGGCCCTGTCAGATTGGAATTCAAACCCCTTTCTTACAGGATGTGGGAGGGATAAGACCTTTAAGTTGAACCTAAATGCAGCAGAGAAAACGTAGGTGTCCTGCTTTACCATAGGAATATGCTGTGTGATAGTGATATGTAAGATATGAGATGTGACAGAAATAAGACTTTATGGGCAAAAATACAAATCTTTTAGAAGGTAAAACAACCATATTTGTATTTATATAGTTATCTGCAATTTGAGCTTTAAACATTTTATCTGTATTCATATTGCCTTTTAAAGTGGTGCTTATGATGCCAAAATCACAACAAAATTTATTTTTGGTACAAGAGTATTACATTCAGCATAGGGTCGGCATTTATGAACATACATAAATCTGTTTTGCTGCAATTCCTAATTTTACAAAAAATACAGCTTAAAGAAATATAGGGGTTTGTGTCTGTTCCCCGCAGGCATGGATATAGATTTTATTATAGTATATATATATATATATTTTTTTTTTAAGGTAACCAAACACCAACGTTTTCAATTAGATAAAAATGAATTTATTAAAAAAACAACCAAATTCATTGTATTTATCATTGCTTTTTTGGCAAATGTTTTTCTGCTGTCAACTGGTTAGCCGTTGTATTATTATTGAAATACTAATTTTGTGAGATGACAGTGAAATTGAATACTTTTAGTTTACCTGTGTGAGCAATTCAGTTAATCATAATTATTGTAATATCAACTGAAAATACTATTGATTGAAAAATCACAAAGTGTATGATTTGCAGTAAAAATAAGTCATAGATGAAAATCATATTGCATAGTGCAGCTGTTTAAAAATCTCCATGCACCAGATCATGTGACTGAAGCTTCCAAAAGGAGCCTCATTGCTAGGATGGCAACAAAATCTTAAAGGCCTCCTACAGCAATTTTTTTACCAGATGTATATTCAGTGTTGCCGGTAATGATTTACTATACAGTGAGAGATTATTAGTGTGTTTTGGCAGGGCACGGTCACTTTGAAATAGGAATATCTGTTTAATGTAATCTTTTAATGTAGCAATTACCATGAGAAACTGCTTCTGGCAGACTCCAGAGCTCATTTAATCAAGAAGTCATTTCCATCCCAATCTGTGTACATTTTAAATTTCACAATCACATTGAGGGGAATATGAAAAAAATGAGATTTCTCCTGAACCTGATTGCTTATTGAAAGTGAATGCAGACTTGAAAATAAAGCTATGGAAAATCAGGCTTTAATGCAAACCTTTCAACTAATTTTTTTTTGTGAATAACAACCTTTACCTTCATTGAAATCATTTGGAAGCCTTTGCAAACATCCTTGTTGTTAGAGGGAAAAAAGATTGCCTTGGAAGCAAGAATGTTTTGGTTCCACTTACTTCTAACAATGAGCATGGCATTTTAAGAGTTTAAATCATTACAATAAAAAAATTCTTCTTCTGTGTATTACACTTTCATAAAATAAAATAAAAAACTTACACTAGATAAATCTGGAACAAGTATGGTAGTTAAATATTAATTGTAAATAATTGTTGCAATAATCTTACTAGTCCATTATATAGCAATACCTACAGTACAGGTAGTCCCGGGTTAAGGACATCCGTCATACAGACAACTCCTAGATACAAATAGGGCTTCCCTGCTCCCTTGTGTGAAGGACACAAGGCTTGGAGGGGGGAGGGGTGGTTTTCATGACTTGGAGAAGAAATATTTTGCTAAATACAGCTTAGACTAAGCTTTTCTGCAAGCTCTTGTAACTCTTTAATGACCAAGACAAAGTCTGAAATTGTCTATTTTTGCATATCAAAGCACAGCTTGCTCCAAAAGGTAATACATGTCTGGGCTCCATAATGTTTTTTTGTTTGCTTTGTTTGTGATTAGCTCACAGTGCAGATTTTATACAGTAACTGACACCAAGCCACCTAATATTATGTTGAGACAAACTTCTGTCCTAATTGCATTTATTAAAATAATGTACCTGTTACAAATTACATACAAATTCAACTTAAGAACAAACCCTATCTTATATGTAACCCAGAAAAATTAATGTAACCATGATTTGTTTTATCCATTCCAGCTAATTCCAACCAGATCAAGTTAGATTTTTTATGCTGACAGATCTCAGGGAAAATAGTGCTTCACTAAGAGAAAGTAAATCATCATTTGGTATAATTACCATTTCAAGTAAACAGCATGATGTTAAAAGCAGAAAATTGTTGTGGCTAATCATTTGTGCTGATTAGCATTGTGAAATCAAAATGACAGCTATTTTTACCACAGAATAGCTGTATGTCTTCTTACCAATCAACTCTTATACTCAAAACAAGATGCCAAATAAAGGTTTATATATGCAAGCAAACTTTAGGTGTGCAACGTGTAAATTGTGACTTGTCTACAATTCTATGTAAGTATCAATGCTTTTGTTACAGCCAGGGTAATTTTTCTCATACTGGGATTTTCTTTGCATTCTAAACATGATATGACATGGTTTGCCTTGATCAAAACAGGGAATAGAAACATATTTTGTAATCACCATTTTTAAATTAATTTTTCATTAACTCAATACCTACTATGCATTAATTCAACAGTCATACCGACATAATGCTCAAATTAGAAGATGCAAGGGCAACATTTGGATCCACGAGTCACAAGGCGGGTTACATTTAAATCAAAACATTTTTAAGTTTCCAATTCACTTCTCTCCTGCACCCATGTACCCATGCATTTAACATGAATAAACTCTGAAAGTTACAGTCAGCTTCAGGCATGACCATGCAAGGGTTTCCTGAAAGCAGTTAGGAGCAGAGACAGCAAAATAACTTCAACTTTTTTTGTTAGGGGTAGCAGTAGTAATCCCCATATTGCCTAGGCCTTAGGAGGTCACAGAGAGTAAACATACACAATCCAAACGGTAATATGTAAATGTAAAACAGAATTTCATATCTCAATGTAGATCAGCAAACAAAGCCCAGCCATATACCCAGCATTTCTGTTCTACTATACTGATTTGCATGTTATCCTAGTCGATCTAAAACCAAGCACAGTCTCTTGGGATCCCTGTATATGGACAACACAAGCCAGAACACTTGCTGGTCCTGTCTCACTTGAGAATAGAAGCACAACCTGTCCAGAAACCTGTATGTAGGTGTCACAAGCAATAACCCCTGACTAGTTAGACCCATTTATGCAAACCGCACCTCTGGCCATCATAAAAAAGACAAAAATATCATAAAATGATAAATTTCGCAAATTACATATCTGGGACCTGGCAGGAATAAAAAAAGGGCCCCCGGGCCAATATGACAGATCTTGTTTAACATTTATTACCATATAATGTTAATAAATGTCTAAAAAAGATGTGAGAAGTAAGGAACTTCTTTCAGATTTTCAATAGTTGCTTTGTGATTTTTATTTACAAGTATTAAACCTAAAGCTGCCAAAATCTGTGGATCCTATCCACATCAGGAACACAATGCCCCCATCTACATAAATGTGTGAATTATAGCTTTAAAAATAAAATAAAATACTAATAAAATAAAAAAAATAAAATATAAGACAATACCACCATCATTTGTTATACAAATATGCACAAAATAGGTAATCAAATGTATTAAGGTAAATTTCAATATTCACAAATAGATATATATTTTTTTCGGTTGCAATATTTTTGTCTGGTATACTTTGAAGAGCTGGTAAAGGTGGTAAAGAGAACAGAAATGATAAAAAAACGCAAAATTAAGTATTCGGTTCAACAAGGAAATAATTGATTTAATGTTTTTATGGCTCAGCTTTTTCTATTTGCTAAAGAATGAATCCCCTCGGTGGCAATATTTTGTTCAATTGCAGAATTTATTTTATTATTCTATGCTTGTAGAATATTAAATGAAACCTAAAGTATAGGTTCCATTAAGAAAGATATAAGAAAATGGACCGTCACAATAGGCAAGCAAATGATGTTCTATCCGTCTAGATTTCATGAACATTAACTTTGATGTGATGTGCTGGCTTCAATCCAAAATTCTACCTTTCACACTGCATATGTTTTTGTTCTGGAAACACTAAAAGCAAGTACAGTAATGTCTATGTACAAGAGTACTCCTGAAGTAAAGATTATCTAGCTTAGTAGCTACTGGAGAAAAAACTAGACAAACCTAAAAAATGACAGTTTTACTTGTTCAAATTGGAGACCCGTTGGTAAAAGAGTATACACAATGTACTCTTTATTGCCTAAGAGGATTTTATTAGAGAAGGGTGTGAGAAAGGAATGCAGGCTTTTACAGTAATGATTATGCAATTCAAATGGTTAGAAAAACATTTACAATGTTTTGATTAATTAATGAATAATGACAGAACACACTTTCATTCATGGAGTGATACAACTGCTTTGGTTGTTTATTATTCAATTAACAGTGCTTAACCTCCCAACCATTAAGCCCGTACTTTTCCCATCTAAAAAAACGTCCCTCGGCGATTCCTGATGATGTCCGTGCGTGTGCCCGTCGATGGGGGTCGTAGCGGAAAATTCAAATATTTTGTATTGGATTCAATACAAAGTCCTGTATCCAGTCCAATACAAAATAATACAAAACATATTTATGTGGTTTTGTCTATAGGTATGTGACGTTGGACGGTTGGACACTAGGGAGGTGTTTTAGAAAAATATATTACTATACAGTTCTCCGAATTATCGCATTTTCAGTATTTTTCATTTATTTATGTATTCTTGTTTAAGCTGATTTTTGTGTATTTTAATTTTATTAAAAGTATTTTTTTTTTTACATGATTGTGTGTTTCAAACTTTTTTATATATTCATGATATCTACTAGACCCTTGTTCGGACATATTTCTGTAAGTTACAGGTCTACAATTTAAAAAAAAAAAATTCATTAAAACTTGTAACGCTTTTGGTACAGAAACCTAGACATCAGTGTAACGCCCAGGTGGTTAAGCAAAGTCCCCAGTAGACCATGTCTAGGAAAAGTTTTTTAACCACCCTAGCGTTGTAATTCTGTATGTATTTCCATTCGAAAAGGGGTACAATTTTTTGCGTGGAAATTTATTTTACATTGTAACCCTTTATTTCTTAGGCATAACTCACTAAAATATGTCCAATATGTAGGACCCTGGTCAGCACAGTCCCCACTAGACACCAGTCCCCCACTCTAACACTGCAGTCTTCACCTTTAGTAAGCCCCCGCTCAGCCTCGGGAGACTGGTTGCATTTCCCAGCACCCAGGACTTACTGCACAAGGGATGGTGTCTGGGAATGGGCTGGCAGCAAGCCAGGAGCCCACAGATAGCAGTACCAAGATTCCAACAGAGCCAAGTCCAGAATACAGAGTAGAGGTCATACAAAGAATATCCGTCCACCAAATGAAGTACACAAGGACAAAACACAAGCAGAGACGGGGTCACAGGCATGGGTCGGTCCAGGCAGCATAAACTGGCAATGTCAGAAACAGGCAAGGTCAGCAACAGTATATCAGACGATAAATCTCCAGCACAGATTAGCCTAGCTAAACGCTACAACAGGCACTGATGACTGGGAGCAGAGAGGCTGTAAAGTTCCAGCAGCCAATAGCAGTGCAGGACTGACTCAGGAGCTGATCAGCCTCTAGAATTCCCTTCAGCTGTGCGCAGCCTAACAATGGTACTGGTAATGCCATGAATCCATTAGGCTGCACATCTAGAGGACTGGTATCCCAGTTCTCCAGGCTGCTGCAATTGACATTGCTGGACAGAACAGACAGTGTTTATTACCATGAAAAAAAAACATGAAACGTAATATAACTGTACAGCAGCATATATAATATATATATTATATATAATATAATTATATATAAATATATTATATGAATATTTTTTTGTATTGAAATCAATGCAGCTATTTTGTATTGAATCCAATACAAAATTATTTGAATTTCCTGCCGCTCCTCCCGCCCGCATCGAGTGATCGTATCTGCAGTTTGCGGCTGAAGATCAGAGGAGAAGGACGTGTCCCCAGGACCTGCAGGGACCAGCGGGACGATTTTGGAGGCTGACGGAGCAAGGTAGATGGGATTTTATTATGTTTTTAGGTACCTCGAGTGTGACCCGGGAATACCAATTTTTGCATGGAAAAGCCACCCCAACTCACACTTGGGATTACGCTAGAAGGGTTAAACAAAAGAGAAGGTGATACTTAGGTTTATAATCAAATGCTCAAAAAAAGAGATAAATAAAGCAAATTTTTTAGAACTGGGGTCAAAAGGTGGCTAAAATGCAAAATGTCAGTCTTACCACAGGAATGTGGTTAATCAAAAAAATAGTGTAAAGTGTACAGACTTTCTTATATATGGATAGAATGCAAAATAGTATCATTTTTTTGTTTTGCTTTCTTAATCCCATTAGGTAAATGTAACTTTAATTCCTGTTCAAACACATAACAGAAAGTATGGCCAAATCTCTTAAAATCCAAACAATGTTGGCAGACTGTTGACTCAGAATGACACAAGCCAAGGCCAGGGCAGGTGGGTAATGGGAGTTGGAAGACAGAGCCAGGGTTGGTACCAAAGAGTCAGAATCAGGAAATGCAGACAGGGACCTGGGCCCAGGAAAACTCCTTGTTCAGGTAACATCCTGTTGCCAGTCATTTCCCTAGGGGAGATCATCGGATGAATTAAGACCATGTGACCCACTGTTAGGATCTGCATCTGAACCGAGGGCTGCTTTTTGTCTAGTGGTAGCTTTCCCCATTAGGCTACCTTAAGTGCTGGATACATCCCTGCCTGATTTCACAGTCAACCCTCCCTGATACCCTGTGCTGTGTTGAACTCTGAACTCTCCCCTGCTCCTCTCCCCTGACTTGCTTTTTAAACCCTGCCTTGAATTTCCTGTTTGCCAGAATTTTGTGCTCCTGCCTGTGTCTCACCTTGCTACTGCTGCTGTATTGCCTTTTCTGCTACTCGCTTGGGTACCAAACTTTGGCTACATTACTGACTACACTTTATTGCTCACTGCCTTTAACCTGATCTATCTGGATACTGATTTTGGCTTTCTCCCTGACCACACTCCTTTCTTGCTCCTGCATAATTACATTATACTGAATACTGAACCCAGCTTGTTTATCATGTGGACTTACTTGTTGCTACACCTATTGGCCTCTAAGTCTGTTCTTAGATTGTAACACCTGCAGGTATCTAAACCCATCACCAGAGAAAGTGATGGAGAACAGTTCTCCACAAACCCCAGAAGTTAATATAAACAGTGAAAATTTGCAAACACAATCTCTCTCTCTCTCTCTCCCAATACTTCTATAATAGGGAAACACAGTTTTTTTAACCATCAAATGCTAAGAGATACCCACACACTGTCACGATTTAGGTCAGGTGTTCACTGTCCAGTGTGTATGATGACTGTTCACTGTCCAGTATGCCTTAGTTTCTTCTCATACAGTATATTCACCAGCTAACAAGATTGGCCTCGTAAATTTTACCAGCATTCCACAGTAAATGTAAAATTTACAAATAGATCACATGATTAACCTCTGTGAAGGTCTAAACAGTTTCTTTTTCTGTACTTGCTTTCCTATGCTTTATATATCTTATTTTCCAAAGCTATCTAGCACAGTTTAAAATCACACCAAGACACAGTGGGAAGTTATTTAAATTATGATAGGAACAAATTTGGAATATTTAAAACAGATTTAACCTGTTTCCAACATGGGGTTTAACTGCCTTCAAAAATGTCATATATTTATACAAGCCATATCATTTTGTCAGTTTGAAGCAAATATAGCCTTAAATGTAAATAGGTGTTTCGCTATGGTAATGCTTGTTTTCTTTAGCTTTGTAGGCAATATAAATTAATTGGATTAAGATATATTTTCCTTATGAATCTCATGTTGTTACTTTACCCAACTCAAAGCACCACAGGCTTCTTTTCATGCTGGGAATGCAATCATTCACATGACTATTGTTTGTTGCAACTTCAAGCTATTGTCACTGGAAGTGCTTCATTTTTAGTTAAAATTTAAAAAAAAGAGATAGGTTTGTAATTACAGCTTCAATAAAATTAATTTACAGGACAATAAACATAAATATGTATTCTGTGAAAGTGGCATTGCATTAGAAGAACAAACCTGCATGGGCTTTATTTCACATTTAAAAGATATCAGCTTTATGTAAGTGATCTTATCAAACTGTGTTAAGCATTTAAAATCTAATTTTTGTATAGTTTATATAGATTGTTATTATTCACACCTTTGTGAAAATATTTAAAGAAATACACTCTCTCCAAATCAGTATTTAGTAGATGCACCTTTGGCAGCAATTGCAGCCATGAGTCTGTGTGAATAGGTCTCTATCAGCTAAACACATCTGGACACCATCATTCCCCGTGTATAGGAATGTACAGTATACATAAGGAATCATGAGTGAAATTGAACCACAACCTCTATCATGAGCCTCTAAGGGACTTCAAAGAAGGGACAATAGATAAATATTAGGTACAGTTCCCAGAACAGACCTAATTTCTAATAGAGCCTTTAAGGGATATTAAACAACTTTCATATATGAAAAATATAGATGGAGTTGAATGATAGCTTCTCCTGATCTTTGTTGACACCTAATTTATATGATCCCTGTAAATGTACAAACTCTAGAATTTGTACATTTCAGGTTTCAATTAATTACTGGAGCTTGAATGAATCTATCCCATGCTAGGGCGATGTGTCAGCCAATAGATGTCCTACAATTCACATGCATTAGCTAATCTAAAATCTTTAATACCACCTAATGGTAATTAACTGTATGGGACATAGAGCTGGGAGATTGGAAGTTAAGCAAGAAATAGCCTGCAGAGCAAGAAGAAGCATGGAAGCAAGGGAGAAGTTAGCAAAAAGTAGATTGGATAACATCATAAACAAGTAGTTATACCATATTCTATTTGTATTTTGTTTATTATATGTCTGTGTTAATATTGTGTTATTATATTGTATTGTAGTTGCAGGGGTTATGTAATAACAACAATTATTTTTATTTTACTTTTATTCTTTGTTGATAAAAGTTCCTAAATATATATCTGACAATACTGCTGTGTATTTTATGTTTACAAACTTGTTTCTTAACCACCTGGGCATTACACTGTTGTCTAGATTTCTGTTCTAAAAGGGTTACACTGTTTTTCACGAATTTTTTTTTTTTTTAAATTGTAGACCTGTAACTTACAGAAATATGTCCGAACAGGGTTCTAGTAGATATCATGAATATAAAAAATGTTTGAAACACACAATCATGTAAAATAAAAAAAAAATTACTTTTAATAAAGCCGGCGGAAAAGAAGATGCCAGCCGGCTTCTAACCTGGTCCCCCTGGTTCTCAGAGAAGGCACCCGACGCTGGAGAGGGAGATCGAAGCTGGAGGACGACGCTGGAACACGAGCACGACGCTGGATGATAACAGCGGGACCACGTAAGTAATGATTTTAATACAGGGGGAAAAGTTCAGGCTTATCGATAATTGTAACTTTTTTTAGCCCGAACCAAGGTCGGGCTTAACGGTTGGGTGGTTAATTACACTGTTTGAATGACTTGTTATTATTTGGGTATGAATCTTTATTTGAGGGATATATGTGCATGGATATGGTTAACCCCCCTAGTGTTCTAATTCTGTCAGTTTTTGATGCAAAAAGTGATCCTATTTTTTTGCATAGAAATGTTTGTTTATATTGTAGGCATGTAATTCTTAGGATTAACTCCCAGGTATAATAATTATATTTATTTATTATATTATAATCATAAATTATAATATAATAAATAATTATGAATCATAATGATAAAAAATGATGAAATAATAGACCACAACAATGTAATTTATCAAACATTTCTTACTGAAATTTTTCAAACAAGGGTGCAATAATATTAATATAAATTAAATGCAGATTTTATAAAAAAAAATATTTACATTTTTAGTAGACATCCCGGGTGTGGTAGATTTTGAAGTCCAACATCACAGTCAGGACAGTAGAAATTGGTTTCTTTGCGTTTCTTCCTTCCTCTGTCATAGGTCTTTAAGCAGCAAACCACGCACATCCTTGTAGGTGCTGCCTTTTTCTTGGTTGCTGGGATGTATTCAATGAAGTGATGACCGGTCAGGTGCTCTGGGTTGACAATGGTGGAAGCACGACGTCCAGGTCTATTCATAGCCACTGATGGTGTTTGGTGGTTCTTTACTATGGATTTGGAAACTTGCAAAATGAACTCTGAATGATTCACAGGCCACAGACAATTTTTTTCTGAACAGAATGTAGGCATTCCATAGGCACTGCTCAACAAGATGCCTGAAAATTTTGTAGTACTTCCTTTGCTGTTTCCTCATAGATGAGTAGAATGTCATGGCTTGGTCAGCCCTGTAGACACCTTTCATGGTGTTGTTGTAGTCAATTACAACCTGTGGCTTCATCACTTCTTTCCCACATTTTGTGTGTACCAGATTGGTGAAGGCATCATGGACAATACTTATGAGGCACATATTTTTCTTGTCACACCATCTCAGTGCCATCATCTTGCCTTTCTGCCAGGCAACAATTTCTCCTGTCTTCAGCCTCTCCTTTGCAAACAGTGATGGCAGGTTGCACTGGGTAACCCTAATGGTTCCATAGGCATCTGTTCTGTGTTGCAGAAGGAACTCATAAAGCTCAGGAGAGGTGTAGAAATTGTCAGTTATGACACAATAGCCCTGACCTAGCAATGGCTCAATGAGGGATAGCACTGAAGATGTTGCCAATCCATAATGACTGTATCTGGGGTTGAACTGTGTCCCTTTTCCAGTGAGCAGTACTGTATTCCAGATGTAGCCAGATGAGGATTTGCACAGCATATAGGTTTTCACTCCAAATCGTGCCCTCTTTCATGCAATGTACTGCACGCAGCTGAGCCTCCCCTTGTAAGCCATTAGACTTTCGTCAATGCTGACATCTCTTTCTGGCACATAGGTTTGCTAGAAATTTTGTAGAATCATCTGAGACACTTCCCAAATTTTCTTCGGTTTTGGAGCAGGATGGGTAGTCTCATCAAATACTTCCTTGTTTGCGAAGTGCGGGTCCTTCATTATGAGGGAAAAGTGGTATTCTGGCATGACTGTGCCAAAGAATGGAGAGGCAATCATTTTATTCTTGGACCAGTACCACCTCTGCAAGGGTTTGCCCACAACTCCCTGCAGGATCACCAAGCTCAAAAACAGTCATCCTTGGTCACAGGTTCCCACTTTCTGTTTCTTGCAAACCTCAGGTTTGGGGCACCTTGTTGTTGTCCAGCAAACCTGCAGAAAACAAAATAAAAAATGTATTTTAGGATATGTTCTTTTATAGTGTGGTGAAGGTTGTGGTGAAAGTAATATGTTAGCAAACACAGAACAGCATATATGTTTGCATAAAAAAAAAATTAGCAAATAATTTCAAAAAGTTAAACACAGAGCAGCATGTTTGTATTAAAAAAAATTTAGCAAAAAATTTCAAAAAGTTAGCCAACACAGGAGCAGCAACAATTTTTTCAATAACTTCATCAGTCAAAACCAACTTCAGGTATGCCAGGGGGTCGTCACATTCAGCCTCAATTTTCATCCCAGGTGCGCCATGAATGGAAATCTTGGTGGTGCTGCCTGGTCCGCATCAAGGTCAACAGAACACCATGTGCGCACGGCACTGACCTCAAGTTCAGAATCATCACTCAGTTCACTTTCGCTTTCTGATGAAAAATTTCCTAGTGAATCACTATCGTTGATTCCATAAGGGACTCCAAATTGCTGCTTTCAAATTCCTCCAAAACAGTGCTTGCACCGGCGAGATTCCTTTTGAATGCCATGTGGTCTCCTCCAACCAGTCAGGAACAATCAAGGTCAAAACAAAGTGATGAAATGAAACATTCAGGAAGTGATTTATAAGTCATCAAAAGGTCAGATCAAGGTCAGGTCAAGTTCAGGGCTAATAGTAGGGAAAATGTAAATCAGGGCACTGGGCAATGATGCTTGGTGCACTAAAATGTGTATTTATACTTTTATTTTGTGTTTTTACTGTAAAAAAAATAAAAGCAGATTACATAGTAATCTGTTTTTAAATTTCCCACCCCCACAATCCATCACTCCACTGCATCACCCGGACAGTGTCACATTTTGCCGGGTGATGCGATGGGGAGGTCTCCGCCCTGCTCACTCCCCTGAATCCACCAACGGTCACCCGGAGGCTGCGAGCCTCACATCCTCCGGGTGATGCGAGCAGCTATAGCGGCATCACCCCCAGCATTTACTATTGCTGATCACATCACCAGTTAGATGTGATGCACAATGCAGAAGTCCTACATAGTGCGTCACATCTAACTAATAGGCGCAGCAGCGTGGCCGGGACCCGGGCAGCATTTCCTGCCCAGCCACACCCCCAATGGACAGACACCCAGACATCACAGCAGCAGCTCCATCGCTGCTGGAGCACGGGGCACAGGTAAGAAAGGCTTCTAAAATTACCCCTAGTGTGACTCAGGCTTACCGCTTTTTGCAAGTGTTTTCCAGCCCAAGTCACACTCGGGATTACCGCTAGGGGGCTTAAATAATACTCATATTTATGCAGATATTATTCATATTTTCCAAGCCATTCTTATGTGGCTGTGGCTGTATATACATCATGCTTCTTCTAGAATTCATTCTACCCTCTACTTTAACAAGGGTCTCTCACAAAGAAACATCCCCATACCATGATGCTGCCACCACTATGCTTCAATAAGAGGATGTGTTCACAGATTAAGTTTTCTGCCTATAATTTAGTCTAATTGTCAAAATGCAAACATTTTGCCATCAGATATTATTACCTTCCTCGAGTTGGCAGACTGTAGGTGGGATTGGGAGCCTGATTGATCAAGCCAAATCGGAAACTCGCTCAATCGCGAGCGCGTGCATAATCGCAATCCGGAATCAGATGCCAAAAACCTATTAATCAACCAAATTTCGGCCAGAGAAATAGGCTGGTGTATTCTCCCAGCAGTTATCAACTGAAATGATCGCTCGCTCCGAACCGTACATCTCCGGCAGCTCAACACTGACGAGCTTACAATAAAAGTCACTGTTCATTTTTCGCTGATGATGTTCTCCTCTTCACATCTAATCTGACCACAGACCTACCATTCATACAAAACACATTTGCTCAATTTGAACTTTGTTCGGGTTTTAAAATTAATGTAGGCAAGAGTGAAATCCTTCCCCTGACCAGCCGCAGAGAAACTGATTGGGACAAAAATTTTCCATTTCTAATTGCCAAGGAATATATTACTTTTCTGGGCATTCGAATAGGTAAAAAACCTTCCTCCGTGTATGGTTAAACTATGCTCCTTTAAAAGGCAAGATACAGAGGGAACTGGAGATGTGGCACAATTTAACGATCTCATTATTTGGTAGAATTCACCTTCTCAAAATGATGTCTTTTCCTAAGATCCTTTACCCGTTACAAACTATACCATTGATGTTACATCGTAGGGAGGTGATATATCTTAACAAGCTTTACTCCAAATTTTTTATGGCTTGGCAGCCGTTCCAGAATATCGTGGCTCAAATTTAATCTTCCCAAATCGGCGGGAGGAGCTAACCTCCCAAATATGAGAGTTTACAACCTGATGTGTTTAACCAGACATAAAGTGGACTGGCTTAAGGAGTCCTCCTATTTTTCAAACCATGTCTTGGAAAGTGCAATGGTATTCCCCTGGGACCTTGGCGAGATGTTAGGAGGAAGATTAATCTCTCATTTAGCCTCTCTAGTTATATGCCCATCTGTGGTAACCCTATGTTCCCACAAGGGAACACCCGAACAATATTTCTGAAGTGGAAGGATAAAATAATTACTGTAGTAGGTGACTTATATAATGCTGAATTGAGACGATTGCTGACCTTTAGAGAATTACGTACCAGAGTAGTGTCCCCAAGGCTTCTCAATCATCCTCTGTACAATTTATAGGTGATTAACTATTTTAGATCAATAGTCAAAGATGTCCAAGGTGCCTTAAGCTACTCAGAATTTGATAATTTAATATACCCATCCATATCTGAAATTTATGGAATGATTCAGGATTATTTTAGTAAATCTCTATTGTCCACAAATATTTGCAGATGGGGAGAGGAATTGCATCTGAAAGCGGTGGTTTCTATTGCGAGTAAAGGCTACCAAGAAGTATGCGGGTTGATGATTAACGAAGTGTGGCGAGAGTAGTGTTGGTGTTTGAATTCAAGTTGTCCTTATATTCGACCCGAAAATGGCTGTTCGAAATCGGGTAGACCTAACCCGAAAAAAACGAGATTCGACAGTAAAAATTTGGGTAAAAAAAAATGTAAAAAAAGTGTTAAAAAAAATAAAAATTAATGGTTAATGTATTTATGTGTGTTTGTGTTTATTTAACTCATTTTTTTTTTTACAGGTCATCCTACATGATACAAACATACATGATATCTCTTACTCTGTAACACACTTTCCATCATAGTAATAATTATGACACATTTGTTACATTTTTCTTTTATCCACTGCAAGAAAAATGTAACAAACGTATCATATTACTGTGCATGTTACAGAATAAGAGATACTTGCTGGCCGGGCATCTTCTCAATGATTGCAACAGAGTCTGCAATCATTGAGAAGAGTGTGCGATCCTGAGGCACTATAGGTTAATTAACCTGTAGTGCCCCAGGGATCGTAGTAGAACTGCAGAGTGGGAACTTTGCGGTCACAGCTGTGACTGCAGGCGATCCCTGGGGCACCAGAGGTTAAATGGGGACAAGTTTCCCTATTCATCACATCTAGTGCCCTGTGTTCTTGGATAAAGAAACTCCATCCAAGAACACATACTACTAGCAACAGCAATCAGGATCGCTGTTGCAGTCCTGTATTATGTGCTCCTGGATAGAGTTTCTCTATCAGAACACAGGACTCCCTGTGTTCTTGGATAGAGAAACTCTATCCAAGAACACATACAACCTAACAGTCCCTAAAAATAACCCTAAATCTCCCACCATTGACTTCAATTGTGTTTGAATTCAGCATTCGATCATCCGAACTCACTATTCGATCGAATAGCCCTCGAATCGAATAGTGAGATTTTTGACCAACACTAGGGGAGAGTAACAATTTAAATTGCTTCACAGGGCATATAGGATATTCAGATCTCCTGAAGGGTCACAACCTATAACGAAGTTGGAATTTACCTCATCAGCCACCTTAGTCCATCGATTGTGGTTTTGTCCGTTGATCACCAAATATTGGCGGAGGGTTCTACAATATATCTGCAAAGTTACTGGGTATTTCGTCCCTGCCAACCCCAGTCTGTGTATATTTGGGTGCTGGGACGATTACTGGAAATGGTACGGGGTTAGGGCAGACGGGGTTGAATTTCTGTATGTCTCCTGGCGGCACGCTGGTCCTTGCTCATGGGCTGGATTGACCCCTTACCACCTAAACTTGAGATGATTAAAGGTCTTCTAACTACAGTGTTTTACTGTAGTGTTTTACTGTTTTAGAAATTTCGGCGGGAATGCACAGCAAGGCCCAGCAGCCAAACAGAAGAGTTCTGAGCACAGGTATATGGAGGGGTTAGTCACTCCATCTTGTTAGTTCCGTGTGTAGGATAGACGCAGGGAGAGACATGTATTGTGAGAGGGACAGTGTAGGAGCCTTCTTAGTTCATTGTTAGCTGCATAGTTCTGTGTTTTATAGGGCATATATCCTGTACTGCTGTTTAGTATATGATATTGTATATGTAGAATAAGTTAGGCAGACATCTTTACTTTTACATGAGCTAATAGTCAGTTTTGTGAAACTGTCAGTAGTCAGCACATTTAGTGTAAGTTATATTGTGTATATGACACTGACTGACTGCACATGCACTGAAGGTACAATTGTGGTTGCTGCTACTTGTAGTGCCACACATAGCTAGTCAATTTTGTTAAATTGTCAGCAGTCAGCACATTTAGTTTAATCTATATTGTGTGTTAGTGAAGACACTGTTAGTTATCTTTTTTTACACTGTACATTCACTTAAGCTAAAAAAAAACAATTGCAGTTCCTATTTACCAAAAAAGACTGGTACAGTTAAATTTCTTGCCTACTGTAAAATAAATACAGATATTTCAGTGTTTGATACCTGGTCCTATTTACCAAAGAAGACTGTAAATAAATACAGATATTTCAGTATTATATTGTACTGTTTATTGCGTTTTTTGCTCAAATAAGTAAAACATGAGTGGTAGACCCAGGCGAAGCTGTGGCGTTGGGTGACCTGCCGCCCTGGGAGTCCGCCACTGTAGGACAGCAGCAGCATACTGTTGGAGGCAGCAGCACAAGTTGTCAAACAGGTCTGAGATGTGTGCAGAGCACCAGTACGCTGGAAAATGCATTGAGAGGGTGGAATACAATCATACAGCCACGTCATGTGGAGAGGATTGTCGATGACGAGTGCGTAGCAATCTGCATCCTGTGCCACAGGAAGATTTGCAGAGGACAGCCCGGATCACATTTGGGTACAACATCCCTGCTTTCCCACATGCGCAACAACTACAAACCAAAGTGGGAGCAGTACTTGCGTTTCTTGAAGGAGGTGCAACCACGTCGTCGTCTCTTCTTCCACTTCCATTGACTCCTTCTCCACCTCCAACTGTCGTTGCTACTACCTCCAGTCCTGGGTACGTGCGGAGGAATTTCTGCACCACCAGGTTCAGTACGTGCGCAAAGCAGGGCACATGTGTTATGCAGCCCATGCGCAGCGCAGCTGGGAAGGTGTCAGCCAAGCCTCAACCTCTCTGTGCAAAGCGAACAAGAGATCTCTGGCGGTGTGACTTTCTCCCCAAAGGACACCAGTTTCAGTACTGCCTGGCAACGCATGTGCTTGAGAAAGGCGTAGTGGCGTGTCTCAGGAGGTTGGTGCCAGCCAGACTTCCAGCAGTGAGGAAGGATCAGCTTCTGCCCACAGGTTTTTTTAGCCGCAAGATGGGTACTCCAGTGACCCCTTCAGCTCCCCTAGCTCCTAGTTCCTTCAGCCCACTCTACCGGAGTTCTTTGCGAAGCTTTAGGATATGGGCCCAACCAACAAAAGATTAATTGAACTCAATTCATGTCTAACCAAACTATTGGCCTTGTAGCTACTGCCGTACAGCCTTGTGGACTCGGCTCCCTTCCGTGAGCTAATGGCCTGTGCGGAGCGGTGGATTATACTAAGCAGGCATTACTTCTCCCACACAGCTGTACCCAGTTTACATGGACATGTAATGGATAACATCTCCCAGGCATTTGCATTCTCGATGTCTAGCAAATCCACATCACCATGGACAGCTGGACAACCAGGCACGGAGTGAGACGCTACCTGTCCTTCACCGTTCACTGGGTGGCCTTGAATAGCTCAGTGGGCGGTAGTCTGCACGAGACATTACAGCACCTGGTACCCCCGCCGAGGGGTGTGGTGGGAAAGCATGGGCCACCCCAGTCCTCCCCCTTCTCCTCCTGCATTCCTTCTACCATCAACCTTTCTCTTTTCGACACTTCTCCTAAAAGGCCAGCAGTTGAGGACACTGTGGTTAAGCGGGCACGCCACTACGGCTCCCTTAAGCATGCACGTTGTCAAGCAGTACTGAAACTGGTGTCCTTGGGGGGGGGGAAAGTCACACTGCAAGAGAACTCTTGTCTGCTTTGCACAGAGAGGTTGAGTCTTGGCTAACGCCCTCCCAGCTCACAACAGGCAATGTAGTGTGTGACAACGGGGCCAACCTTTTGTCTGAGCTGCGCATGGGCCGCATAACATATGTGCCCTGCTTTGCGCACCTACTGAACTTGGTGGTGCAGAAGTTCCTCCGCACGTACCCAGGACTGGAGGACTTACTGCAGCCATGTCTGCAAGATGCAGCGTCAACAGAGGCTGCCACCGCAAAGAATGATTTGTGACACTGTGACTAGATGGAACTCCACCATGCACATGCTCCAGCGTCTGTGTGAGCAAAAGCTTGCCATCCGCTATTACTTGGTCAGCGTGGTGCATGGAGGCAGCGGGGCCTTTGGTACAGCCACACAACTGAGCTATTTTACCAGCGAACAGTGGCTGCAGATGGAAACGCTGTGCAAGGTACTGGCCCTCTTTTAACAGGCCACAAACGTTGTGAGCGTCGGGAGCGGTTAGCAGCAGTAGTGGCAGCAGGCCGCACACATCCAAAAGTGTAGGCAAAGGCAGGGGGGATTTTCTGGATGCCTGGTAAAACCTGATGTGGCCACCTCAAACAAGTGGCCGCATCAGTGGGGGCATAACCATCGAGAACGTATAAAGCGCATAGTGCACAATTACATTGGTTCTTTTCTGGCTGCTGGTGTTGGTGTTGACGACAGCAGTTATGGGGAGTTATGCCTTCTCCTGACAGTAGTGACGCCATTAAATTTTGGGTCAACGGGCTTGAAATCTGACCGCAGTTGACACAGTATGCCATCAAGCTTCTTTTGTGCCCGGCAAAAAGTGTTCTTCAGTGACGCTGGCGGAGTGGTCACAGACAACCGATCACGACTGTCGCCGGAAAACGTCAATTGCCTCACCTATTTGAAAATGAACACAAGGTGGGTTACTAACAACTATCATACCCCCACTGCAGATGTCACTAATTCACTAACACAAGGACTCACTGGCCAACCAAGATGCCGCTTTGAACCCACACTCCTCCTGTGCTGAGTCTGTGGCTGGCTATCACCAACACCCTGTCAGCTGAGCCTGCCTTGGTTGAATTTTTCAGCTAGATATCGCAACTTATAGGTTATAATTGCCCTTACCTAATTTTTCAGCTAAGTATTGTAAGGTTGAGGGTTGGCATTCATGTCATCCACTTCATGATGCAAACTAGCAATATTGTCTACCTTCCTATCTCTTCTGGCACCACAGACCACAGCAACAGTGTTGGCGCACAAAACATCTTGGTCTGCCCCTTCTACGTTTAATCACAAATTTCTGGTATTTGTATTACACATTTCTGGGTGGCATTGATGATGCACCCAGCTCTAAATGCCAGTTACCAATGCAGTCCCTCAGTACTTGCTTTTTTATTTGTCTGTTTTATTGTCTTTTTTTTGGAAGGGGGTTGTTTACTGTCTTTTCCTAATGTATGCTGCTACATTTCATACTTTGCTTACCATTTAGCCCGATAGCTGATTTTGTTTTTAAAATTTGAATGTTTCAATGTCCACTTTGCAATTAAGAAGTCAATGGTAATGTCATGGTATTGTGTTTGGGGCCATATTGTTTCATTTTAATAATATGTCTTTATTACCACCTTTAAATGTTTGTCCTGCATAAATATTTTCTGATCCAGTTTTACACCCTTAATAGGTCAAAATTGCATATTGGTTTGATAAGTATTTCTGAAATGCAATATTTGTATATTTATATGGAAGTGTGGGTTTACATGTGTTTTGTTTTTTTTAATTTTGTCATGTAAATTTAATGGTGTCTGTGTGGTCTCTATAATTTACTGTGACCTTTTAGCAAATAGGTTTATTTTAAAAAGTTTTTTTAAAAATTTTGTAGTTTGTTTTAGGGGGGTTTGTTTTTATGTGATCTCCTTTACAATCTCCCAGGACCTACAATTTAAAAAATTAATTATGCTTGTTTTTAACCAGTTCCCTTCTATGAATTGTTTGAAAGGCTAAAAACAGCAAAATTGGCTTATTAAAACTAAGTTGTTTGATGTGCATAGTTGTGCACAAACCTCAGGAGTGTGATGCATATTGTTGCATGCCAAGGCAGAACCGCTAACTTTTTCTTTTTATGTGTATATTGTTTGTTTTGCTT
>NC_092859.1:57546693-57551352 GCF_032062135.1 Pyxicephalus adspersus
TATGTATGCATTTATGTGTGCACATATACATATAAAAGAGAAATTATAGAGAAGAAATAGGCAAAGTGGAAGTTTTAGATACTAGTACTATTTGTTTTATGTAAACACCTAAATAATTGCATACAATCCAGTATTTAATTAGCAAAATTAAGATGAGCAACCCTGCTTGTGAGCTTGTCAATCCATGTGGTTTGATGTTGTGCTTGGCAACCTGGACTTCCTTCCATTACCATTAGGTGTGTTAGAATGAGTATGCAACTCAGCTGGACAGCTAATTGACAACCTGTTTGGACAGCAAGTGGAAGTGTGTTTGTATGCAATAGGGCCAAGATCAAGCAGCACAGCACAATGAGAACCTTATAGAAACCTATAACACTACTACAAATGAACAGAGGAGTTGTGTGGCCGCAAATCAACATGCAAGTGCAAGTGCAAATGTCAGACTATTAAAATAAAAAAAAACAAAACAAATAAAAAAAACCATGACAATTTATTCATAATCAGGAATATGTACATAATACATTCAAATACCAATAAGTGATAATGGGATAAAGGCAACGAAAGGGTTCAAGTAGCAGTTTGGAGTGAAAACCATGCAGACATTTGTACTCAATATTTGTTGAAAAAATGACAAAACATTGCTTAAGAATTGCTAAACAACAGAAACCGTAATTACGAACCAGACACAAAAACATTGCAGCAAAAGATGAAACTAACAATAATGAGGATTACAAAGTCACATCAATGCATACCATCCAAGCAAACTTACTTGATTAATCATTCATTTTATTCTACTTTGTCTATTTGGGTGATGTTTTTATACTATATACCTACAAAAACTTGTGAACTGTTGTGATTAACTGTTATGTTCCGACCGTATGTAAAATGCTCAAATTTGTTCTAATGTTATGATACATTTAATACACTGTATGCAATGTTAAAACAACATTGTGAAGATGATATAGTTCCCTAATCCCCTTTTTTTCTTTCCCCTCTCCCTTTCGCTTTTCTTTTTGATCTTACTGTCATTTGCACTAAGTGATGTTGAATATTTAATTTATGGTTCTTTTTTACTCTCTGTAACACATTTACAATTATGCAAAATATTCATTTTTGTAACTCCAATGAAATGTAGTTTTGATTTTTAAAAAAAGAATAAAGTGTGGAACAACCTGCATTACAGTAGAAACCAGTTAGATAAAGGGGCAGAAGTAAAGACAGCACTGTGAATCCAAAAGCAACAGGAAGCGGATTAATAGGTCAGAAGTGTTAAATACTAGACATGCCTTTAACATTTATTCTTCATACTGTAGTCAAAAAACATAGCCTACAGAAAAATTGCAACTTGATCGCATTGACTTTAGGAGCAGTACAGCATTGTAGCCAACCATCACAGGAAGCTGTACGAGAATGTTTGTTTGGAACTGTGCAGGGGTATGGCAGACCATAATTCTGCTTTAAATTGAAAAACTTTTTAGGTTAGAAGCTGTGTCAGCTTTCTAGAGAGAAACAGGGAGGAGTGTAAATACCAGAATGGATTAAAATAGAACAGGCGTTTGCTGGGATCCCTCTTACCACACTCCCCTGAGTCGAAACAATTTTTCCGCCTTAGTCCATGACACCCTACGATTGAGGCTAGTCTAACTCTCATTCACAAATATCACAATCACCCAAGATCTCCCCATCTTTATCACCACCAGATATTGGTAGTGTCAACTTCCAACCTGCCCTGGATGACCTGAAATTCCAAACAATGTCAGATCTAGGAGCCCGACGTGAGTTTTTTTGTTCTGCAAAAATTACACTGGCCATCACTTGTGGAGATAAATTCACATCCTGTATACCCTGAACTGAGTTTCTGGAGAATATGCCAACCCCATCACTTCATACATTCTTTTTATGATCTAGACCAATACCGGAGATCATTTACAGAATTTGAGTCACTTACTTAACAAGGTCCAGTTAGAAACCTGACTTCCCACTTATACTCAATTCTGATTGCCCCAGAACCAGAATTCACACCTCCATATATATCAAAGTGGGCCCAAGAATTAAATACTACCTTTTCACCTAACCAAAGAGATCAGCTGATTTCAATAGCACAATTATCCTCTATTAATTCACCATACCAGGTAACTGGATTTAAAATTGTGACCAGATAGTATAGGGTGCCCACCCACCTACATTTTATGTTTCCAGAGACATCGGATGTGTGCTGGAGATGCACTGAATGTAGAGGCACCTTTCTTCATTTTTTTGGGGAGTGCCTGAGGATCCATCTATTCTGGAAGAAAGTGAATAGGCTTCCCTCAAGGTTTACAAACTATCAGATCCCATTTGAGGATGAATTCTTACTTCTACACCACAATAGTATCGCAAGAAAAGTTTACCATAAACTCTCTTCTAATAAGACTAGTGGATGCAGTAAGAGCTTGTATATCGACACTGTGGTGGCAAACTGGATTCCCTCGCATTGCCCAGTGGTTGGAATATATCAATGAGTTAAATATGATGGAAGACCTGACTGCCTCCTTAAGAAACGCTGAGAAAGTTACCATTTAAAGATGGTTTTACTGGACTATGTTCCCTAAATCCTCAGTCTATTTGACAGCTCTTCAAGCAGACACCTAATATTTAAGCTGTTGTATCATCCCCTCCTAAAAGCCCATACTAAACATTTTTGCTTGTTTGGTTGCACAGGTCAACAAAAAATTAGTTTTGATAATCATCAGAAACCACAGCAAACTTTTCTCAATCCGTTTTTTGAGAAGATTTCAGATCTGTTTTCAGTTTATCCCTACGGTACAATTCCTGAGTTATGAGTACTATATAAGTTAACATTGTATGTGCATGTATTTTGTACTAAAACGTAAGCACCATTGAAGTAAATGTTAATACAGCTTCAGTGTGAAGTATAATAAGCCACACTGTGGTATAGATCTACTGAACAGTGTCATTCAGGTGCCATTGTTACTTCATGTGTATGATTTTCATGTGTACTCTTTGGATTGTCGCGTTACAGCATCCAGCAGTAGTCAGCCATCATACTTTCATTCCAGAAACCTTGGTAGCCGTGCTCCATTAACTGAATGTCCTAGTGAAAACGTTCTCCTTGTTCGTCACTCACCATACCAAGATTTTCCGGGAACAGTTCTAGATGTGAGTGCAAGAAACGTATTTTTATTGACATGTGACAACCTAGTTTCTGGTATGATGCTGAATGCCTTCCTTGTATGCAGGATACTTATGGTTGCCCAGGAAATTTTCACACAGCCACTTGAATGAATCCCAAGCTTCTAGCTCAGCTGCTGAGAGAGATTGCCTTATAAATATCCCTTCATTCATTTTTGCAGTGCTTATGTTTGGAAACTTCTCAACAAGATATTGAAAACTCATGGAGTTTGATTTACCAATGTCCTTTACAAGGTTCTTCATCAAGCCTAACTTGATATGTAGAGGTGGTAGAAATATTTTATGTGGATCAACCAGAGGCAGAAACTTGACACTGCTTGTTCCAAGCTTATAGGTATAAGCTATAGGTGATTGGTAGCCAATCACGCTTGACATAATGGTCTCCCGTAGATCGGCTGTTCCACAGGCATAAGAAACAGCAATATTTTGTGAATCCTCCTTGCATTCCCATCAGCAAGCCAATGCCCTTTAGATCCCCACAGATGTTCCACTGGTGTGTTTTATACTGGATTGCTTCAAGTAGTAACTTCATGTTGTCATAGGACTCTATTAGGTTAACAGACTGGGCAATCTTGGTTTGGAATTACTATTATGTAGTAAGACTGCTTTTAAGCTTCTTTTAGAGGAATTAATAAAGATATGCCATTCAGATGGAACGTGCTCTTGTGACAAACTGTTAATGAGTGCATTTATATCATGACAGTAGCACAGTGAGCCATCAATAGTGAAGAACATTGTCTAGTTTTCATTTTCTGTAGTGAGTTACATTTACACCATTTGCAAGCAAGTGCTTCTTTTTAAGCCTTGAAGCAAGAAGTTCTGCTTTGTCTTTGGAGAGATTTACTTTACGAACAAGATCATTCAGTTCTGCTTGTGTAAAGGTCTCTGGTTCTGAATCTTTATTGGCTAAGTAGTCAGGATCAGATGATTCGGGGTTGTAACTGGCTACAACTCCAGCGCATTCCTTAACCAGGGTACAGTATAAGAAGCCTTCGCTGCCAGCACTAAGTAATTCCTCCACCCCAAAAGCTGCCCTTAACAAAAAAGGACAATTACACTTTTTGTTGGAAAAAATTGGCCACAGCAGCCCCTTTTTTTAACACCATGTTTAACAACATACAATTTTGTAGTACCAACAAGCCCCTCCTTTTTTAACATTAGAAATCATTTTCAAGTATAAACAGGAACAACTCTTCATATAGGTCCATGAAAGTCACCAATCCTCCTTCATAATCCTGCTGTCTCCGATCCACTGCCAGGCCCCCAGCCACTCATACACTGCCTCGGGGACAGTTAGCGGATCTCCCTTCTCCAAACCTAGCCTCCACAACAACCAAGTGTCATGCAAGGCCAACCTTATTGTCCAAAACCCCAACCATTTTGTGTCCCCATCTCCCCTATATTTTCCATTACCCCACCTCTAACTTTCATGGACCCAAACAAAAACATGCCATATCCCTCAAACTT
>NC_092859.1:57552454-57556943 GCF_032062135.1 Pyxicephalus adspersus
TTAAAAAGCGCCACCTCAAAAAAGCTGAAGCACACTGTCCATAGGCTGCGACATTTGTCCTCCAGCATCCCAAAAGACACCGGCCGCCTCTTATCCCTCCGGCCACTCCCTCTCCTATAGGCCTTCATTGCCTGGCGAACTACAAAGCATTTTGTTCCATCCGCCCAACCCAACAGCTTAAATAAAAAAGCCAAGGCCGCCAGTTTTTTTCCCATTACACAACTAGACACCCCATTTGCAAGTTCCACAGCAAAAATTACAACACCGCATCCTCCCCACCCTTTATATCAACAAACCCTATTTCACCCTCTAAAAACCCAAACCATTCCTTCCAGATACCTACATAGGCCTTCCAAGTTCCCATAGAAACGGAATTCCTGATCAGCCCAGCAAGGGCCCCCAGACCACCGACCAAACCTCCCCCGGACAAGGGGTCCCCTGTTCCTCTGCCGCCGGAGCCACTTCTCGAAACTGATCCCACTGAAAACGAGAAAGGGAATCCGCAATAACATTCTCGCACCCAGGAACATGCACCGCCCTCACATGGATTTTCAATTGCAAACACAACAGGACCAAATGTTGTAGAAGGCAAACAACCTGAGGGGAAGACGCAGAATTATTGTTAATCACCTCAACCACCCCCATGTTGTCGCAATGGAACCTTACCTTCTGGTTCCGCAGCAAGTGACCCCACAATGTCAGTGCAACCACAATGGGAAAAAGTTCGAGTAAGACCAAATTTTTACACAAACCCAACCGCTGCCAATCCTCCGGCCATTCCCCCGCACTCCAGCGCCCTGCAAAATAGGCCCCATAACCCGAACCACCGGCCGCATCGGTCCACAGGTCTAAGGCCCTATTGTCCACCGGGATTCCAGCCACAACAAGCGACCATTATACTGATCCAAAAACCGCCGCCAAGCCCCCTGTGGGGATTCCAGCCACAACAAGCGACCATTATACTGATCCAAAAACCGCCGCCAAGCCCCCAGATCCCTCCACAACACCCGTGTCAGCCGGATGAAATGCTCTTGGTCTCCGCACACCCGCTGTAGCAGCTGCCAACCGCCGGCTGAAAATTCTCCCCGTGGGCATGATACGGCACGCAAAATTAAGTTTTCCTAAGAGGGACTACAACTCCCTCAACCGCATTTTTTCCATACAACAGGCCCTCCTTCAATGCCATCAATTTTTCTTCTGGAAGCCTGCACTCCATGCAAACTGAGTCCAAGACTATCCCCAACAAAGACAACTCTGTAGCCGGGCGGGTTTTTTCTCCCACCAGCGGTACTCCAAACTGCTCCGCCACATGTTCCAATGTACCCAGCAGGTTGGCACAAACCAGGGATCCCCTGGGGCCCACACACAAAAAATCATCCAGATAATGGATAATAGACGTGACCCCGGAAACATCCTTAACTACCCATTCAATAAACGAACTAAACAACTTAAACAAGGAACACGATATAGAGCATCCCAACGGCAAGCATTTGTCCACAAAAAAGGCCCCCTCCCAACAACAACCCAGCAACCAGAAACTGTCCAGATGAACCGGTAACAGGCGAAACGCCGATTCAATGTCAGCCTTTGCCATTAAACATCCCCTCCCCGCCTGCCAAACCAACTCAACCACCACATCAAATGAAGTATAAGCAACCTTGCAAAGTTCAGGCGCAATACCATCATTAACCAATTCCCCTTTGGGGTGGGACAAATGATGGATCATACGAAACTGATTCGGTTCCCACTTTGGAACCACCCCCAATGGTGACACAACTAAGTTCGCCAATGGCAGCGCCCCAAAAGGCCTGGCCATGCGACCCATGGAAACCTCTTTTTGTATTTAGCAGTGACAACCCCAGGATTATCCAATGCTGACCGCAAATTCCTCTTTACCCTGTGTATACTTACCAATTCAGAGGGGATCCGGAAACCCTCCCTGAAACCTACCTCTAACGCCCTCGCCGCCCTCTGACCTGGGTATCTACCTAGAAAATGGCACATGTTTTCCACCCTCACCGGAGTCATCCCTTTTTCCCGTAAGCTCAGTGGGATGCCCTTTTCCCCTGGCCAAACAACGGGCCCCCAAATGTGCCCCCCACAACTGGACATGCATGTTTAAATCGACAGGTGGGTCCGAACTTATAAGTCCCCTTATTGAACAGCCAGCAAAGGCCTTTTCTCTTACCTGCCAGGGATCCTGCAGCTCCCGAACCCCCGGCGCTCCCAAGAAATGGCTGTTAGGCCATCCTCGCTGACGTCATCAGACGCATCCAAAGGCTGATGTCCTTATGATCCCATCGCATTCCCGGCCTCATTGCCTTACGCTGCTTAAACTGTTCGTCGTACCAAAGCCACGCAATGCCCCCGTACAACCTATAGGCCTCGCTGATAGCATCTAGGTAGCAGAAAAGCGCCGAGCAATTGTCAGGCGCCCTCTCCCCCACTATACTTGCCAAAATTGCAAATGCCTGCAGCCAGTGGGTCAATCACCACAGCCCTCTTTCCTCTCCGGACCGCTTGCCCTCACCTGGCTTCGATTCCCGCCTGCCAAACCGCTCAACCGGTAACAGAGAATATCTCGACTTATTCCCCTTTCCAAATTTTTCCCTAATCTCCTGCGCTTAGTAAGCGCCCAACGGGCCCTCAAAGCACACATAAATCTCACCCTTAGCACCATCCACCACCCCTTGAGAGCTCAACTCCCCACCAATCGCCCTGCGGCTTTCTCCTTCAGACCCAGGAATCACAGCTCCCACACTCACCCCAGTACCTGTAGACCCCAGAGAAGAAACCCCACTGCCCCCTATCGAACCTTGCTCCTTCCCCCCTAGTCTCCGGCACTTCTTCACCCCCACTATCACCCCCCTTTCCTTGGCTGTCCCCCGTAGCCCCCCACCGACAGCCCCACCACCAAATTGCAGCAGCAATTCCCACAATCCGCTTAACAGTCCTCCCCCCTCCCCTGACTCGCCCTAACATGCCGGCGAACAGTCATCGCCCCCCTTGGCACCAAATCCTTTCCTACTTCCTTAGCATGCAAAACATCATTAACATTACATCCAATCCCCCCTCCCTCCCCCCGCATACCCCAAACAGCCAGGTACTCACCAGGCTGCCGGGCGTCATCCAAGCCCGCAGCCGCTGTACCACTGTGCCGCCTTCCCGCCAACTCCATGTCCGATTCTGGAAGCTCCCCCTCTGAAAAGGCATCTGCAGCCTCCAGTTCCGGCCTCCATTTTCACCCTCTTCTAGGCGCCGCCTGATGACGTCATTTCCGGGTGCCTCCTCTGCCCCGGAACTTCCTCCCCAGTTCGCTCTCTGGATTTCCCTCATAGGACTCTGCCCGCCGGGACCCAAGCCAGAGCCTGCCTCCACCTGCCTGCTCCTGCTCGCCCTCCGCCTGGATGATGCCACAGCCGGGACCTCTGCATGGGTTGGAGCCCCGACTGCTTCCACCGACAGGCCGGACCCCGCGCCTCATCCTGGAGCTTCACCCCGCCAGGCGGCACCACCTCGGGTGAGTTCTTCTTCTTCCATGCCCGCTGTTGCTCCCCGACTCCCACGCCGCGTAGACCGGCCGCGCAGTGAAGCACCCCACTGCCGGTCAACGGAGGGGTCCCGCCGAGGATGAGGATTCCTCCCGGCTCCCCTGCTGCCCCCGCTGGACTCCTTTGATCTCCTTTTTAGGGGAGGAGCCGGAGGGTTCCTTGCGGGGCTCCTGTGGCGGGGCTGGACCCCAGGGGTCTCGCTAGGACTCAGGCGCATCCGGCGGCCTTGACCGCCGAGCGCGTCTAGAGAGGGGGGGCTCCGTAACATCTCCCTCCTCTACCCCTTGCAGAGCGGCAGCCACCTGGGCTTCAAGCCACGCTGCTCCCCGGGACTTCGCTGCTTGCCGCAGCTTTCTCATTAGGTCCTCCGCTTCTGCCATAATGCGCAGCCCCCAGGAATTTTCAGAATGCTGCCCCCACCCCTCGGACCCCTCTTTTTAACTCCTGACCTTTTCCCTCCCATACTCTATTACCCTCCAATCCCAAAATCAAATTTTTACGCACTTTTTTTTTTTTTTTTTGAAATTTTAACCCCATTTGCTCAGCCTTCCCTACTCCCCCTGCCATGAGGCCCTACGCCCATTTCCTTGCTTCAGGCCTGCTTATTACCTTCAACAGAAACAAGTCCATCATGTGGCGGTACTGAAACTGGCAATGAATCATCATTGGAAACAGGCCAGGATATACAATTTTGTGCTTAGTTTTACCTAAGAATCCACTTGTGTTGACGCAGCAAAAAAATAGCAGTATATTAGATGGTCTCGCAGTTCTCGCGATTTTGTATATCTTTTTAAGTTCTGTGGTAATTTTGTGACATTGTGCTTTGTTCATCGTTGTGAATGAACCACACACGTAACAGAAACTGTCTGGATCAATAAGGCATTTTCTAGGCATGATGACAAATAAAATCAATCGCAGTTAGTGCGGTCTCTAGCCTT
>NC_092859.1:57557397-57558249 GCF_032062135.1 Pyxicephalus adspersus
TAATACAAACAATGTATGAAAAAAGTGGTGATGAACCTGTTTACACTGCATGTACACTGCAAAAAATCCAAAATCAAACTCTATCTAAGGAAAAAAATGTTTTGGTTGGGCAAACATTTTATTTAAAAAAAGTAAAAAAAATTATCTCCTTCATTAGCAAAAAGATTTAAATAGTATTTAATTTAATGTTACCTACATTTTATTAAAAATTAATATTATTATTATTATTAAAAAACAGGATTCATTTAGCGGCAACATATCACGCAGTGCTGTAAATTAAATAGGGGTTGAAAATGACAGACAGATACAGACAGTGACACAGGTGGAGAAGAGGACCCTGACCCAAAGAGTTTACAATCTAAATATGCAACAAATATAATTTGTCACACTTACCTTTTCCTCACTAAAGCGCAGGCATCTCTCTCCTGCGCATGCAGGCAGTTCTGACTCTGAGAGCTCCCAAGTTTTATCAGTTTTGCCCCACCCCCTGGCCAATCAGGAAATAGCCTCTTAATCATCCCTGGCTATTTAGCTATCTCAGACACAGCACTAAGCATTCGTGCAACGTGTCTCCAGAAGCGCCAAGCTCCTTGCTTTGCTGAGCTAGTTCCTGTACACTCGATGTTTAACCTCCCTAGCGGTAACCCCGAGTGTGACTCGGGGTAGAAAAAACTTGCTAAAAGTGGTAACTCCGAGTCACACTCGGGGTAGGTAAAGCAGCGATAAATAAATGATAAATAAAGACTTACCTTATCTGCCGGCGTCCTCCTCCGTTCTGCTTCAGTGATCACATCTTCCTGCAGGCTCCTCTATTCCTGTCTTCCCCCTGCAACAGCGTCTCTGTGTCTGTGT
>NC_092859.1:57558878-57567277 GCF_032062135.1 Pyxicephalus adspersus
GTCCAGTGTCTCTTGTGTTCCCTGTGTCTGCAGTGGCCCCTGTGTCACTGGTGTCTATTTCCTGGATCCCCGGTATTTGACCCCTGATTTACGACCTGACCTCGCTTGTTTGCAGCCTGCCTTGTCCCTGGTCATCCTTGACAATTCTTCTGTCTTGTGATTTGGTACTCTGTATCATCCTGCCTACCCTGGTGTGCCTTAGGACCGAAATCTCGCGGTAACCAGCAGCGCCACTCCCAGGGCTTACACCACTTTTGTGGAAGCCATAGCGCCCTCTAGTGGACCTGGCTCACCAAGCGTGACCTAATCTTCTAACCTTCAAAAAATGAAATCCAGTATTGCAATCTGGAGGAATTCTGTACACTGTTTGTGTAAAGAAATGCAACCAGAAAGTTTTTTGCTTGTGTGATGAGCTCACTGATTTTCCAGAATCTTGCATTAAAATGCAGGTCAAATTAAAGCATCATCTGTATTTGAATAGGAAAATGTGACAGGGCAATAGGATATTTATTTTCCTAAGTGTTAATTACTTGAGATGCGGACACTGCAGGTTTCCTCATTGGAGCATGAACCAGCTGATAACAATTAAGTTCTATTCTGATTTATTTTTCTTGTGGTAAAACAAACAGATATTTCTTAATAAAAAGAAAGGGGATTTTTTTTCTCAAAAAATTTTAATTTTTCACTTTAATTGCCATTGTAGTCCTAGGTTTGGTCAGCAGCATATGATTAAAACAGAACTAAACTCTGCAATACTAACCTGTCCCCAATCCAGAGAGCTTCTTCTTCCCTCTTTCCTTTTCTGGCTGCGATCTTCAGCAATCTTCATCTTGGTTGGCACTGCCTGATCCAAATATTTTAAAAGTGGAACTTTAGTTCTCTACAGTTCTCTACCCACACATTATTGGTATACTCTCCAGTACTTTATTAAATAATTTCATGACAATATATGTACACTATTTACTTTTTCATATTATGATTGATCTGTGTTTGGCATTATCTATATTTTAATATTCAGCACCTAACAATGTTACTACGATTACCCCTGAGCGATAGCCTACACCAGGCAAAATACATCAAGTAACACGGTCACATGTTTGCGATCTGCTGAGGTCTTTTCTTTTTGCAATTACTGTACTAATGGGACTTTGTTGCTAGCCTATCTACTATGTATATTTATTAGCTGCTTAATGTCTAGCGCCAGTTTGTTGGCCAGTAACTCACATTAATTTATTATCTTATCATGTGAGATCAATCTGAATATTATTGTTTTATTTGTATTGTATTTTGAGAATGTATTAGTAATACAATACTCTCTTGCCAAAAAAAACTCTGCTTGTTCTATTTCTTGTGAAACTAGTGAAGATTTCTTCACATGAAGATTTGATAGAAGGGTAATACTTTTATTTCCATTTAAAGGAGAAAAATACAAATCAATTAAAGGCAAAAAGTGTGTTTTTTAAACAAAAATTCCACTAAAGTTTTGCCAATTGATTTGTGGTCCGTGACAAGATTTTGAGGGTCCACGGTTCTGGTCAGTGCACCCCCTGGGATGCACTGGCCAGAGCCGCGGACCACATCCCCAGTGCAAATTACTGGCTCAGGGAAGTGGGCGGGCCGTGTTTCACGACACAACCTGCCCACTCTCCCATCACAGGCTCAGGAGCTGCTTATTTTAGTGGTCCGTGGGACGAAAAAGGTTGGCGACTGCTGTATTAGAGAGTGAGATAGTGTTTACCGAATAATAAAAGAATGTGACTTATTTATATTAATAATCACACCTAATGCAGGGTACATTATTGTTAAATCTTTTTAGTCTATCAACACTGTAATGAGGCATGAAATAGAATCTATTCCGTCTCTCAAACACTATTTAGTGAAAGGGTAATATAATATAACGAAATGAATTCATTCTGTGGAATATATGTAAGCATTCCACCCCTGAGAGAGATTCATTTCCATAGAGGATGTGTAATTATCCTCATATTTAAATACCTTAAATGTAAAAATATAACACAGTTTTAAAAATAATTTACATCTCTACATAGCGTTCTAAGCAAATTATAGTGCTAGTCTTTGCTAGCCTTGCTAGTCTTTGACCATATTAATATAAACAAGAGTTACTAAATTTACTGTTACAAAAATTTTGTGTTTTAATGCCTTTTAATATTTTTTGTTAATTCAATGCCTACATATGTCTTATTTCATTGAAAATATTACCTGCCACTGTATACATTTGTATTCATGTTAAAAGCTTTTTGTTTTGTAAAAGTTCTTTAATATAAAAGCAAATTAGAAAAGTATATGTGAAAATCATAAAATAAAATTTTTTTAAATTCAATTCCATGAAGATATTTTTATTCACACAATCTTTCCTTTCCCTAACAATAGTCCATAATACATCATATTTTGTTTATACCATAAACCGATCAGCAGAAATCTAAGCTAATACAACCTATGATATCATTTAAGTCAATTGGATTAAAAAGTACTCTGAATAACCCCATCCCTTCAAGCTGTTCTGTCCTGCAGTAAAAATACTTTCAGTAGAAAAACTTTCAGCAAGTCTAAACATTCTTTTCCTATCTTGAGCCCAAAATCATAAGTCATAAGAGTAGCACCAGTAACATTACACCAGAGGAAACTTCCAGGAATGGAGTCCATGGTGGCTGCTGTGTTTTAGTTGGCTGCAGGTGATCTTTCCACCAATTTTCTTTCCTCTCCTCCTGTGCCAGTGGCAGAGCCTGAAAGTGGAGCAAATAATCGCTCCCCCACCCCAGAGTCAGCGCGCTTTACAGTTGCCTTGTGGAGCTTGGTGGTCTACAGCAGTCTGCCCTGCTTAAAACTTGATAGCCTATTACAAGGACTACAGGGATCTCCCATCAAGGCAGCTTATTACACGAGCTGCAAGGACCTCTCCATCATCTTTTAACAGCACCCTTAAGTACTCAAGTGTCATATTACTTTCCATACTAGGGGGCACATGTCACCTCCACACTGCATAATCAAATGGATTACAGTGTAACCTCTTTTCCATCATTTGGAATGTCAACATCACCTCTTAACTACATGCTTGTGTTAGCTGACCTGGTTCCATTTTTCCAGTTTTCAAGACACCACCATGGATCTGTTGGATTCTGTCACCTGCCTTAAGTGCGGTGCCAAATTGGCAACTCTATGACATAATTTTTAGGATTGCCCTGTAATAAAGTGCTTCTGGCTTTAATTGACATTCTTTATTCAATCCCATCTACTAAACTTACTATCCCTCACTCCAGGCATCCGTTATTCCAGGCAAGCAAGGGATTTGGCACTCCTAATTTTGGCAGTGGGCAGAAAAATGACCTTGTAAAGCTGGCATTACCCACCTATGATCTGTCTCTATTTCCAAAAATTACAATACATTTTTAAATCGGAATAGACTAAGGCCTTCCTACACCATGACACAAAAACGCAACCATTTTTTGAAGCTTTATTAAAAAGCCTAATACCCATACTAGAACTATATATATCTTATCACCACACATCCTGGTGTCTGTATAGAATGATAGAAGGTACCATGTGGTGGCAGACAGATCTTCCCTGATGATTACTGAGCTGACTCTCATCCTCTCCAAACAGGTTCACACAGGAAAGGAGCACAGACAGGCGATGAGTGCTAAAAGATAGAAAGCAGCAACCAAAAATGACAAAACCTATAGTATATATTATAATCAATCATTTCAGTTTAGAGTCACAGCACCCTACAGGATACTTTACTAAACTGTATATTTAACCATATATTAAAACAGTCAAAACACTATATATATTCATATTATTCACATGTCAAAGGATAATAAACGAACATTCTTTCTCATATATAGACCAAAATATTTTTTAACTGAATGCTGTCAGTGAAACCTGTAATAGTTTCAAAAAAACACTTTGTTACAATTCAAATTAATCTTCTCCCACCCCCAATCCAAAAAACCCTCGATTCCCATCTCCCATTTTGCCTAATGACCTCCTCACCCAGTCCCCACCTAGCCGGCTCCGTAGCAGCACCAATTCAAAACAAATGTGTGAAATAGCCTCGGGCCCCCAAGCCCATCCTCCGCAAAGACTGTTTAAAAATCACTGCAAACTGAAATGTTGACAAGAACTTACCATCCTCATGCATCAGTAATAAGCCCCTGCCCTGCGGACGCCGACTCAGCAACTCTGCCACTGCACAACAATAACTATATACCAATATAGTAAACCCCCCCGTTGGTCAGTGTTTCAGCGACGGATCACCAAACTCACCTGCTCTGCCGTCAGTACCATATCCTCCACCAAAATGCCCCCAGGCTGACACTTCGAAAGGCTCACTAACTCACTAATTCTCACTGCCCAAAAAAATGCCAACACAAAGGCTGCCCTAAATAAAACCTTAGCTTACACCAAAAAGCCATCCCCACTATTTTTTTACTCACCACTGCCCCCCACACCCCTGCGTCAAAATCACTTGCTAACCAATACAATAACAAATGAACATACTGTGCCACCTAAACACCCCACCCTAACCCTTTCCATCAAAGCCTCCCATTCCCTCCAAACCCCAGAATAAGACTTCCATGTTGCCGCACTCACCGACCGTTCAATCAAGCCTCCAATGATCCCTCTTGCAATCCTCCACAAATGGACGGGAAAAGGGCAACCTTGCTGCTCCACCTCCACTGCCAGCTCCCGAAACTTGTCACACCACATTAAACACTCCCGGAATGTGCCGAGCAAAGACAAATATATTAAACTGTAAACATATCAACACTGAATGCCGCATCAACCACACCGAAGAAACTAAGAATATTGATCGCCTGCACCAATTATACCAATGAAACAGGACTTTTTATTGGCCAACTTAATCCTTCACAATTCCACTGCCATTACACTTGGAAAGAGCTCCAACACCACCAAATTATGAACCAACCCTAACCCAAACCACGCTCTAGGCCACACCTCGCACACCACTACGCCCCAAAGCCTTCAAATCCCCACCCCACTCGGGATGCGAAAACTCTCACTAAAACCGTCCCTCAACACCCACTCTGCCTCCCTATCTGGGTACCTATTTAAAACCATCCTTTCGAACCCCTACCGGGGTCATCCTTTTTTCCACCTGCTTCATCCCCCCTACCTCCTTGCTTGAAGAAGCAGGATAGGCCATGGGCACATCCATGGGCACCCCGAGCATTCATGTTTGAATCTACACCCTCCTCTAAACTTGCAGCTGTGGCCTGCCGACCCCACCCTGAAAAAACTGCATGATCACCTGCTGCACCTACGTCATCAGGCACATTCACAAGCCAATATCTTTGTGGTCCCAGTGCAGCAAAGGTTGCACGGCCTTCCTCTGACGAAACTGCTCGTCATACCTCCACCACGTGATTCCTCCATATCCTGATAACAAAACAGGGCAACACACTGATCTGGCTGCTTCTCCCCTATGACACTGGCTAAAATGCCATAGGCCTGAAGCCAATTGAAGAACGTGCGCGGGATCAACCTATATTGCTGCAATTCACTGTCCTCCTTCCCCCCCTTATTACCGCTTCTCTTGTCCTAATTAAATCTCCCAACCGGCAACAAAGAAAAAACGTCCACGTACTCACCGTTGAGAATTTTCTTCCGGACGTTCCCCTTCAAATCCTAGCAGTCCCTCGTAGCATATGTACACCTCTGCCCACACATTGTCACTCACCTCCCTCCTCATCCCAGGTGCCGCTGTCCCCTCCTCACCTTTAACCCCCACTTACACTCCCCCCAGAGGTATCCACCTCTGACCCCGAAGAGTCCCTAACCCCCACCCCCAAGGGTGCCCCCCTCACCCCCACTAACTTGTTACTTCCCAACACCATCCAATCTCCTAAAAAAAACTCTTTTAGACCCTCTAACACAGCAGACATCCCTCCCTCCAGCTCATTCACCCCCTGCCCCCCCTGATCTCCTCCAACCTATGCTGCCTAAACAGAATGCCAGCTTCAGGTGAGGCCTCTAGCACATAGGCCTCCTGTGATGAAGATTGTCTCGTTCCAATGTCCTTCTGCTGGGGACCCGAGCCCCCAGTTTCAGGTGAGGCCACGTGGTGATCGGGGGCTGCGTTTCCTAGCAGCTGCATCCCCCGTGAAAGAGCTCTGCCTAGGTAGGAGATTCTTCCTAGCCTAACCCCAGCTTGGGCATGACTAGACCCAGCAGGCAGGCTAAGAGGGTTCCTGATTTAGGTAATACCAACACCTATAATCAACTCACAAAGGTTGTTATATGGTATATTTTACTGTTTTTCTTTTTAAAACTTTAAAAAGAAGCCCAGTGGGGCAAAAATCGTCAGGATGGCTTAAGGCGTATACGGCAATCTAACCAACTTGGTTAAAAATTATTTGTTTAGCGCATATACATCCTAGTCTTTTTGCTTTATAACTAGACTGGGTTTATGAATAGCTATGTTTGTACCATAATTATGTATGAAATCAATATGTATCAATACATAAATACCATATACGTAAACCTCTTTCTTTTGTTTTACTACAGTATACTGTACATCCTTGCCAAAGTGCCATACAATATTTCTTTTGATTAAGCACAGCTGAAAAATTTAGGACTTTTTGTCAGGTAGAATTCTGTAATTTGTACCAATACTTGCATAATTGCAATTTACTTCAGCATATTATACTGCCAAAATCCCACAATGATATTTTCTTAGCTAAAGCATAGCTAGAAATTTCATATTTTCTGGACATGATGAACCCTGCCTTGCACAATGTTTTTGGAAATGCAGCCTATTCCTTCATACAGCACAAGGTGACACAATTCTCCCTTAATTGAATCCCAGCTGGAAAAATACTAATTGTTTGGCCAGGGACATTCCTGCTTTCTTTCACACTGTTTGAAGTACTACTAAATTTCTACACAATTTTTACAAAGCTAAAGTACAGCAGAACATGCTATTTTTGGTGTCAGGGACTGTGTAGAACTGCAAGAGCAATCAGGGGAGCGGAGCTGACAGCAAATTTTGTGTGTACAGAAAAAAAGAGGACCATATCTATAGAATAAGTGCAGATATTTAATTGAATATCTGTTTACTGGTGTACAAATCTAAAGGATCGTATCAATAAATGATAATAGAATGTCCAATTGCAAAAAAATAAAAACAGTCAATTTAGACAGACTGCGCAAGTGCTAATTGCAAGCGAATTTCTTTTACCTGTGCACTTAAATTTAAACATATATAAAGGTGTTGTTAGCTTGCTTTTTCCATTTGTCTTTTTGTTTTCTTTCTGTTGTTTTGTGTGTTATCCTAATTGTTCTATGTTGCTGCATTTGATACTTTTCTTACCCTTTAGCACAATAGCTGCTATTTTTTTAACTTCGAATGTTTCAATGTCCATTTTGGAATTTTGAAGTCGATGGTAATGCTATTTTATTGTGTTTGTGGCCATATTGTCTGCCTTTTTTACCACTTTTTAATGTTTGTCCTGCATAAAATATTTTCTGAACCAGTTTTCCACCAGTTTTTTGTTTTTATTTTTTTATATATGTTTTAATGTGACCTTTTAGCAAATGTTTCTTATGAATAAAGTTGGTTGTAAAATGTTGTTTGTTTTTTGGGGGTTTGTTGTTATGTGATCACCTTTCCAATCTCCCAGGACATACAGTTTAAAATGTCAATTGTGATTGTTTTTAGGCTGTTTCTTTGTTTTCAAGCTGTTCCTTTCTCTAAATTGTTTGAAAGGCTAAAAATAGCACAATTGTCTTGTGTGCCAACCTTCTGGAGTGTGTAGCCCATAGTTGTGCTCCAAGGCGGACCTGCTATGTGCGCGTGAACTGTGTTGTATCAGTTGAAAAATGCACCTCACTTTTGCACAGTCCTCATTCAGGTAAGTTTTTTTTTGCACATGAAGTGCACATTTTTGAGTGCACATGAAGCAAAACTTATTTATGCATTTAGATGTGTGTACATACACATAGAGAAGAAAAATTATAGGAAGAAAAAGGGAAAGTGGTCTTTTTGGACCATATTGCTTCACATGCTTCAAATTTAAAATATTGCCTATTTGTTCCTATGGTTTCTGATGTCATGGGCTGGGCTACAAGCAACATTCAAGGAGGATATTGGTTCTGGTTAAAGGAGGAATCCACATTTATGTGCTTCCACTACCAAGGTGAGGAAGTCAATATATAGGCCCTGATTCAGAGACAAAATCAGAGGCTCGGTCGCGCATTCGTATTCATGATCCAAAATCAGAAGCCGTCGCGCAATTCACCTACTAAATGAGCTCGCTGCTGGAGCCGTGCATCCCCCGCAATTTTACACGGGCGAGCTTGCATTATAAATATAATTGTAATTACTATAGTTATTATAATAATAATAAATTAATAAAACA
>NC_092859.1:57569325-57571408 GCF_032062135.1 Pyxicephalus adspersus
ATTTTTGATTTATTTGTGTATTCTTGTTTAAGCTGATTTTTGTTTGTGTTTTTTATTTAATTTTATTAAAAGTCATTTTTTTTTTTACATACACATCTACTAGACCCTTGTTCGGACATATTTCTGTAAGTTAAAGGTCTACAATTTAAAAAAAAAAATTCATGAAAAACTGTACCGCTTTTGGTACAGAAATCTAGACATCAGTGAAACGCCCAGGTGGTTAATGAGCATTAAGTTAAGCAACAACACAACATCTGCTCATTTCCAAGAGTGCCTGACCCTGCTTGTGAGCTTGGCAATCAATCATGTGGTTTGATGTTGTGCTTGGAAACCTGGACAGTAGTAAAGCGTATGTACTTTTCGTCAAACTAAAAGTGACAGGTCGCCCCTTTCTCAGTCCATAACCCCCCACTCCACCTTTAATCCCTTCCCTGCCCCTCCCAAGGCAGTCCCACATCCCTCCTATCTCCAGCCTACCGCCCTCCCCCTAACCCTCCTATATTCCACCCACTCTCCACCCATTCACCGACCCCTCCCTCTAGTAACATAATTACAAGAGAATGTTAACTCCACAAGTGCTGGAAAACTAACATGCTTACAAGAGATAACTAACCCCACAAATGCTGGAAAACTAACGTACTTACATGAGATAATTAACTCCGGGAGTGCTAAAAAACTAATTTTATGGAGATTGTGTGTGTGTGTTTTATATCAGGGATACTGTTGGTTCTTTATACATGAATCTTATTTCATGGATCCTAGTAGATCTTCATATGCGTATTATATTATGCGGGGTATTAGATCCTTATATATGTATATGGTTTTATTTCACGGATCCTATTAGATGGGGTCCCATTAGATCTTTATATGTGTATTAAATTATGCGGCTTATTAAATCTTTATATATCTACATTGTGTTACTTCGTGAATCCTTTTAGATCTTTCTATGTGTTAAAGTATAGCTACTACTAACCCCTCTCCACCCTGGCAACCCTGCCCCTGACATAGCACATGCGGTTAGACCGTACACAGTTTATAAAAGCACATGCAACTAGTTTCAAGTCTCATGGATCCTATTAGATCTTTATATGTGTATTATATTATAGGGTGTATTAGGGCCTTAAATATGTATAGGATTTTATTTCACGGTTCCTATTAGATCTTTATATGTGTATTATATTACTAAAATGGTCAATTACTGGTGCTGAGCATGCATATTTCTTACCTACATAATGTCTTCTAAGCATCCATGTTATCAGGTGATCCACAGCAAAACTACTCAGCAATAAAATGTTGTGGGGGTGGAGGAGGGGGGGTCTGTAAATTTCTTATCAGGGTGTGTGTGTGTGTGTGTGTGTGTGTGTATGTGTGGTGGGTGTAATGGACTGGCATTTACTCATAAGGTGTCATTACTGATCATTTGTGTATAATCTATATAACAATATATATATATATATATATATATACGGTATATATATGTCACATTTACACTTTACAATTTTTACGATTATGGTGATTAAGGAAAATATAAATTATTTTGTACGAGAGCTGCAAAACAGACTGTGTGTAACAGATTGTTATTACTGATAATATGTTTAATCTATAAAACATTTTATTCATTCATATATGTATATATTTATATATATATAATAAACTCATACAATACTGCTCAGCAATACGGATGTTGCTGAGACATCACATTTATACTAACATCATGTCTTCAAGGCAGCCTTGTTATCCTGAGATCCAGATACGCATATTTATGACACAACAGAACACAAGCCCCCTCCCTCTTCCTAGCACGTGCTACTAGGTTATAAACAGACTATAAAAGCATCGGCTAGTAGTTTCAAGAGAAGAAAACAATAAGCTATCACTTCAAAAAAGGTAAGATAATTATTTATTGCTAATATATATATTTATATATATTTATTTATTTGTAATGTTTGTTTTTAATTAGTTACATCCCCGGTTGTCAGGTGATTCACACAGGTAAAAATTTAAAATTGGTAGTGTGTTGAAAGTTGTAAAACAGACTGTTTGTATTCCTACAGTCTATAATATTTTGTCACATTTACACTTT
>NC_092859.1:57572440-57581799 GCF_032062135.1 Pyxicephalus adspersus
CAGGACGGGTAAGTTCCTTACAGTTATATTATGCTTTTACCAATTTTTATCAACAACCGCTTATTATTAGATTTTTATTATTCAGTCATTAATATCTATAAATATATTATTTTAAAACAGATAATTTTAGACTTTAGGTATTCATATTTTGCAACAATGAATGTAATTTACGTCGCTTAAAAATGTTTTATAGATGTCCTATTACGACGATAACGTGATGTACGGGGATTTCATTTCGGATTCTCAAATGCTGTTGTGTGATGTTATTCCTGAAACACACGTGTTATACCCTGAAAATGCACAACTCTTTCAGATGGCCTGTGGAGACACTTTGCTGATTCTTGCAGACGAATCGGGAGTCTGCGCTTTGACATCTCAAATGACCGGTAAGGACCGATGTATACATAATAACAGTATTGATGTTTCTTTTTATATATTGATCGTGATAATGTTCCAATGTTCTAATTTTAGGAGCCAGCACTGATAACATTCTAAGGACTGTGAATAGCGCGACGACTATGGAAAATAACGTGTTTTTAGATACAGCGTCGTCGGACACACGCAATTGTGGGCTAAAGGAGAATGCGCCGCCAGCCATTATTGATCTGACAACATCGACCACCAAATAAGATCAAGAGCTCGAGCGTTCTAAAGCACGTAAGGCACAATGGGTCCTATCTGTGTTGTTGATGTAGTCCAATGTTAAATTTCTGCTTTAATTCTAATGCTCTTTTTGAAACCCACAGTAAAGAAAAGAAAAATATATCCCTCAGATGTGCCTAGAGGACGTGCAAAGAAAACACAGATGAACTGTAAGCCACTCTAAAGTTCTCTGTAATAAAGATGTCACGCGGAAGTGAAAAATACAGGCCAGATAGGCGTATCAGTAACATGCAATAGCGCCGACTGAATGAAAATTCCACAGGGCCGGTTATCAATTGTCCTAACGCGTGTAAGTTGAAATAAAGGCTATTTTATTGTAATGAACCTGTTTAAAATACTTAATACAATGTTTCTAATGTTAATTTTTTAAATTGACAGCAAAAAGAAGAGAAAGCTTCAAAAATTGGCGGTCAATCATTACAAAGAAACAGAAATCAAGCTCCAGGCGATCAGAACCGTTATCAACAATATCCAAAATTATTGGTCAAAAACAGAGATCTCCACAGGATGGTGAGACAGCGTGCATTATAAACGACATTTCAGGTTTTTGCCAAACAGAATGCAGCAGCATGCCCACACCCGTAGTTGACACACGTCCTTTGAATAGACGTTTCACATTCAGTACGCCAGAGGACCATCATTTGCATGGCGACATACAGCAGGCATGTATCAGCATTTGCTCACATGAGCCACTTATTAAAAATTGTTCATCATACTGGGATGAAAATACATACATCGCATTTTACAATGACAAAATGTTACGTGTTGCAAATTTCCTAAAATGTTGTGTGAGAGACTCTACGCTTTTAGAGTTTAACAGCCCTATCAAAATTAATGCCCAGCAAATACATAATGCGCATGAAAAATACACAAAGTTAATTAGACATCTCGATGCTATTGAAAAAGAGATGATTTCACGCGCAAACAGACCGCTTTCACGCAGATCACAGGCACCAATTTGACCATTCACCCGGGCATACAGACGCTACAAATGAGCCCTCTGAAGACCTTGACGATAGAACAGTTTATTTTGAGCATGCTTTTCATCAACAGCGTGATCATGAAAAACATTATTACGATTTTAAAAATATGAAAGCTTTTATTGGAGCATATTTCTTTTGTGAGAGATGTTGCTCCGTTTATGGCCATAAATATGGCCATGACTGTCATCAGTTTTGCAAAGCCTGTCGACTGTTGAAAAGCAGGGTGAACAACCGAGGTGTCTGCGCTGTCGTGTGTTTTGTCATTCAAACGAATACTTTGAAATACATAGAAATTTGGCAGCTAGTGATGGTGCAGTGTGTAAGAAAAAAATGTTTTGCGGCTCTTGTTACAGATATATAGACAATGGGGACACACATAGGTGTAACGGACTGGCCTGTAGCATGTGCGGGGCTCGTCTTGACAAATTTGACGAGCATATCTGTTACATGCAGCCTTACAAACCCAGACGAATGTCCGAGAAATACATCTTCTATGACTTTGAGTGCATGCAAGAGATAGGTACACACATACCCAATTACATTTTTGCAACGACATTATACGGTGACACTTTCTGGGAATTCAGCAGAAAAACCTGCACATGAGACTTTGTCCGTTTTTTTATCAGGTTATTTTATCAGTTATTTTCAGGTTACACAGGAAGGTATGACGCTTATTTTGTTGTACAGGAGTTGGTCAAGGAAAAACTGAAAATTGAAGTTGTAAACCATGGCGGGTGGTTAATGTGCTTAATTATTGATTTTAAAAGGCGATTTATAGATTCTTTGAATTTAATACCTATGAAACTCAGTAAGCTGCCTGAAGCTATGAGCTTTTCTAGCACCAAGGGTCATTCCCCTCATTTCTTCAATACAGAAGAAAATCAAAATTACATAGGACTGATACCCGACGCACGGTATTACGGCATCGATTACATGATGCCCGATGAGAAAAAAGAATTCATGGTGTGGTATGAAAAACATAAAAATTACACCTTTATTTTTCAGGAAGAGCTGAAAGCTTACTGTAAGAAGGATGTGGAAGTCTTGAGAAGGGCTTGTGAGTGTTACAGAGACACGATTATGTCTATGACTAAAACAAAAGTAAGACAATACTTTAAACGTGAAAAGAAATACAAAATAGTCACTAAATGTGTTGACCCCTTCCAACTTATCACACTGGCCTCCATATGCATGGCTATGTACAGATTTAAATTCCTTCCCACAGTGATCATAGCCATTGTACCGGCGGATAATTATCACAAGACCCAGAAACAATTTTCCACACCAGCTATCCAGTGGCTCATGTACATCGAGCATGCAGAAGGCATTCATATACAACACGCCTTAAAGGGGGGTGAAAAGAACGTAGGGAAGTACTTTTTGGACAACTATGCTTTGGTTAACGGCACACACACAGCCATTGAATTTCAGGGGTGTTTTTACCACGGCTGTCCTCTATGTTATAGCGAGCGTGACAGCAAGCAGGTTACTAAATCTACATACGGACAGCTGTACTAGGCTTGCTTAGTCAAGAAAAGCTACCTGCAGAGATACAGATTTACAATCCCTGTCATGTGGGAGCATGAGTGGCGCCAAATGACTATAAGCGATGAAAGGGTCAAAGTCCTTCTCCCTAAAATGAAGTTCCCAATACCATTGGACCCCTGTGACGCGCTTTACGGTGGCCAAACTAATGTCATTAAACTTTATCACAAAATTCAGCCTGGTGAACCAGTGCACTATTACGATTTCACAAGTTTGTACCCTTTTGTTAATAAAACTAAAACATATCCTGTAGGTCACCCAGAAATAATTTTTGATAATTTCGAACATATCAAAAAATATTTTGGCATTGCCAAAGTTAAAGTGTATCCGCCCAGAGATTTGTTTTTTCCTGTCCAGCCTGTAAAACTAAATAAAAAATCAATGTGTCCTTTTTGTTATACATGTGCTTTGAGTTCCCAGAAAGACACCTGCAACCACTCCGACGAAGAATGCTGTACATGGTGTACAGTAGAACTTGTTTTAGCGATGGAAAAAGGCTATAGGATCGGTCATGTGTAGATAAGAGGCGGCCGGTGTCTTTTGGGATGCTGGAGGACAAATGTCGCAGCCTATGGACAGTGTGCTTCAGCTTTTTTGAGGTGGCGCTTTTTAAGGCTGTGTTTGTGGTGACATTTTTGCGGCATTGCGGTTGAGTGAGGTTGTGTGCCCTAATAAAGTAAGGGAGGGGGGCCTGCGGCTGGGGAACGTGCGGTTGGTAGGTGGGGATGTGTTGGTATGGATCCGCAGGTCAAAAACGGACCAGGAGGGTAAAGGGGCTTGTTTGGTGCTGCGGGGCCTGCAGGGTGTGGAGTTGTGTCCGGTCAAGGTTATGGGTGAGTACCTTGCTGTTTGGCCTGGGAGGAGCGGTCCTTTGTTCCTTCATGAGGATGCTTCATTTGTGACTCGCTTTCAATTTGTGTCGGTGTTTCGAAAATGTGTAGAGGCTAAGGGCAGGAGCCCTGGTGAGTATGCCGCTTATTCTTTCCGAATTGGAGCAGCCACGGAAGCAGCTAGATGGGGCCTGGGTCCAGAAGTGATCAAGAAGATTGGTCCGTGGGAATCCCATCGTTTCCGTTTGTACGTTCATCCTCATTTGTTATAAGGGATATGGTAAGGTGGTATTGTAGGTGGAGGGGGGTGGGACTGTGCTATATGTATATTGTGTATACTAGTTGGTGGTTCTTTTTCTTTTGTTGCAGATGGGCCGGCATGTTTGGTTTGGATCCTGGGGGGCCAGAAGGGCGGATATGCATCAGAATGGTCGGCAGTTGGGGCTGCGGAGGGAGGTGGCGCAGGTTCGTTGGACCGGCATCCCGGGTGGTTCCCGAGGTTACCAGGTTTGCCAGCTTGGACAGGGCCCCGGATGTGCTATTGCTTCACGTTGGTGGGAATGATTTAGGGGTTCGTCCCATGCGGGAGTTAATACGGGATATTAGGTTTGATTGTTTACGCTTGAGGGAGGTGTTCCCCAGAACCATTTTGATATGGTCGGAAATGGTGGTGAGATTGTCATGGAGACAGGGTCGTTCGGTAGAGCGGCTGAATAAGGCTCGCATAAAGGTCAACAAGGAGGTGGGGCGTTTTATGGGGAGGATTGGGGGCTTGATTGTACGGCATCAGGACTTAGATTCTGAGTCTGGCTTAATTCTGTGAGGTGATGGGGTCCACCTTAATGCGGTGGGCACTGATTTGTGGTTACTGAGTATGGGGGAGGCGCTGCAACGGGCCGTCAGGGTGTGGCGGTGCTCGCAAACTTAAGGTTTCAAGTTTGAGGGATATGGCATGTTTTTGTTTGGGTCCATGAAAGTTAGAGGTGGGGTAATGGAAAATATAGGGGAGATGGGGACACAAAATGGTTGGGGTTTTGGACAATAAGGTTGGCCTTGCATGACACTTGGTTGTTGTGGAGGCTAGGTTTGGAGAAGGGAGATCCGCTAACTGTCCCCGAGGCTGTGTATGAGTGGCTGGGGGCCTGGCCGTGTATCGGAGACAGCAGGATTATGAAGGAGGATTGGTGACTTTCATGGACCTATATGAAGAGTTGTTCCTGTTTATACTTGAAAATGTTTTCTAATGTTAAAAAAGGAGGGGCTTGTTGGTACTACAAAATTGTATGTTGTTAAACATGGTGTTAAAAAAAGGGGCTGCTGTGGCCAATTTTTTCCAACAAAAAGTGTAATTGTCCTTTTTTGTTAAGGGCAGCTTTTGGGGTGGAGGAATTACTTAGTGCTGGCAGCGAAGGCTTCTTATACTGTACCCTGGTTAAGGAATGCGCTGGAGTTGTAGCCAGTTACAACCCCGAATCATCTGATCCTGACTACTTAGCCAATCAAGATTCAGAACCAGAGACCTTTACACAAGCAGAACTGAATGATCTTGTTCGTAAAGTAAATCTCTCCAAAGACAAAGCAGAACTTCTTGCTTCAAGGCTTAAAAAGAAGCACTTGCTTGCAAATGGTGTAAATGTAACTCACTACAGAAAATGAAAACTAGACAATGTTCTTCACTATTGATGGCTCACTGTGCTACTGTCATGATATAAATGCACTCATTAACAGTTTGTCACAAGAGCACGTTCCATCTGAATGGCTTATCAAACATGCTCTTAGATCTACAAGGAGTAAGAGGAGCAGTGCTAGAAACTAGATTTGCTGTGGATTGTTTGTTACTTAAACATAATGTAGGGTGTCAGGATTTTAAAGGAATGTGTTGTTTTAATTTATCTGACCATTCCAGATCAATCCAGTAGCATATTCAAGCGTTACATGAAATTGCTAATAATATCAAGGAGGATGTTGGTTCATCCTCCTGGCAGGATTGGTTATTGAGCTGGCTGCCAGATTTGAGTTGGTTAAGAACATTATTTATCAGTATTGTAATTATAATTGCTTCCTTGATTATTTTATGTTGTTGTATCCAATGTATCCCTTCCCTTATACAAACATTCCGCGCTATGTGTCCAAAGCCCACAGATCCTGGACAAAAATATGCTATTTACCTCTCTATGTTAGAAAGACGATAATTCATGTTCATGACTTAAGAGGGGGTTGAAGGACTGTATAGCTAAGAGTTAATTTGAGCCATATATATTTGTATAAGGAAGTTTTATTTCTTCTTCTATCTACTCAGTTTAATTGTAACCAGATGGCAAAAAATGTAAATTCTCGGAAATACAATGTATACCTTGTATGCCTTGCAATGTATCAAATAACACTATATATGGCTAAAACTTAAATGGCTGTACGTGAATAACACAACCCCCTTGTGTACCAATGTGTATAAAAAGACCGCCTTGTCAAATAAAGATCAGAGTATATTCCTAAGACCATACTGTGTGCGTCTGTGTTATTGGGATATCTCTCCAGATGTCTGTCTCTCTGGTGGAGGAGAAGTCAGGGTGCATTTGAGGAACTAGAAGTAGAAGCAGATCCTTTCAGTTTCCATAATACTTCCACGAAAATGAATACCCTATGTACAGATTTCCGTGCCTTGGCGGACCGTGTGGAAATCATGGATAAGGGGACTATCTTGTAACTTCAAGAACATCTCTCAGGCGCAAGCAATCAGGGATCTCAAACACCAAGTGGACAATCTAGATAACCGCACCAGATGCCACAATATTAGAGTTTGGGGTCTCTCAGAAGCCACCCAAGCCTCGGACATCCCAGCGGTGTTGCAAACCATATTTAACAACATCCTGGGCTGCCCAATCACGGTGCCAATCCAGTTTGATAGGGCTCATCGGCCACTTGACCCGGTAGGACCCCCTTCCAGACCACATAATATGATCTGCAGATTGCAGGACTTCCACCTCAAAGAGGAAAATATGTGTATTGCCCGTAATATGAGATCAGAGAATTGTAGTGGAGTCAAGATACAGCTTTTTCCAGTTCTCGCCTGGATCACACTACAGAAACATAGCATCCTGCAACCTTTGCTCATCATTCTTTGGGATAACTTTATAGAGTATTGCTGAGGATTTCCTTATAGCCTTACAGCACGCAAAGATGGCACTTCGGCAGTTTTGCGATATCCGGAGGACTTCCGCAAGTTTTGTGCCGATCTAAGCATTGACTGTCCTACAATATCTGGATGAGAACCTTGTGTAAGGACACACCTTCCTGTGTATAGATCCAATTCGAGGGAGTGGCCCACCACCTACGGAGCACCAATCAGTTGGCGTTCGCAAATTACTACATAAATACGGGCTGTATGATGTGTGGTGGATTCAGCACTCGCTGGATTGCACATACACGTTCTATTCGGCCCCACATAAAACTTACACACACATAGACTATGTGTTTGTCAATCTTCCAACACTCTGAGGTCTGATCGGACATTGGACCGATTAAGTGGTCAGACCTTGCACAATCAATTGTGTGCTGAATCTAGGCGGTCACTCTACACATTAAAGAAATTGACGCCTGAATGATTATCTTATGAATACACCCCGACCAAAGTTGCTATCCAAGAGGAGCTAACACAATGCTTCTCAACCAATGAGGACTCATTGCATAAAAGAATCAGCTAGACTCAAAAAAGATAAGGTGGCAAAGCGGACACAACTAGAGGCTCTCTAAAACATCTTGAACACTACGCAGGCAGCTCCATCCGTTCCTTCTCTCCGTAAGATAGTGGAGATCAGGGGTGTACTGAAAGATCTAGAGCTAGATCAGGTGGAAAAGGCTATGATGTATCTACACCATACATTTTATGATAAAGGCAATAAAGGGGATACGCTTTTAGCTACAAAACTCAGGGAAGGGGTAGCAGCTGCCATTCCTCAAGCAATCAGAAGACAAGATCGGACTCTTTACTATGATGGCCCTACAGACATTGCTAACGTTGTTGGTGAGTACTTTACAGATCTCTACTCCAAATTACATAAAGCACAACAGGAAGGAGATCAGATTTTACAGCTGAGAATAGATGACTATTTGACAAGCTGTGGTCTCCCACCTCTGAGATCATCAATAAATTGAATGAACTGATTACAGCTGAAGAAGTAACTGCCACCATTAAATCCTTACCACTAAACAAGGCCCCTGGGCCGTATGGGCTGTCATTTCTATACTACAAAACATATATGCCCCAGCTCCTCACCCACATGGTTTTGCTATAAAATGATGTTGTGGAAGCTTCCACAACCCACTTTACATTCCTATATTTCCGTGTTCTCAAAAACTGGGAAAGATTCAGTGGATCCAACCTGTTACAGAACCATTGCATTGCTAAATTCGAACCTCTAAATATTAACCAGAATTTTGGCTACCCATCTTGGTAGGTTCCTTCCTGCAATCGTTCACAAAGACCAAGTGGGATTTATTGCCTTCAAGCAGGCAAGAATGCTAGGAGTTCAATAGATATAGTGGATGCACTAAATAAATTAGACCAGGGGGCACTGCTCCTAGGTTTAGATGCTGAAGAGGCGTTTGATCGCTTTAGTTTTTATTTTTAGTTTTGTTTTTATTTTTCATACATTATCAGCTTTAGGTATTCAGGGCCCTTCTATAATGCCATACGAGTGCTAAATGCAGGCCCCACAGCCAAAGTGAAATTCTCACATGTCAATTCCGCTCAGATACAGATACGGAATGGCACATGCCAGTGATGCCCATTGTCCCCTCTACTCCTTGCAAGGGTCATTAGGTAACATCCTGACATTCAGGGGGTCCCCATCCGTACCAAAGAGTTTAAAATAGCCCTATATGGATTACATTATTTTAATCCTGACTAACTCACTGATCACTTTACCATCTCCTCACAAGGTGCTTGAGGATTATGGTGCACTTGCAGGCTACAAAATTAACTCCTATAAAACAGATGCCGATTAATCTTCCAGCTGTGGATGGACAGCAGCTGCAGGAAAACTTCCCATATAAATGGAAACTAGATGCTATTAAATACCCAGGGATTTATATTACACCTACCTATCAAACTCTATACAAACATCCCTCACTGTTTAGGGAAATCAAGGGCTTATTGCACGAATGTAAAACGCACCTCCTTTCTTTCTCTGGGCATATAGCAGCAGTAAAAATGATTCTCCTGATGTTGCTCTACCATTATAAAACATTGCCAGTGACTGTGCCTCACTCTACCCTTGGGCTCCTGCAGAGTGAAGTTCTAAACTTTAACTGGGAGTATAAACATCAGATACTCTTGGTC
>NC_092859.1:57582197-57591331 GCF_032062135.1 Pyxicephalus adspersus
ACTGAATTCGCCGCAAGAACGAGTTTTAAAAACTCGCTTGCACATCCCTAATCTTGAGGTGGGCTAGGTGTTCCTGACTTCCAAAAATATTATCTGGCCACACAAATATGCCTACACACCTAACTCCATGCTGTGGAGCTCCTCCTGTACTGTAGAGGATTTATCATTATTAGCCCCAGCACAGTTTATGGGACAAATATGGGTATAATGTAAGGATAGATTTCAACTTTCAACGCCTAAATCTCTCCTTACTTCTTTCCTGTTTGACCCACAAATGTCTGACAGTTTGACGCAGTGTATGATTCAACCCTGGGCCTCAAAGTGGATTTTCTGCTTTGGTCATGTTGCTAACCCGGTCACTCAGTAACTTTATTCATTTACAGATTTGCAACAAAAATATGAGCTCCCTTTAACAGCTCTATTCAGCTCTTGAATTGTCATTATGCCCAGTCCCTTACTGTTTGTTGTACTATCTCCTCTAGCTCTATGTAGTGTGAGGGCTTGCTTGATCACTGCCTTTTTCACAATTGAATATGCGAATATGGATGCAGCTAATCATCCCAAAAAAAGATAATGATCAAAAAAAAGCTTATATGCTACACCAGTGGTTCAGCAAAGTGAACATTGCCATCGACATCTTTATTCAGCTTGGCTTTCAAGCCAGTTTATTGGAGGACAGAGCTATAATTATTTTATGCATTATGGTGACTGCCATTGATTACTACCAGCAATAGGAGCGTTAGCTACTGTACACTTGGACAATAAGCTTACAACCTGGTATTTACATTAGTTACAGTTACAAATGGCAGTAACTACAGCAATTATTGTGTTGTAAACCTCTTGTCAAGTAGTGTTGCTGTACTAATGGAATGAATATAAATTTAATCCAGAACATTTCACATTTGATTCTGTTTGGGTGAACCTAAACAATAGCTCAATTCGGTGAAATGTGGGCTTTCCCAAAATGCCTTAGCTCACCAATGAGAGCACAGGGAGGGCAATAGACTCTGGCAACCATCTTTGTTGGTGATAATCTGGCAGGCATCTGAATTATTTGGTATTTACCCTAACTATACCTATTCAAAGCCTTTAGGTGCCCCAGCTGCCATTATATTGTGCTGACTTTCTTATTCAACATGCTGCTGATGATTCAATAGATGGACACATAAATGTTAAGGTGCCAGAACTGCACATTTTTAGACTATATTGGAGAATGGAAGTTGTGTTGGGATTTGGTATTGGGGACTGTGTGAACTGGAGATTGAACATTGGATATTTATTGTGCAGGTAGGCACTGGCTTGTTATTTTTTTAATTGATTACTAAATCAATTGCTGTTGAAATAGATAGGGAAAGCACTGCAATACATTGTGCCAAAAATATACTTTATATTTTGTCTACTATTCTAGGGAGTGAAACAACATTTGGAAGTGTGTGAGGGAGCTTCTATCTTCTACTGACAGACACATTATAAATAAAGCATATTACTTTTTTGTGTTTAATAAGCACATATTGTAACTGTTGTTGAAAATAATGTTGTTTTTTTTTTTTTTTTTTTGCTGTTATACACTGTGTACAGTTTTTAAAATGTAATCACATCATTTTACAGTTTAATGTGTTTAGAAAACACCTGGTGTGATAATTGTTACAAGCCTACATCCAAAAGAAGAAATATTACTGTGCATTTTACTGTACACTGTACACAGTAGTGCTTTATTTTATAGCAGAACATAGCATAGGCAACCATTGTCGCCACTGTGAGGTCCTCAAAAAAAAATTGAACAACAAATTTAGAAGAAATCACAAAATAATTAATCAAAGTCCTTCATATTCCCTAAGCCCTAATTTCCTAAGGTCTAATTTATTAGGAATAGTCTTCCAAATGCCATTTGTCTGACTTTTCAGGTTTGTCAGGGCTGCTGTCAAAATGTGGTAAGACAGGGTAATTAAACAGACAGACATACAGGCTGACACATTAATTTTTTTTTTTATCAAGAGAACTGCATTTGAAACAAACAGTAACATATTTAGGCAACACTATTGTCAACCAATACAGTGGTCAGCATTCACATTGACTGTTGGTTACACTCTTGATGGCCACCAGCCAATTGGCTTGGCTTGAGTATACCTTGATAACGGGTTTGCAACCCAATATAGTATTTGCAGTTTGGCACTGAAAATAATGAAAACTCCAAAATTACATATTACAAAAGGGTCTCCTCAGATAGGTTCCTGCAATGGCTGTGTGATGCATTTTTGCAACCAACTTGCATTGCTGTTTGTGCTGGGATGTGTTGCATTAGGACAGCCTAATTATGTGAATGGCTGCCCAATGCACTACAAAAAATAGAGGTCATTAATGCTGAGCTTTTGAAAACACACCACACATAAGCACAAAGAATTGGGCTGCAGTACCCTAGGAAGGTGAATTTAGTTTGTTATTATGAATATTTGCAATGCAGCGCACTACTACATGTGATGTGTGCTATTACACGTTGCAGTACATGTGTTATCGCAATTAACCAGTGGGAACAGGATTGAGATTTAGTGATTAAACCGCTGTGCATCTCCTGATATGGCTCATATGGGGCCAGTGCAGTGGTTCAGAGGATAGCACTCTGGCCTTTGCTGCTCTAGGTCCTAGGGTTGAATCTCGAGCAGGACACTGTCTGCATGGAGTTTGAAGGTTCTCCCCATGTTTGCGTGGGTTTCCTCTGGGTACTCCGGTTTTCTTCCACATTCCAAAAGCATAGAATAGATGTAATAATTCATTAGGGACTAAATCTTTTTCTGCCTGCTCATTTTGGAGGACAACACTTCAATTCCTTTTTTTAAACTGTATCTTTAATACTTGCTCCCCACATCCTTCCACCCTTTTTATTACCATTTTTTTACTATCAAAAGCACACTTTTAACTTGCCTACTCAAGTACTCTTGCCACTCAAGACTCTAGTCATTGGACCCTGCTGCTGTAAAAAATAATCCATCCTGAGAAATGCCAAGCAGCCACCTCTGAAGTGTATAGGTGTAGAATATGGCTGCATCTGATTGGCAGAACTGAGTTGCAACAAAGCATAAAATAAGTAGAAAAGTAAAAGTATTTTTAGTTTTAAAAAGCAATTGTTTATGATGCTCAATGCTTTAATTAAATAAATGGCATCTAGTTAGACATTACACTTACCTTCGTTATGTAACTATCACTCCTATTTACCAAATATACATTAAGAATCAGTTGTTGGTTTTAGATGTGACCCAATTTCTTTCTTTGATATTTTCATTTTATTTCCTTTTTACAGGCTGTTTTTGCAAGGTTTGTATGAATAATTTCAACTTCTATTCGACATATGATCTGCATGGATAATTATTTTTTCAAATGTGTTTTGCATATACCCTGTACCAATAAAAACAAGTATATATAATCTATCCAGTATGAAATAATGTTTACTAATTGTAATTCATTTCTTATTATTATTATAACTGGGCAATCAAGATTATTGTTCTCTAGATGTATTTTACTATAGGCACTAAATTCTATTTTACTAGGTAAATGTTCGGGACAGGAGATATCAACACATTATTGGCCCTTTATGAGTCTTTACTCCCTTTTTTCCCAATAATGTGAAACTTTTCCTCCTCTGACTCTGCCTCTGGTGCCTCTCTTTCCTATGGAGGCCTGCACGTTACACATATCCTTAGACCTGGCAACAGAGTAGGGGGTGGTGTGGGTCTCATTCTCTCACCTAACTATACAGAGTTCCGACCCATTTCACCTTTTTGAAAGTCAACTCCATCCGTCTTTTCAGCCCCTTGACCTTCATTGTTGCTGTTGTCTAGCGCACTCCCCGGCCCAGTATCACAATTTTTTGCATACCTTCGCCTCTTGGCTCCCACACATTTTTTCCCCATGACCTGCCCGCCCTAATCCTTGGTGACTTTATTGTTGCAGTGAATTAGCCCAATCATCTTTCGCTCTCCATTACCTCCTCATTTGGACTCACACAGAACATCTATGGCCCCACAAACACCACCGGACACACTTTAGACCTGGTAATTTCCAACTCGCCAATTCCCTTTTCTGATCACAACCTTATCACCTTCAACCTATTGAACTCTTGCCCCCTTTGCCACATCCCAGACCTGGTCAATAGCAGAGAGATATCTGTAACATTGACCACAATCTATTTTCAAATCGCTTTGCGTCCCTAACCCCACTCTCTCCAAAATCTTCTCTCAAGATGATGTTGCCACCCAGTTAAACCACTCTCTTTTCTTGGCTCTGGATAAAGTTGCCCCTGCCACCTTCCACTACCTCGTTATGCCAACCCCTGACCCTGGCATAACAATCACACCAAACAGCTACAAAAGACTGTTTGTGCAGCTGAGCGCAAGTGGAGAAAATCTGGTCTCAGCGATGACTTATGGACTACAAAGCTTTAACACTGAACTCACTGTCACCAAGCAAAATACCTTCTCTGCTTTCATTTCCTCTCAAGCTTCCAACCCACTCAACCTCATCTCAACAATTGACTCCTACCTAAACCCCACTTATGATTCCCCCAAAACACCCTTCACAGCCCAAGACATAGCCACCTACTTTAAAGAGAAAATTGACAAAATCAGATATCTCTGCTCACCAGGCCACTCCTACCATATCCACCCCTTTCCACCTGTAAATCATCACTGGCCTCCCACAGCCCTGTTACTGTGGATGAAGTCTCCTCTCTTCTGTCATCATCTCCATCTACCACCTGTCCGCTTAACCCAATTCCCTCTGATTCACTCAGTGCCCATTCCTCCACCCTGGCCCCTGCCTTCACTGAACTATTCAACCTCCCCCTTTCTACTGGTATATATCCTTCCACTTTCAAACATGCCATAATAATACCTATCCTGAAGAAACCCTCACTAGGCCCCTCCTTACCTTCTAGCTACCGTCCTCTTTCCCTTCTCCCATATGTCTCCAAACTTCTTCAACGCTTTGTCTACAAAAGACTCACCGATTACCTGAGCACCAACTCTCTCCTTGACCCTCTCCAGTCTGGCTTTCGAGGTGCCCATTCCACTGAAACAGTCTTTACTAAAGTGGCCAATGACCTCATCAGAGCTAAGTCTCAAGGCAGCCTTTCTCTCCTCCTTCTCCTTTATCTTTCCTTTGCTTTTGACACTGTTGATCACCCCCTTCTAATAGAAATTATGCCCTCCATTGGTATCAGTGACACTGTTCTCTCTTGGTTCGCTTCCTATCTGTCTGACTGCTCCTTCCAAGTTTCTTTCAATGGTAATTCCTCCTCTCCCACTCTCCTCCCTGTTGGTGTTCCCCAAAGGTTAGTCCTTGGACCGGTTCTCTTTTCTCTGTACACCTCCTCTTTCAGTAGTCTCATATCCTCCTTTGGCTTACAGTACCATCTGTATGCTGAGGACACTCAAATCTTTCTGTCCACCCCTGACGTGTCTCCTTCAGTCCTGGATAAGGTCTCATGCTACCTGTCAGCCATATCATCATGGATGTCTGACCAATTCCTGAAACTCAACCTGGATAAAACTGAACTCATCATCTTCCCCCGCTTCAAATTCCAAATCTCCGCTTGACATATTTCTAACTGTTAACCACACTCAGGCACATTGTCTTGGCTTCACCTTTGATTCTGCCCTCTCATTTTCCCCCCATATTCAGAACATTTACAGGTCCTGCCACTTTCACCTACCCAACATCTCTGAAATCCGCCCCTACCTGTCCCCAGAGACCACCAAACTCCTTGTACACGCTCTTATCTCCCTCGGGCAATCTTCTATATTTTTCTTGGAGTATAGTGCAGAGCCCTATATCCACTATTTGGTTTTCTGAAAAACTAAAAAAAAAAATTCATCTTGTTGAAAAGCTTTAAGTATAAGGTTAGATTAAAATAATATTAGCATTTGCAGCTTTACATTTATTTTTAACGACAAAAACATTTAGGAGGACATTTCAGTTTTTATTATAATTTATGTTGACAATTTAGATTTTTTGTAAAATAACAAATACATTCTCCCACTGGAGACAAAGAAGAGCTCTTTCAAGATCCTGTTCAAATGAAACATTTTTCATATACTTAATGCAAGACATTAGAGATTATCCCTGTCTGGCCTTTAATAGCAACATTAATCATAACACACTCAATTAATAATGTTGAATTTCATAGCATTAAAGATTCTAATTGACCTGTAAAGGACTGTAAATAAGCACAGAACAGAGAGCAGGTGTGCGCTAATTAATTGCTATGATCTCACCAGTATGCTTAACAGATCCTCCTTAATCACGCAGCTGAAATCTAATCGCCTTAATTGGCAGATTCACGACCCCTATTGCTCATTATTATCAAGGCCGGAATCCCGCTGGCAGTGAGGAGGCGAGTGTACGAGCGCACTTGACTCCGGACCGCGGAAAACCGGCTCGCTGGAAGCGCGAAAGTACGCGCGACCAGCGAGCGTAGATTTCATTGATGAATTAGGGCCTATATGTTTTGATGATAGGCTTACACTTTTTTCATTAGTTTTACATTAGTTTACAATAGCAGATGTAAAGCACTCATAAGGGTAAATCGAGGTCGCATTCCCATTTGCTGGTGGTTGTCAGGGGCTATCTACTTTGGTACTGGGCTTACAGCTATAATTCACATTAGTCACATCAATTACAATAAACACAATGATCAATGGCTTAAAGCTCCTAGAAGTGGTTGGCAAGGTAATTTTGATTTGGATTTAGATTTTATTAATCCAAATTTTTGTCTCATTTCAGCCTTTCAGTACTCAAACCAAACTGAGTCAAATTTGAGCAACACTTCACACCCATCACCTAAATTATAACTATTGATTTTTTCACATTTCTGACTGGCTGCCAGAAACAGGTGTACCTTGGGAATTGCATATTGATCATTGAGCAATGCAAAATCACAAATTAATTTTTGACATTAAGAAAACTCCTATTATGAATAAGAGGTATTGTACAATGAACCTTTCATAGGTTAGAATAATCTTAGCATTCATCATATACATATTATCAGGTATCATTACAGAAATCCTGAATAAGGCCACCGGAACGAATGCAACTGAACTGGGAAATTTAAATTGGCTCTTTTTCAAGCTATATTATGGCTTCAAGTACAGATCCAATGACAGGTATAGTAAACATAGCCAATTCAGCCATTGCACAATGAGAACTTCCATTGTCCAAAGGGCTACTATACCTTAGCAATGATTGATTTAATAAGGTTTGGTCACGAGAGGAGCAATTCAGGTTTCAGTGGTGATTTCTGTGTAATAAGCATATCGAAATAAAAAAAAAGGCCCAACCAAATTAAAAAAAAAAAAATAAAAATTTAGCCACAAATAAAAAAGGCAGTAAAAAAGTTGATTGTCCAAAGAGCTATCCATCATAAATAAAGTACAGTCTCTGAATGACCCCAATATCTCTTTATGTAGTACTTTGAGGCCTAGTGACCATAGTTCAATGACCATTCAGTGCATTATGGTTTTAAAACAAAATTCAGCACAAAACATGCAGGGCTCTTACAACTTATGTGACCAGATCTCAAAGACTTTGGCCCAGGGCAGTTGTAAGTGCAATTTGCTGCACATGGGGGTCTGTATCTAAAATGTAAAAAAATAGAAGTTGAGCTTTTACTGAAAGTAGGATAAGGCTTTTTCCCATCATTTAATGTCAGGAGCACGAGACTTACCCCATGGGATAGTCACCCTTGGCATCCCTTTTTTGTTCCTGTCGATTTCTCATATTTTATGGGTTGGAAAAGGTTATTGTAATGGTTACTTCGTCTGTTAATGTTATATTTGGTAGGGGTTTTTCCAAGGCTTCTTTTCTGGTTCTTTGCTACTTCTTACAGATAATTGGCTGGCAGTGTCCCTAAATAAGCGGTTGTTGCTATGCATTTATAGCTTCTGAGATTAGCAGTAACTTTTGGAGGGAAAACAACTGTCTAGTGAGAATTCACCGCAACCTATATATTTGTGTGACAATAACAATTTGTCACATTCTCCTCAGGACATCACCAGCCATATATCTGTAACAGGTTCTTTTCCTCAGAGGTTCGGGTGCCTGCTGCTGCTCAGAGCCACCCCCTGCCAGAAACCGAAAGTTAGTCACTGATTTCTGCCCCTGGGAAAGCCGGATACTGGAACTATGTTATCTTAGAGTGCCAAAACTGGAAGCTATACCAAAAAAGAGAATTACAAAGGCCTTATTCTCCTTCTCTTCCACCTACCTTCCCATAGAGAAACCAGAGCAGCCAGAAGTGCAGATGCTGCTGCCCCCGCTTCTCTTATCCATCACACTGAGGAGGCTTCCGCTGCTGGTCTTGTGGGAAGTGTGTCTGGTGATGGCCGTGAGGGTTTTTTTGTTGCTCTGCAGTCTTTGGTTTCTTTTCTGCCTGCTGCTCCATCCCTCTCTTCTTCCCCCTCTGTGTTGCCTTTTCTTTTTCCAAGGTTTAATTTGATTCTGTTAGTGTTAACCCCCCTGTGTTGTCTTCTCCTGGGGTCCCCTCTCTGTTGGCTCAGCCTTCTCCTGTTCCATTTGCTGTTCCTGCTATTGTCCAGGATGTACCTGAGATCTTCTATAAGGAGGCTCTCCCTTGTGACCTGTCTCTGCTGAAATGCCATCTGCCGGCGGCTGTGGGGGATAACATTGTTAGGGGCAAATATGTGGACATTTTATTGCTGTTGCCTGCTCAGAAGGATTTTGTCGGGAAGGAGGACAGGGATCCTGAGGAGAAATGTTGTCGGCCAGTGGCTAGGTCCTGCATTTACGCTAATGTTTTAGAGGAAAAGTGTTCAGGCTTGTGTGTTGGTATATTGGTTTATTTCAACATTTGGATAACTTGTAAAAAGAAATGTAAGCACTTGGGCCCCCTGTCTTTGTTTCTGTAAAGACAAATTTAAAAGTGGAAACTCAAACATGCTTTGTTGCCAACCCTGGATACAAAGATATGTGAGAAATGAACAAAGAGAAGGGTTTTTTTTTGGCAAACAGTAAATTGTAATAATTATAATTTCTCATAATACAGAAAACAGGTATTGACTGATTCATAGATTTGATCATATACAAACTAGACAGTAGCCATTTATTTTTATTTTTGTGTAATTGAT
>NC_092859.1:57592070-57593799 GCF_032062135.1 Pyxicephalus adspersus
AGGCTATAATTCACCGAATTACTCAATAATTACTTATAATTCACCGAATTACAACGAATTACCGCATAACTCACTGAAATATGTCCAAAATTTTAAAAATTTAATAATAAAAATTTTTTTTATAAAACAAAAAAAAACTTAAAAAAAAAATCTTTAAAAAAAAAAATAATATAATAAATATGTACAGTAGCTTATGTAATATACATATAATACAATTATATATAGATTATATAAAGATTTCTTTGTATTGGACTCAATACAGCTTTTTTGTATTGAGCTCAATACAAAGTTATTTGAATTTCCCGCCCCGCCTCCCGCACCGACGCATGCAGCGACGTCACCGGGAAACCCCGGAGATCGTCACTGCACTCGCCGGGAGAAGAAGCAAGAGAGAAGACGTGTCCGGAGGAGCTCCGGGGACCGGGTAAGTATATTCCTACAGTTTTAATCCGATTGTCATACAATGCATGACAATCGGATTGCAATATAACGTTTGTTTAACCACCTGAGAAAAGTTCAGGTTTTACACTTTTTGCAAGTGTTTTTACCCCGAACCAAGGTCGGGTTTAATGGCCGGGTGGTTAAATATAGTGACTAATTACTATGTACAAAAACAATAGTAGAATCAAGCACAACATTATATATATAATATTGTATCCTAGTAGATAGCAAGTGACAATATTGATTATAAGGTAAAATGAAATCATATCAAATGATAGCAAATATAAGGTATTTAAGTCAGTGTTAGATGTTAATATAGAGAGATATTCAATCTCAATGATAGGTACGGACTTACATAGTTCCTGGGAAATGGAATGGAATGCAGTCGGTACTGTTTGGTCCCTGATGAGGTAGGAGAGGACCAAATTAAAGATATTGCCGCACTTGAGAGGATACCTATTGAGGGGTGAGTATGTTACCAATGAGTAAATATGTATAAGGAAATTAACAATAGTCACAGACTCAAAGTTTGGCTGTATGGTCATTACCTGTGCTATGAAATAGCAGGAAAGCCTGTGAGCCGGAGCTGCAGCCGCGGTCCGTCTGTGTTCGAAGAAGTGTGGCGGGGGTGGTTTATCCACACTTGAAATGGAGGGACTAAGGACGTGGGCTTTTGGCTTAGTGTTATGTTCCCTTCTAAGACTCAGCATTTTGGGCCTCCTCCTGCTGCTGTGCTTGGCCCACAGTTTAGAAAGGATTTGTGTGTTTGTTTCAATGGCCCTTGATTTATCAAGCGAGCTCCCCGCGTGTAAATATGCGCCGATATACGAGGCATATTTCCACGTGCCAGAGGCGGAGTCGAGTGCTAATAAACTCGCCTTCACTTTCCAGCCGGATTTCGGCTTTGATAAATGAGCAATGGGGTCGAGAATGCGCCAATTAAGGCGATTAGTTTTCAGCTGCGTGATTCAGGAGGATCTGTCAATTGTGAGGTCATAGCAATTAATCAGTGCACACCTGCTCCCTGTTCTGTGCGCATCTACAGTCCATTACAGGTCAGTTTGAATCTTTAATGCTTCATCTCTTTGGGTAAGACTGCTTTTTTGGTACACTTTACTCATTCACAAAATTGCTTCATTTCTTGTAACATTTGTTGCACATGTTGTTTTGATACTTTTTTGTTTGGTTGCAACACTGCAAACTAATTGATTTCAAGCTGTATACATACTACCGTGTTTCCCCGATGATAAGGCAGGGCCATCAAATAAGACAGCCCCCCCTTTTTAGG
>NC_092859.1:57595007-57621551 GCF_032062135.1 Pyxicephalus adspersus
AAAAAAATAAGACAGTGTCTTATCATCGGGGAAACAGGGTAGTTAGTGAATTAGTGATTTCACTTGTGTGTGTATGTCAAAATACATTCAAATGTATAAAAATACATATGCAGTTTTTATTATTACTATTTTAACTGGACTGGTTTAGGGGGGGTGGGTAATCAAGTAAGTATGCTTAGATGGTATGCATTGATGTGACTTTTTGTAATGTTTGTTGCTGCAATGTTTTTGTGACTGATTTCTAATTTTGGTTTGTGTTTAGCAATTCTTCAGCAATGTTTTGTCATTTTTTTCCACAAACATTGAGTACAAATGTATGCATGGTTTCCACTACAAACTGGTACTTGACCCCCCTGGTTGCCTTTGTCCCATTCTCAAAGTCACCTTGACACATATTGGTATTTGAGCAGAGGGAAACCCTGTGACAGCTCAAGCATCATCAAAGACGCCCTTTGCTAAGCCAAATCACGGAACACTAGAGATTAATGGGGAGCCTTGTCCTCATTTAACTCCCAGTGCCTGGGGATCCCACACTGTCAGTACTCCCACAGCTCGTAACATGAATGCAGCCATGGGAATCATCGTTTTTGTTGTGGGAAAACCTGCCAAAAAAAAAGTTTAAAAATTACACTAAACACACATTTAATAAATTACTTTACCGTTAAAGCCTCTAATTTTTAACACATACTTTTTCCCCTTTCAGAGAATGAGTAAGGGGTTTTATGTACCCCTGTACTCATTCCCAAGGGTGGGGTGGCGGAGATCTGGGAGTCTCCTTATTAAAGGGGCTTCCAGATTCCAAAGTCCTGCTAACGCACTTAAAAAAGACCCTATTGTTTTTAATGGAACCTTTCTTAAAAAGCTTACAATGGCTTGTAAAAGTGCCTAAAAACACATATAAACTGGGCAGAACATTTACATGTGTTTTTAAAACAGTCCCTTTAGACCAAGCCTTAATATGAAAAGACATATAAATTTATAAATATAAATATCTTTTCATATTTTTACACTTTATATATATTATGTATAAATTTATCATAAATATCTATACATGTATTTATATTTATAATGTATGTATGTATATATATATATATATATATATATATATATATATATATATATGTATGTATGTATATGTATAGTCAGTGAGGAAAACAATGGAGACATTTCAACCAAACTTGCTATGTTCCACCATCACTCGGAAATGCACCGAGACATTTAAAACTAGTCATATGCTGAACATATGACTGACTCACGTGAGTTCACCACTGATCTTTGTACATCTTTGTTGCTATATCTTTTGTATATCTTTGTTGCTATAGGTCAGAACTAAATTTGGATGTATGTATGCATGTATGTGTTATATATAGATGTGTGTATGTGATCACTAGGAAACACATGGAGACTTTTCAACCAAACTTGCTATGTTCCACCATTTCATGGAAACGCATCGAGACATTTCAACCAAACTTGCCATACTTGCCATTGAAAACAAACTGATAGAAACTGACCAGAGGTGCACCTACATCTCAGGAACAAAATTTCAGATTGTCTTAAAGTTACAAAGGATGTTTCATAGTCACAATGTTCAATGAAACAAAGAAGAATGTGGGTGGGTGATCTAGTCCACTGGCAAAAGTGAGGTCTCGCCTGCCCGAATTTGCAGAGATTTAACACCAGGCAGATCCTCGGTGTCCCAGATCCCTGCAGGTCAAGGGGATCTGTGCCTCCTTCAGTGCCACCCACCTTACACTCCCCTTACACTTATCTCACTTGCTGGTCTAGGTCATGTGACTCCCAGTCAGCTGCTCCACTACCTCAGAGGACAGAAGAGTGTTTCGCAGACACGATCCCCCTGCTGCTTGAGATGTGAACACCACCAACCTCTAGTCTCCAGAACCCCCTCTGGTGGTAGAATAGGATGCAGCAGGTCACATGGCTCCATCCATCACATGACCTGCCTTTAAAAGGAAGTGAAAGACCAGAAAGGAATCTGTTTATCAATGATATAACCTTTAGGATTGCCTTATAGGCCTGCCATGTCCCACTTAGCATAAGTAGAATTGTTTGAAATATACAGAGAAAAGGGACTTTTAAGGCATATAATAAAATCACTTAAAATCCAAACACTAAAAACAAAAAGTTTTGCAATTGTCTATACAAAGGCAATTCAATTACATCTATATAGCTTATATCCTTGTATACTATACAAAAAAGCGTATCACAATATCTTTGAGTTGTAACATAGTCCCACAACATAGATCAAATATTGCCACGTTCAGCGGTCAACGGTCAGCGGTCTTTTGCCAACAGACTAGTTCATCCAATCATCCAAGTTCTTCTTTGCTTATATATATATATATATAATAAAATACTAATATATTATAAAAAAGAATAATCAAAAATTTTAAAAGTTACACTACTAAACACTTACATTTAATAAATGACTTTAATGTTAAAGCCTCCTCCTCTACTAATAACGTGCTAATTAATTATGCCAATTATTTTTTTTTGTTTTATTCTAATCTATGTTGCTACATTCCATACTATGCTTACCAATTAGCATTTTGCGATTAAGAAGTTAATGTTAATGCTATTGTGTTGTAGCCATATTGATTCATTGCGATATTATGTCTTTATTATCACCTTTAAAGGTTTGTTCTGCATAAATATTTTCTAATCCAGTTTTGCAACCTTCATAGGTTCAAATTGCATATTGGTTTGGTAAGTATTTTTTTAAGGCAACATTTCTTGGTCCATTTTTGAACTATTTTTACTTTATATGGAAATGTGGGTTTACATGTGTTTTGGTTTGTAATTCTGTTTAATTTTTTTTCTTTGGTCTTGTCAATTCAGTGGTATCTGTGGTTTCTATATTTTACTGTGACCTTTTTGAAATGTATTATTTTTGGAATAAATTTGTTTTATAAATGTTGTGGTTGTTGTTTGTCAATTATTTGGGGGGTTTTATGTGATCTCTTTTACAATCTCCCAGGATCTTTTAACTTTGGGTGATTCAACAGACCTACAATTTAATTGTTTTTATGCAGTTCTTTGTATGAACCGTTAAAAGGCTAAAAACAGCACAATTGTCTTCTTAAAACTTAGTTGTTTGATGCACATCGTTTTGCAATCCAGTGCAATCGGGGAGCATTAGAGGTTTTGAATGGGGAGACTTGTCCCCATTTAACTTCTAGTGCCGGGGATCGCAAACAGGATTCCCAGGGCTGCAAGCAATGATTGCAGCCCTGAGAATCCACTGCGATCCTGGGGATCACAGTGGAACTGCAAAAGAACTCTCAATGAAGTTTCTCCATTGAGAGTTCATCTGCAGTTCAGTTCCTACGGTCACCGGGCTGTACTTATCTGTACTCCATTAAGAGTTTATCTGCAGTTTCACTGTGATCCCGAGTACTAGAGGTTATTTAACCTCTAGTGATGAGGATCTTCCCAATGAATGCGGGCGTGGCTTCGAAATTCCCGATGGTTTCGCAAAATTGGTTCGCCGAAATCCCTACCTTAAAATAACATAGTTGGGTATGTTGGATATGTCCTCTTCAAAATATATGTAATGTAAGTGTAACATCATTCAAGAATACATTTTGCATTGAATACACAGCTGAACACCTTCGTATGTCAGTTTAAACAGAAATGTAGTTGACCAATTGGCAAGCACATCTCTCTGTTAGAGGCAAGTGTCAGAGAAGTGAGGTGTGTCAGATATGGTCCCTAGACATAACTAGATTTGTGCTCATTTAGTGTACTAAGTTTCAATCTTGTTTTTGGAAATAATGTTTGGCTTCTTTTAAGATCAATACAGCAATACCAGTAGAGTATTAAGTTGAGACTTCATACTTGATTAGAATCACTTTTCGACACATTTACAAACTTTAACATTCTTCTGGGATTAGATATCAAAACTAAATTTGTAGCATACTTGGGCCACATCAAAAGAAACTTACTTATATAGGTAAAGTGTGAAATAATTGTTAGGGACACTAACCTGTGGACGTTGTGCAAACACAAAATAGAGATTAGGCTGTCTTTTACAAACAAATGTCTTCATGCAGGATAACTCAAACACTGTAGGTGTCATGGAGTCCTGAAAACATTTATTGATGTTACTTTGTTGAAGAACAAGACAGGAATATTGTCTCACCTGGCATCTGGCATCCCCCTATCGAAGTCGCCCAGACCAGCCGCGGGCCACCTCAACAGCCTGGCCACGGCCGTGGGCCGCCTCAACAGCCCAAATTGCCTGTGATCTGGTATTTGTGAGGTGGGCGTGCAGGAGCAGGAGGTGGTCGGGCAGGGGCAAGAGGTAGTCGGGCAGGAGATCGAGGTGGTCGGGCAGGAGCTGTGGATTCTTACCCTAAATATATCTTTATAGTTTGCTACAAATCTATTTTTTTTTTACAGCTCAGGAAATGTTGCAAGCAGAAGAGCTAGGAATTTCCCTGAAAATATTTAAGGATGCAGTGCATGCGCATGTGTATGAGAGGACGTAAATGTTACGCCCGGACCTATGGAGGACATGGATGAAATTGTATTACTGGATGACATACGAGTCCAGGATGTCCAAATGTGATTCTGCCTGTCTTGTCATGTCAACCAGAACCTGTACAGTCTGCTTGAAGATAAAATTGCTCCCAAATCAAGGAGAAGCCAGGCTGTGCCAGGAATGACTAGGCCCCTGGCCACTCTGTATATATTAGGCCAGGGCTTGTTCCAAATGACCTCGACCTTATTTTGTGGACTGAGCCAGCCTACAGTTTCCAGGGTGTATATGATGGTCAGAAATGTCATTGTGGACCTTGTCCCACTAAATATTCATTTCCCTTACACAGCTCAGGAGTGGAGGAATGTAAAAGTGGATTTCTTCAGGCGAGGGAGATTTCCGAATGTTTTGGGGGCCGATTGCACCCATGTGGCAATTTGGGCCCCTAAACGACAGGGAATCTCGTTTCGCAACCGGAAGCAGTATCATTCCCTGAATGTACAAGTAGTCTGTGATGCCAACAGGAGAATCATGAGTGCATGCACAGGTTTCCCAGGATCACGCCATGACGCCTATATCCTGCGTCAGACAGCCCTTTACTAGAAATTTACTCTGGACAAATGCCTGAGAGCTGGTTAATATGTTAATTATAATGTCATTACTGTAATACAACTAACAATAGTTAAATCATAAAGACACCTATTTTGTTGCTAAGTAGTTGCAGTCGTAAACCTCTAGGTCCTTTTGCATTGTCAGAATGAAAATCTATTACCTATGTAGCCCTGTTATGGGGGGGTAATGTAAATGACTCCCACAAAACAAGCTATGGCGCTAACCTGTAGATAACAAAGAGGATCCTGAGCCTTCGCTATGTGGAAGAGTGAGGATAATAATAAAGTTGGCAGTGCCTCCACCCAGGACAGGGTCTCTGTTAGCAGAGGGGGCTCCCTTCCTGGGACATTAACCAGAAATAATAGCAATATAAAACATTTGAGGAACCACTACACCCAGCATGAAACATTAACCATTGCAGCTAAATGAACACACAGGTTGGAGTATTTGTAAGCTTTATATCTCAAAACAGTAATAACAATATATATCATCTATAAACATCAATGCGTACACATAACAAGCACACAGCAGAGTCCTGAGGAGAATTGTGCACAGATATACCCGGGTATATATATAGTCTATTACCACAAATACCTCCAGTACTGATCAGTGTCAGGATGAGTTGCAGAGGCCTCTGCAGTTGATTGTAGTAAAGATGTCCTGATGAGATGATCCTCCAAAACAGCAGCAAGGAAATCCTCCAACCGGCAATTGGGCTGTGTATGCTGTGATCCTGGATTGCAGGGATGCAGGCAAAGTCTCTGGAGTTCAGGAACAATCTGCCCTACCACTTAAACCCTAACAATCACACTAATCTGCCAATGCAACCGGACCTCTGCTACCTATGGGCCATCGGATGCCTAACCTATGCTAGGTGTAACTAGACAGAGGGTGCAGATCAGGAAAGATAACTGAAAAGGGCAGCACACATATATATTTGTATATATAGCTCATACACTGACTGTAGGGATATCCCAAAGTGATCTCTGATAAGATATCACATATATAATAATGCACTACATACAGACAAGGCAGTCAGTGTGTTCTAAAAAGGGGATGCAGGGATCCATCCTGGCTGAGCACATGTTCTCCTCTCTGACCCTGTATCTCCTGCATTTCTCTAACTCCTGATGGGGTTTCCCCAGGCCACTATCAGGGGCAGGAAAACTTCAACAACTTTATTTTCTATTTACAAAGTTACAACTCAGCAAGCAGATAGAAAAAGGCAGACCCCTACACCTATATTGTATATAAGTAATATTTTGTGCTAATATATAGTTTCTAAAATAGTTTATATATATTGTACAATATATATTCACGCAAGCCTTACTATAATTTTTATGTCCACAGATCACAGTAGGTCAGTGTGGTAGTGGTAAGAATGGCTGCTAACAACAAAAAAGCAGTAAACTGACCTTAGCGTACAACCCTTAGCATCCTTAAGGGTTACACAGGGTTACACTGCACCCACAAAACACTTACTATAACAATAACACACTTTTTTCTTGTCTTTTAACAGGTGACAAAGGTTACGAACAGCTTCCATGGCTTCTGACAGCTGTGCATCCCCCCCGGCCAGAAGCAGAGCATAATTACAACAAGGCTTTGCATAAAACCCGGGGGGTTGTGGAGCACATCGGGTTGCTAAAAGCACAGTTTCTGTGCTTGGTGCAGCCTGGTGGTGAACTCCTCTATGCACCTTGGAAATCTGCCCTAGTCATCATGGCATGCTGCGTCCTGCACAACCTGTGCGTACACCATGGGTACACCTGGGACATTGCAGAGGAACCAGAGCCAGAGGTGCACCAACATCCCGCCTCCAGCTCCTAAACCACAGCAGAGGGACGTCGAGTCAGGGATGAACTGATTGCAAACGTCTTTGCACATTAGCGTTTACAAAGTATGCAATACATATTTCAGCATATCATGTTTGGGTTACAAACAAACCTAGGAGTCTAAGTCATATCAAGCACACTTTAATCCTTTAGGAAATGAAATAGCAGACATATTTGTGTAAGAGATGGGCCTTCATGTGACACTTTACAAAAACACATTGCCAAACTGGGGCAGAGTGCATTTTAGTGCAGATCTGGACAAACATTGCTTATGCAGCCAGAAAAGCATGAATAATACAATCCAGCACCATCTAGTTGCCAACAAAACATGACTTAACATGCTGCTTAACACATCCTAATGATGTAATGTATTTTTTACCAGGACGATAACATCCCTCTGCTGTGAATTTCTGCCAAGCCTCTGGAATGTCACATTACAGACTACTATACACTCATGGATGATATTGCTTCCGGTAAAAGGAGGAATCCACCTTTATGTGCTTCCACTACCAAGCTGATGTGAGGAAGTGAATATTTAGTGGGCCAAGGTCTAAAGTAATTTGTCCCTGGAAGTTCTACATACTAATACTATTTGAATCATGTAAACATCTAAATTAATGCATACGATCTGGTATTTAAGAGTGCCTGACTCTTGTGAGCTTGCCAATATGGTTTGATGTTGTTCTTGGCAACCTGATCTCCTTCCATCACAATCATCTGTGTCCGAATGAGTATGCAACTGAGCAGGACAGCTAATTGACAACCTGTTTGGACATCAAGTGAAAGTGTGCATGGATACAATAGGACTAAGATCAGGCAGCACAGCACAATGAAAACAAACCCATAACACTACTACAACCGAACAGAGGAGTTGTGTAGAACAGTGGCAGCAAATCAACTTGAGTGAAGTATATTAATGTAAAACCACAGCCTTTTAATAAATGTCAGATGATTAAAAAAAAGAGAAAATAAAAACCAGGACAAACTAGGTATAAAAGGAATATGTACATAATACATTTGAATACCAATATATGACAATGTGACTTTGAGAATGCGACAAAGGCAACGAGGGGGGTCAATTAGCAGTTTGTATTAGAAACCATGCATACATTTGTACTAATTAATTGGGGGTACAATATCCCACCATTGCTGAAGAATTGCTAAACAACAGAAACCAAAATTATTATCCACGCACAAAAATATTACAGCAACAGATGAAGCTAACAATTAGAAAGCTTACTAAAAATCACATCAACTCATACTGGACAAGTAAACTTCCTTGATTAATCCCCCCCCCCCACAAACCAGTCCAGTTAAAATAATTATTTATTAGTTAAAATTAGTTAATATTTAGTTAAAATTAAAATTATTATGTATCTAGATACATTTATAAGTATTTTGACAGACACACACGTGATATCACTAAATGTTTCTTGATATATGTATTAGAACATCTTTGCCAACAATTTTAACAATTTAAATTCCTTTATTCAAATATTGGATTTCTCTAAAGCAAAACTTGAATAAAATTTAAAGCAGATACCAATTGGTATTATTTTTTACATTCATACTATTGTGTAATGACAGATTATAAAGTCTTAGTATATATACAGCTTGATATAAATTAGTTTGCAGTGTTGCAACCAAAGAAAAAACTAGCAAAAAACAACAACTGCAACAATTCCAAGTATAAATTAAGACATTTTGTGAATTAGTAGAATGTAACATAAAAATGTAGCACTTACCAAAAAAAAGTCAAGCAGTCAAGATTAAAAATCACTTGTAATGGACTGTGGATGCGCACAGAACAGGGAGCAGGTGTGCACTAATAAATTGCTATGAGCTCACCATTGACAGTTTACCAGATCCTCCTGAATTGCACAGGTGAAAATTAATCTTGGCGTATTGGTGAATTGGCATAATCTTGACTGCCCCTGGTGCTCATTTATGGTTGCTGTAAGCCTGCAGGCAAGCGCAGTAGTACGGGACCAGGTGTGTGCTAATTAATTGCTTTGACCTCATCAATGACAGAGCTTAACAGATCTTCCTGAATCGCACAGCTGAAAACTAATCGCCTTAATTGGCGTATTCTCGACCCTATTGCTCATTTATCAAAGCCGAAATCCAGCTGGTGGATTTCCAGCACAAGTGAAGGTGAGTGTTGTGGAAATACGCCTCATATATTGTATATATATAGGTGGTGTATTAATTTTTCAACTTTTTACATTATATATGTGTTCATATTCTTTTTTTTCAGACTTCTTCTGATCTTTTCTATGTAGTATCGTCGGCAATTGCAGAACGCTAAATATATTACGTCTTGGGATTCACAATTGAAAAAAAAATGAGGGGTATATTTAATTTGAATCTTAAAGATGTCGTGCTCTGAATTTATCCATTTGCATTGATTGCATTTTTCGCATGGATAAGTGCTCACCTTGGTTTTGACTGATCGTGGTATATCGACATCTACTTGGAGATGACCTTTTACTAACCTATCTTTAAGTGATGGTAGTAACCTATATTTAATTTGTGGGTGTGCGGTAATATGTCTACTAATATCCGGGTCTGCTTTTAACGGGCCAAAATGTATTTATAAAATCTTTAAACTGATGGTTTTGTGAATACCTAGTGATAATACTAGTCCTTTGTTCTTTTTTCTGATCTCTCTAAGCGAACAGTATTTGTGTGAGAAAGTGTTTAGGCTTTTTTGAGAAGATTTTGACTATAGCCTCTTAGAAGGAGTCTTTCACTTAACTAACAAGCTGCTGTTCAAAAATCATTATCTTGTGAGCAAATTCTACAAAGTCTCGCATACTGCGAGTAGGGCATACTGTTTTTTCAAATTTACTGGATGCGCACTTTTAGCAGACAGAATCGTATTCCCAGGGTAAGTTTTGAGATAAAGATTCGATAGTAAGGTATTTTGGTTATTTTTATGTATCATTACATCTAAAAAGGAAATAGATGAAAAGCTAGTTTCCATGGTGAATTTGAGATTATAAGCTAAATTAGTTTGAATCTTCTTAAAAAATTCATTTATTCAATAAAGGAGCCTGTAAAGATGAGAAAAATGTAATCAATAAAATGTGGGGAAGGTATATTTACAAGGTCCCATTGCCAAACATATCTTTTTCCCAGCCCCCAGGTACAGGTTTCCATATGTAGCACATCATGGCCCCAAAGCAACTCCCTGTACTCAGAGGTAGGTGTGTCCATCAAAGACAAAGATATTTCTATACAAAATATATCTCAGTAAGGATGATATAAATTGATTTTGAGGTATTGTTTTTTGACTTAACTCTCCCAAAAAACTATTGATCACATACAAGCTGTTCTCATGAGGAATGCTTAAATATAATGCCGCTATATCGCCACCAGGATCGCCTCTCCTGGAATATTTAAATAGTCAATAATTTTCAGTATTTCAGGTGTATCTTTGAAAAAAGACGGCAAACAGCAAAAAAGGACGCAAGTATTGATCAACCAACTGGCTGGCATTGGAAGCAATGCTTCCAATCCCTGCCACAATAGGGCGTCCTGGAGGACCAGCAGAATTCTTATGTATATTTGGGAGAGCATAAAATGTAGGTATTACTGGAAATGTCATATTCAAAAATTCAAACATACTCATCAATAATGCCAAATGAAAAAGCCTCATAGATTAAACTATAATATTCAGCATACTATGTTTCCACAGTATTTTTTGGAACCAATTTGTACCAGTCTTTATTCGCTAAGATTTTATAACATCTTCTTATCTTTATCCTTGTCCATTACCACTAATTCATAAATGCAACAATAATTGCTGAAACAACGTATTCCATTTTTGTTTATTTTATTGTATACTATGTCATATTTTTGAATTTCAGGTGTCCCAGCGCTACCTTACTGATGAAGCCATTTTTGACCGCGAAACGATGCACATCAAACAACTAAGTTTTAAGAAGACAATTGTGCTGTTTTTAGCCTTTCAACGATTCATACAAAAAATTCATACTGAATAAAAAAAATCACAATTTAATCTTTAAATTGTAGGTCTGTTGGATCACCCAAAGTTAAAAGATCCTGGGAGATTGTAAAAGAGATCACATAAAACCCCCCAAATAATTGACAAACAACAACCACAACATTTATCAAATTTATTCCAAAAATAATACATTTCAAAAAAAGGTCACAGTAAAATATAGAAACCACAGATACCACTGAATTGACAAGACCAAAGAAAAAAAAATTAAACAGAAACACAAACCAAACACATGTAAGCCCACATTTCCATATAAAGTAAAAATAGTTCAAAAATGGGCCAAGAAATGTTGCTTTCAAAAAATACTTACCAAACCAATATGCAATTTGAACCTATCAAGGTTGGAAAACTGTATTAGAAAATATTTAGGCAGAACAAACATTTAAAGGTGATAATAAAGACAATATTGCAATGAATCAACATGGCTACAAACACAATAGCATTAACATTGACTTCTTAATTGCAAAATGTACATTGAAACATTCAAGGTTTAAAAAACAAAAACTGCTATTGTGCTAAATGGTAAGCATAGTATGAAATGTAGCAACATAGATTAGAATAACACACTAAACAAATCCCCCCCAGCTAATAAAAAAATAATTGGCATAATTAATTAGCACATTAAAAGTAGAGGAGGAGGCTTTAACGTTAAAGTCATTTATTAAATGAAAGTGTTTAGTAGTGTAACTTTTAAAATTGTTGATTATTCTTTTTTATATTATATTAGTATTTTATTTTATATATATATATATATATATATATATATATATATACTGAGATCAATGGGGTTACCCGTGACGTCGATGCAGCAGGCAGTTAGCGGCGAGAAATTCAAAATCACTTTTTATTGGATTCAATACATAATATATTTTTTTATAATATAAATATATATATATATATATATATATATATATATATATATATATATATTGGATTCTGCTGTACAGTTATATTTTATGTTTCACTATTTTTTTACATATTTTTGTGTTTTTTTATTTAAAGTTTATTATTAAACTAAACTGCAAACTATCATCCCCAGCGGGAGCTAGGTTCTTATTTGTGCAAAAAAAAAGATGGTTCCCTGCATCCCTGCATTGATTATAGAGGTCTGAATAAGATAACAATTAAGAACAAGTATCGGCTGCCCCTAATCTCTAAGCTGTTCAACCGACTTCAAGGGGCGTCAGTCTTTACCAAGTTAGAATTACGCGGTGCCTATAACCTTATCCGCATTCGTGAAGGGGATGAATGGAAGACTGCCTTCAACACCCGGGATGGCCATTATGAATACTTGGTAATGTCATTTGGGCTCTGTAAGGCACCAGCAGTGTTTCAGAATTTTGTTAACATCTTACGGGACCTCCTTTATGTCTGCATGATTGTCTACCTAGATGTCATCCTGGTCTATTCTAAGGATCCACCTACCCACCGCAACCATGTCAAGTTGGTTCTGCAACGGTCTAGGGAGAACAGACTGTATGCCAAGCTGGAAAAGTGCCAGTTTGAACTCTCTGAGGTTCCATTTTTGAGATACATTGTGTCTGCACAGGGTTTGTGCATAGACCCCCGACAAACTTTCATCTGTGCTAAACTGGCCACAACCACTTGGGCTAAAACCTGTCCAAAGGTTCCTGGGCTTTGCTAATTACTACTGGCAATTTATTAAAGACTACTCCACACTGATTGCCCCAATTACAGCTATGACCAAGAAGGGTAGTACTGTAAACTCTGGTCACCGGAGGTGCTCCAGGCCTTTCGCTTATTAAAGAAGGCCTTTGCATCGGCTCCTGCCCTGGTTCACCCTGACACCTCTCAGCCCTTCTTTTTAGAGGTGGATGCTTCCCCTGTTGGAGTGGGCACAGTTCATTCCCAGAAGAATGCGGCAGGCAAGATGAGGTCCTGTGGTTTCTTCTCTAACAAGTTCTCTCCTGCTGAGAAGAACTACTTCATCGGAGATCGCAAGCTTCTTGCAATCAAACTCACCTTAGAGGAATGGCCCAACTTACTAGAGGGAGCTGGACATCCTGTAACTATATACACTGACCACTAGAACCTGCAGTACATACAATCAGCACAACACTTGAATCCTCGTCAAGCCCGGTGGTCACTCTTCTTTTCCAGGTTTGATTTCATACTCGCGTATCATCCAGGTTCCAAAAACTTTAAGGCTGATGCTCTTTCTCACTCCTTTTAAAAGGAGGAAATCAGAAACAGAAACCAAACCCACTTTTGTTATCAATCCTGCTCGAATTATGCCCATGGCCCTAGTGACCATATCCTCCCCAGGAAATCATTTGTTAAAAAAAAAACAGCACTCAGCACCAAGTCCTTCAGTGGGGTCATACTTCTAAGGTTGCTGGTCACCACGGGAAACACAAAACCTTTGACTTAACCGTAAATACTGGTGACCAAATTTAAAGCAGGATGTCGGGGATTTTGTGGCTGTTTGCATTAAGAGTGCTCGGCACAAGGTGCTTTGCAGAACCCCCTCTGGTCCTTTTCAGCCACTTCCAACCCCTGAACTACCATGGACTGCTATCTCCATAGATTTTTTAACTGTTCTTCCATCCTCTAATGGGTTCACCACAATATGCATTGTAGTAGTTTGATTTTTGTCTTCCTGCTTCTTCCACCTTGGCTAAAATCTTCCTTAAGGAAGTCATCTGTAATGCGCCTGGGCACACAAACCACAGCCAACTCCAAGAATCCTTTGTCAAGCTTTATTGGTAGTCATAAAACAAGACAGGGTTAATCACAGAGGGGTAAAGCAGAGACAGGTCAGGAACAATGCAAGGTCAGGGCAGGCAGCAGACAAGAGTGGTCATAAACAATCCAAGGTCAGGGCACGCAGACCGACATAGAGAGCGCACCCAAGCACACTGTACTTACAGAGGCTTATAGCGGGCAATGGTGTTCAGGACAGGTTCTCCTTAAATGACCAGAGTGCCCAATGACCATGCACCACCTTGCACTATTTGATTGGAGGGTAACTTAATCACATGTGGCCGATTGGCCGCAGGCAATTTAAACTATGTCCCGGCCTGTGGCGAGGCAGCCGAGTGCCACGCCCTCAGGGGTACAAGAGGCACCCGCAGTAGCATGCGCACCTCTTCCCACAGTACCCCTGGGACTTGCCCTACTTTGTACCTCCATGGGAGTGCCAAGAACAGGACTTTCTGTAATCACGTCCATCGAGATGCTGGGGATGCCGCCTGTCCGAACAGTAGTTCAGCTAGAACAGATCCCTCCGCCTGCAGGGAGAGACACGCTGCGAGCAGGGCAGCAGCCTTGGCCATGCTGCCTGCTGCAGTAGAAGTTTTTCCGCATGTACGCGGTGGACCGGCACCCAGCATCTCTCCTCTGGTCCAAAACCTTTCCAATCAATAAGATATTGCAGAGAGTTACGCACCTTACGAGAGTCCAGGATCCTCTCAACTTCATATTCGGGTGCTCCCTGCACCTCCACTGGTGAAGGGGGATCTGAAAGGGGAGCAGAGTCGGCAGCAGACTTTAAGAGACATAGAAGGTGTCTACCCCCCTCAAGGAACTGGGAAGCTTGACCCTATAAGCCACTCTATAAGCCACACTAATAATCTTTTCTGATATTGGGAACGGGCCAATAAATTTGGGTCCTAGCTTGGCTGAGTGTTGGCGGAGGGGAATATTGCGGGTAGACACCCAAACCAGATCACTCGGTTGGAACTGGGGCTCAGGGAATCTATGACGAAATGCAAACCTCTTCTGCTGGGCTACTGCCTCTCTAAGATTACTTTGGAACTGGTTCCAAACAGATCAGGAACGTTCTACCCAATCGTTAAAGGCGGGTAGATCAGAGGGTGGACCTGACAGAGAGGACACTTTGGGACTCCGACCCCCAACACATAAACGTTTTTATTAACACCTCAAGAGCCCGTACTGGCATTACTCGAGTCAGGTATCTAGCCTGACATTTGGTCCCCCACTGAATGATTTGACCCGACTCCCAATTAATGATGGGGTTATGGGATTTCAACCAAGGGAGGCCTAAGGGGAGGGGGGGGTTACCATCCTGATCACAATAAGGCAGATCACTTCCTTATGGGAGGTCCCCAGTGTAATTGCATTTCGGGGCTAATAGAGGGTACAAGACCCTGTTGAAGAGGGGTGCGATCGATGGCGACTAAGGTCAATTCAGGCCCAAGATGGGAGACTGGTATTCCCAGTTCAGAGGTAACATCTTGGTCCAGTAGGTTACCATTTGCCCCGGAGTCACGAAAGGCCATGACTTTGCAGGACTTCCCATTCCAGGATATGGTAGCCGGAACCGTTCCTTACATCATCTGCCTGCATGGATTACCATAACAAATAGTGTCTGACCGTGGAGTGCAGTTCACTTCCCGCTTCTCTTCTGCCTACCACCCCCAGTCTAATGGGCAAACGAAACGAACGAACCAATCTCTGGAACAGTACCTCCATATGTACGTCAACTCCCAAGAAAGCAATTGGTCTGATCTACTGCTCTGGGGTGAACTGGCTCACAACAACCGCCCCAATCTACAGGTCTACAGGTCACAGCCCTTTCTTCCATGTCTCTGGTCGTCATCCCAAGCTCCCTGCTCCTGTTCCTGCACCGTCGGATGTTCCTGCTGCAGCTGCTACGGCTGACCACTTACGGCAACTTTGAAGAGAGGTTCAAGAGACTTTAAAGTGCTCCTCCCTTCAGCTGAGAAAAAAGGATCCCCCTGCACCTCATTTTTTCCCTGGCGAGAGGGTCTGGCTTTCTACAAAAAATATTCCCTTACGGATACCATCTCCCGTTTCATTGGTCCTTTTCCTGTCCTGTCTTAGAATAACCCAGTCAGGTACAATTCTAAACAGTCTCCTTCTCTAAAAATTCCTTTCACGTTTCACTCCTTAAACTGGTTATTCTCAATAGATTCTCTAAGAAGACTATATCCCCTGGACCTGTCTCTTCTGGTTCAGAAGAAGAATATGAAGTAGAACAGATTTTGGACGTTCAGGGATCATTGCAATATCTGGTGCATTGGAAAGGCTACGGCCCTGAAAAGCCTTTCTGGGTTCCTTGTAAGGATCTCCATGCTCCCCATCTACTCAAGGAGTTCCACGCCAAGTTTCCTACAAGCCCGGGGGGGTGGGGGGCGGGATAGTGGGAGCCCTAAAAGGGGGGTACTGTCACAGATCCCTTCAGGTCTGGGCCTCCTTCAGTGCCATTCACTTTACACTCCCCTGCTGCCAGCACCAGCTCTGCTAAGTCATCGCCTTCTCAAATCACTTCCTGGTCTAGGTCATGTGACTCCCAATCAGCTGCTCCACTACCTCAGAGGACTAGAGTTTTTCACAGACGCAGCAGGTCACATAGCTCAATCCATCACATGACCTGCCTTTGAAAGGAAGTGAAGGGCAACGGGAAGTTGCCTGAACAAGGAGTTCCTTTGGCCATGCTTCCAGGTTCCTGTTGTTTCTGTCGTTTCTGAATCTTTGTGTATTGACCTCGGCTTGACCTTGACTACTCCTGATCACTGCCTGCTCTGACCTCTGGATTCCCTGACTACTCTCTGCTCCTTGTTCTGGTACCACATCTTGTTTCTTCCATCGGCAGTCACCTGCCTCTGTGTGCAAGGGGGCCACAACCTGGCAGTTGCCCACAGTGCAACACCCTCACCTCCTGAGGCTCTGGTGAAAACTGGGCAGCTGCTTAGACTCTGTGCCCTGTGCACATATCTACCAACTGAGTTGGTGACACAGAAGGTCCACCATCTTGCCTTGCAGCTAATGTGACACTCAGGTGAGGCATCGTAAGCGTTTAGGTATGCGCCTATGTAAACAGCTGAAATCAGATAACTCTTTCTGAACTTGAAAATATTAGGTCATTTAAAAAATATGCCTATTTCCTAGCTAATATATATGTTCGAATCATTTGAACACATCATACATTTTTATTTAGGGCTAAGTAGAAGATGTGTGTCATTTGAAAGAATGATTTTTTAAGGAAAGAATGACTTTAATTGCAAGCTTCTGTCTGTACATTACTTTGGTTTGTGTTTGGCTTACTTTGGGGATTTTCATGTGTTCGAATTGGTGTCCAGATCTTTCTTAATTCATTTGGGTTTACTGTGGGAAGATGTCCGTGTTTAGGATGCTTCAGTTAGCATTTTGTTTAGCAGGTCTTAAAAAAAAAAAAAGGAAGTTGCACAACTAATACTAAATGATAAAAGGCATTAAACCTTTAAAAGACTATCATGAACATTTTCTTTGACACTTTAAAAATTTGATTTTTAAAAATAAAATTAATACATTTATATATTTTTCAGTTTTAAATGATAAAATTGTTTGACACAAAATAATGAATTTTGTGTTGGGCGTATTTCACAACACTAACTGATTTTCTGTGGTAATAACATCACATTTGATGAAATGATTCGCCTCAAAAAACATTCAGCCAAAAATCCTGCTGTTAACAGAAATAGTGAAGCCTGGTAATGTCTGCAAGAGGTTATTAGGTTCACATAAAATGAAAGAATCTTGCTAAATGTTTATGATTAGTTTTAAATGAAACTACAGAAATGCAATGAATAAGAAGAGGCCTCCTAAAGTGTTTTCTAATATTAGGCAGAGTACTGATAAGTGCACTTGACTTGCTTTTCCACTGCAGATTAGCCATATACGGCAATTCCAATATTGATAATACTTTGTGACTCACTAATATGAATAGTTTTAGCATGTATGACATAAAATAGAAAAAGGTTTAAAGCATTTGCTCACCAACTAATTTATTTTATAATTAGGGTTAAAATCAGCTTCTAAAGTTTTTTTCTTTCTCTTTAATATGTTTTTTTACCCCATAGCTATATTTAAGCTAAAAAATTGACAGTAAAGAAGATATCCTCTACCCTGAAAAATTTTGGCCAGATGAACATCCTACCTTCACTCCTTGGGCATGATTTTATTAATGCTCTCCAAGACTGGAAATGATAGATCATTGGGCAACCTGGGTGATCCAACAAGCCTGGAATGGATCTAGTCCAGGATTACAAACATTTAACAAATAATAGCAAATGGTTTTAAAGAACTCTTATCCAGGTTTGCTGGATCACCTAGGTTTACCGATAATAGTCTATCTTCTCCAATCTTGGAGAGCCTTACAAATTAGTCAGTTGTCTCATTTTATCCCTTTCCCCCTTCTATTCATCCTAGTGCTCCTGTCTTCCCCATTCTTTCCATTCCTACAACCTGGATATCTCTCTTCTTCATTACCTGGTCTAGCAGTTGGCTAGTAGTTAGTAATGGCAGCTCAGAAGGGTAACGACAATTACATTTATATTCATAATAAAAAAGCAGCAGGGCAGACCATGCTCAGCAACCATATTTCCATGACAGTGCAAATCCTTACATTTATTTAAACAGGACCTGGTAGAAGTATGTACAATACTTTGTGCAGCTTAGTCATATCAAATATATATGTCAAAATCTGTATGGCAAAATTGCACCCGTGCTGTTTGGGCTATTTTAGTATTTAACCAAATATATCAATGTTAGACAGTAACATATTACAACAAAACTGCATTAATTACAGGTATGATAAATACAAAACTGATTAAAACAGATGTACCTCCAATAAAATTAAGCATTCTACAAACATACATTGTGAATCTGAAAGTTGCTATTTTATTATTTGTTTATCTGGTTAGTTAAGGAAGCTCCCAATAAACATTGATAATATATGTAGTTTTAAATGACATTCTTTTTTTTTTTGCATACTGTGGAACAGTCTTTATTGTTGTGTTACATGTTTTGCAGAACAGCATTCTTCAACATTTTGATACTAAGGCACACGCAAGGCTATGTACACACGTTAGTACACAAAGCTGAAAGGTGCATGAACGAGCGCTGTACATACAGCGCCATTTTGCTCTATGGAAAGGGGGGGAACGAGCAAGTGGAATCCCGCTGGGCTCTCACCCCTTCACTTGCATTGAGGTTGTTCGTCATTCGTGCATCCGGCAGGACGGATCCACAAACGACGTTGGAAGGCCGCTGTGCACGTCAGATTTTCGTTCAAATATCACCTAATTTTCCGTGTGTACATAGCTCTTTTTGCTATAAAAAGTAAACATATTTTATTTTTAGGCCAAATAAATTATTTGTAAATAAAAAAATGTACAAGAAACAAAAACACTAGGATTTTTATTTTATTTATGTTTATACATTTATTTTTTATTTATTCTCCCATCATTAACAAGTTGCATAGTGGTGTCCTGTAAGAAAATTGCCACTGGGTTTCAGCCATACAGTGCCCATCCCTTCACTACAAAAGGACTACAACATGGGACATACTTCAGCAATGTACTTACTTCTAATTAATAAAACACTCACAAACACAATGGAATCTAATTGTTATGGCCTTTAGAAATGGTTTTAAACACCTCCTTTCTCTCATTACCTCAGATAATTATTTTTAAAAATTTTATAAAATACACAAATCATTTGAGACCACCCATTCTTACATAACTTAGTCACATGACTCAAGTTCCAAACCATTACATAATCTCCAAATATGATTAAATATCATTTACTTTCACTAATCATACTATAAAGTTAGGTGTGGGTGCTTTACCTATCCATGTTTTTTTTATTGGGTGGTTTATGTTTAACTTGGCTATATCATTTTTTTTTTATGCTTTTTATGCTTTTATTAACCCAAACTAACATCTGTTAGTTCATTGAACTATACAGATCCTATCCATGTCTGTGGAAGGAGAACCCTTGGTAGTACTTAAAAAGGCATCTGAAAATGAAGACCTATGATGCTATGGTGGAGCTTCGCAAAAATATTATTACAGCTGCCAACAACAATTATGTGAGGCATGAAATATAGAATTTGCGGACAGAAATAACTAAACAATGTCAAGGTTTCGCAGCATTCGGGTGCTGGCGCAGAGGATATTTACGTGCCTAAACTATGCTACTTCAACCTGTAATCATTCACCACTGATCACAAGGATAGTCATCTATTAGTGTTAGGCCTGCCAAACCACACCAACGATGCAGGGTCCAGCATTCAGGAAGGAGAAATGGAGGAAGTTATGTAACGCAAAAGCTTCAGTGCAGTTGCTTCTGGTGTAATGGCATATCTTCTAGAACCCCTACATCAGACATTTGCCTGTTTTTGCCAATATCGACCAAAACAAACTCATAACCTGCATTTATAACTGCCATTAGCACAACACTGATTATAGTAAGGTTATACTGTATAGTAAGGATCTACTGTCTGCAGGTGGGGTGATCCGTACAATTTTCCCATCAATTACTCAAGGTAATTAATAAACAAGTTCCAAATTGTTCAAAGTCTGCAGCTATGCTCAGCCATTCCTCTGATGTATGAGGAAACTGAAAGGAGAACATGACAAGAGTTAACAGGCATAACAATATGTTCTGTTTTCTTTTCTTTCAGACTTCTAGTCCTCTAGACTTCTAGTGACATCGCAGAGACACCTGCAGTAACGTCCACTCCAATCATTTCTGACCTCACCCAAAAAAGTAGTGGGAAACGAAAACAAGAGAAGCTGGAAAATAAAAAAAACATTGCAGAAAGCTATGGCAATACTTAGCCATTAAGAGGATAAATTTGATGCCTTTGGCTTCAGTATTGCTGCAGAAATACGAAAAATTACCCCAGAGCAGAAATGTGCGGTGGAGTTGATTGTCACCAAAGTGGTCAACAGGTTTGCAGCATGTCAAATAAATGTAATATTTTTTGTAAACTAAAAGTACAAGGTCTTTTGTGTAATATTTGTATGGGATATCCACCTTTCTGTATTCATCTTTGAAGCTTTCAATAATTTCTGCACGTCTCAGGGATAATATGAGCCAATGTTAGTAGTGAGAAACTAGTAGAGAACAACATGTTATGCAGAGACCTTCCAAGGGCAGGGAATCTCATTTGGCAGATTAACCGCTGGTATGGACTTTCACATGCAGGTATCTTGTTTCTGGATAAAAGGTCCTACTGCTGTAACAAAGTTTTTGAAAGCACACACCCGACATTTGAAGATACATTTTTTCAGTGCTCTAGGGATGTCAAGCACAGTTCACGTAGCAGATTCTCATGGAAATTGGTGTTTCCGTCCATCAACCAATCCTTACACTACACTCTGCGTTTCTTCAAATCTTGTCCGTCTACATTAATTCTTTACTCAACAAATACACCATAGCAAGTGTTGCACCCCAAGATTGTTTATAGATATATATGGATAGCTATATGTGTATATGTTTGTGCATGTATGTATATATGAATGTATGTATATATACAGTTAGGTCCATAAATATTTGGACAGAGACAACTTTTTTTAATTTTGATTCTGTACATTACCACAACTAATTTTAAAGGAAGCAACTTCATCCAGTAGAACTGCAGACTTTCAGCTTTAATTCAGTGGGTTAAACAAAAAGATTGAAAAAATTTGAAGAACTAAAGCCTTTTTTAACATAATCACTTCATTTCAGGGGTTCAAAAGTAATTGGACAAATTAAAAAGCTGAAAATAAAATGTTCTTTTCCAATACTTGGTTGAAAACCCTTTTGCTGGCAATGACCGCCCTTTAGTCTTGAACTTATGGCCATCACCAGATGCTGGGTTTCCTCATTTTTAATGCTCTGCCAGGCCTTTACTGCAGCGGCTTTCAGTTGCTGTTTGTTTGTGGGCCTTTTTGTCTGAAGTTTAGTCTTCAACAAGTGAAATGCATCCTCAATTGGCTTGGCCATTCAAGAATATTCCAGTTCTTTGCTTTAATAAACTCCTGGGTTGCTTTGGCTGTATGTTTTGGGTCATTGTCCATCTGTATTATGAAACGCCTCCCAATCAATTTGACTGCATTTAGCTGGATTTGAGCAGACAGTATGTCTCTGAACACCTCAGAATTCATTTGGCTGCTTCTGTCCTGTGTCACATCATCGATAAACACTAGTGTCCCAGTGCCACAGCCATGCACGCCCAAGCCATCACCATGCCGTCCGCCATGTATTACAGATAATGTGGTATGCTTTGGATCATGAGCTGTTCCACACCTTCTCCATACCTTTGTCTTACCATCATTCTGGTAAAGGTTGATCTTGGTTTCATCTGTTCAAAGAATGTTTTTCCAGAACTGTGCTGGCTTTTTTAGATTATTTTTAGCAAAGTCCAATCTAGCCTTTCTTTTCTTAAGGCTTATGAGTGGCTTGCACCTTGCAGTGCACCCTCTGTATTTACTTTCATGCAGTCTTCTCTTTATGGTAGACTTGGATATTATTACGCCTACCTCCTGGAGAGTGTTGTTCACTTGGTTGGCTGTTGTGAAGGGTTTTCTCTTCACCATGGAAATGATTCTGCGATTATCAACCACTGTTGTCTTCTGTGGACGCTCAGGTCTTTTGGCGTTGCTGAGGTTAGCAGTGCTTTGTTTCTTTCTCATGATTTACCAAACTGTAGATTTTTCCACTCCTAATATTGTAGCAATTTCTCGCATGGGTTTTTTCTGTTTTGGCAGCTTCAGAATGGCTTGTTTCACATGGGGATCTCCTTTGACCATATGTTATCTGTTCACAGCAAAATCTTCCACATACAAGCACACACCCCCCCCCCCCCCCCCCCCCCCAAATCTCGAAGCCTTTTATCTGCCTAATTGATAATGACATAATGAAAGAATTGCCCACACCAGCCCATGAAATAGCCTTTGAGTCAGTTGTCCAATTACTTTTGAGCCCCTGAAATGAAGCGATTGTGTAAAAAAAAAAAAAGCTTTAGTTACTCACATTTTTGTTCAACCCACTGAATTGTAGCTGAAAGTCTGCAGTTCAACTGCATCTGAGTTGTTTAATTTAAAATTAATTTTAGTAATGTACAGAACCAAAATTAGAAAAAAAGTTGTCTCTGTCCAAATATTTATGGACCTAACTGTAGGTTTATATATGGTACCCTATGTTCCCATGCTTATACATACACTAATAGTTAGGTTTTTTATTAAGTATAATTAAACAATGCAGGAAAGCATGTGTGGGAGTGTTTGGGATCTGTTTATCCCTGTCCAGGTACATAGATCTCTAGGGGGATCTCTAATTCTAGGGACTTCACTTAAGTGACAGTAGGGTTATAAATACCAATACAGGGTTTGGTCAGGAAAGGGCTGTAAAAATAGATAAATGACAGAACAGATGGATTGAGGTGATAATCCTCATGCTGAACTTTGTTGACACCTAGATTAGAAGACTCCTGCTTGACATCCCTAACAACTTCAGAACGCCTACATTTTAGGTTTCAATTAATTACAATTAATTACTAGAGTTTGAAGTATCCTAGTCCAAGTTAGGGGAATGCTTTAGCCAATAGGTGTTCAACAGATCACACCCAGTAACCAATCCAAGAGCCCCAATGACACCTATTGGGAATTTACTGTAAAATACTGGGAGCTTGTAGAATTAGTAGTATTAACAATAAACATGATTTATATAAGGCCAACATATTACGCAGTGCTGTACAATAAAAAGAGGTTGCAAATGAAAGACGAATACAGACAGTGACACAGGAGGAGAGGAACCTGCCCTGAAGAGCTTACAATCTAGGAGGTGGGGGGATTAACACACAATAGGAGGGGAGATATGTAGTTGTGGAAAGTAGTGATGATTTCAACATAGAGAAAAAGAAGGGTAGACAAGTTTGAAAAAATGGGTTTTGAGTGCTCTTTTTTTAAATGAGCAGAAAGTAGGAGCAAGCTGAATAGGAAGAGGACCACTCAGGAGAGTCGGTACAGCTCCAGAAAAGTCTTGGAGCTGTGCGTGTGGTTAGGTTATGAGTGAGGAAGTCATTATTAGGTCATCTGAGGAGCAGAGAAAGCGGCTGGGGGAGTATTTTTTTTACCAGGTCAGAAATGTAATTGGGACAACAACTGTGGAGGGATTTGAAGGCAAAGGTGAAATGGAAGCCAGTGAAGAGAACTACAAAGAGATGCAGCAGAAGAGGAGCTGTTGGAAGGATAGATGAGTCTGGCTGCGGCATTCATAATAGATTGTAGAGGAGAGAGTCGGGTTAGTGAAATACCAGAGAGGAGGAGGTTACAGTAGTCCAGATGAGAGATGATAAGAGTGTGTACAAGGAGTTTGGTGATCTCTGGGGAAAGGTAGGGATAGATTTTGGAGATGTTGTGTAGATGAAAGTAACAGGACCTGGAAATGTTCTGAATATGGGGGGAAAATGAGAGGGCAGAATCAAAGGTGACGCCAAGACAATGTGCCTGAGGGGAGGGATGAATAACCGTGTTATTAACAGTTAGAAATTTGTTGGGGAGATTTTGCAATTTGAAGGGGGAAGATGATGAGTTCTGTTTTATCCAGGTTAAGTTTCAGGATTCGGTCAGACATCCATGATGATATGTTTGACAGGCAGCATGAGACTTTATCCAGGACTGAAGGAGACACGTCAGGGGCGGACAGATAGATTTGAGTGTCATCAGCATACAGACGGTACTGTACGCCAAAGGAGGATATGAGAGTACCGAGAGAGGAGGTGTACAGAGAAAAGAGAACCGGTCCAAGGACTGACCCTTGGGGAACACCAACGGAAAGAGAGAGGGGGAAGAGGAATTACCATTAAAAGAAACTTAAAAGTTGCGGTCAGGCAGATAGCAACCAAACCAAGAGAGAGCAGTGTCACTGATAACAATGGAACACATGATTTGTATTAGAAGGGGGTGATCAACAGTGTCTAAAGCAGAGGAAAGATCAAGGAGAAGAGCTCTGATGAGGTCATTGGCCACTTTAGTAAGGGCTGTTTCAGTGAAATAGGCAGCTCAAAATCCAGACTAGAGGGGGCGTGTCTGGCCGGCTCTTAAGATGGCCGTGTGTTGAGAGAGCTCTGTGTGAGTCTGGGCTTAAAGCGACTGTTTCTGCAGCGACTGTGGTCCTTCAAGGGCATTATCGGTGATCCAGGTTTATACTAACTCTGGCTGCCATGACGAGACGCAAGAAAGGGAAGACGGAGCCTCAGAAACTTTCTTACTATTTTAGGCCGCAACAATCCCGTCAGCAGCAAGATGGCGACGGGACTCCACCTCCAGCTGTTTCTCCAGCACAATCAATAGCGGACACTTCTCCGTTGTTTGATCGCAAAGCAAGATCTACGGGAAGCGCGGAAGATTCCTCCTGTCTTACCACATCACCAAACCCACCATCTCCTTTGTCGCAAGACGAAGCACAACAAACCTCGGAACACGCAGTAAGTAAAATAGAGGTTGAACCATTATTAGGCCCATCTGTGGAAATAGATTTGGCACGTTTTCAAGTGGGAGATGCTGTGCTTTCTCCAGCAACTTTAAAAGAGATGCTCTTATCCTTGAGGCACTCTATACAACAAGACCTAAATTTTATGTTAGGTAAACTTAATGTTTCAATTGCGAATTTTGGGAAAAGGCTGCAACATGTGGAATCTAAAATGGGAGAATTTTCTCAAGCGCACAATGATCTGATTGATGCTCATCGTGAACATACATCGGAGATAAATTGGCTTAAATCTAAAGTGGCCGATTTGGAAGATCGCTCCCGGCGCAATAACATCAAATTTAGAGGGATTCCAGAGTCTGTGTCTCTTAGTGATTTAGGAAATTTTGTTAAACAGTTGTGCCAAGTATTAGTCCCATCAGCTACAGATTTAGAGCCTACAATTGATCGAGCCCATAGAATTCCTAAGCCTACGTTTCTCCCTACTGAAACCCCAAGAGATGTGCTGATACGTATGCATTTCTTCCATGTCAAAGAAAAAGTTATGGCGGCGGCCAGAAAACCACCTTCTCTACCAGATCAATTCAGTCACATCCAATTATTCACTGATTTATCTGCCCAGACGATCCAAAATCGGAGGAAGCTAGCACCTATTACTTAAATCTTACGTGACAACCAGATTGGGTATCGTTGGGGATATCCAACTAAACTTCTTATTGCCTATAAAGGTGTGACCCATGCAGTTTTTTCAGAAGAAATGGGCCGACAACTTCTTCAAGGATGGAATTTAGATAATCCTGTATCTGGACACCAATCACCAGCATCTCCGAGAAAAGTGTCCCAGGTGTGGACCTAAGTTAAGATGGAAGGATTAATCTTTGCTACCTAGCCCTCACTAACACACAGTATGTGTTTCTATTTAGCCGAATGGCTTTTTGTTGCCCGAAGTGTCTGGTTACCAACCAAAGGGATATTCTTTTTTTCTTAATTTTTTCCTATTTTTCTTTTTTCTCAGTTTGTATTTTTGTTATACCAGCCAACCAGTTATTTTTCTGTCGTTGGAACATATCCGATAGTCTCCAATTCTCAATCAATAGTCGAAATGATCTACTCAATCTTGATATCTCAAAATTAAACATAGAGAGATGACACGCTTTGTCTCTTTGAATGTCCGGGGTCTCAACAGCCCATTTAAAAGGAATGTATTATCTAAAGAACTACAAACCTTAAAAGCAGATATTGTTTTTCTTCAGGAAACCCATCTACATGATCTACACCCACCCAAGTGGAAATTAAAGGACTTCTCCCATATATATATGGCTAAT
>NC_092859.1:57623931-57715732 GCF_032062135.1 Pyxicephalus adspersus
TTTTTTTTAGGGCTATGGGTAATGTGTGTGCCATTAGAAAGAATGATTTTTTAGGGGAACAGTGACTTTTAATACAAGCTCGCCAGTGTAAAGCTGCCGGAGATGCGCGGCTCCGGCCGCGATCTTTTTCAGTTGCTGAATAGCGCGATCGTGTACTATTTCGGATCGCGAATACGAATGCGCGACCGATAGTCCGATTCTGCTTGATGAATCAGGGGCACTGAGTAAGCAAGAAATATTAACCATGCAAGAAGCATGGAAGCAAGGGATAAGTTAGCAAGACACTGTTCTTAGGGAATCAGGCTCCTGGGGTACCCATTTACATGTTAACAGGTACCTATAAAATTATCCTGAATGCATTCCTACATTGCCTTATATGTGTCTATGTTATTGTTATGTAGTCACCATTATTAGATTAATACAGGGATTTACCTACTGACAACATTATTTTGATGTATTGTATATTTTGTTGATTTAACATCCTATATCTACTGTATATCAACCAATATTGCTGTGTATTTCATGTTTCAACCTGTTCCTTAATTAAACCTTTTGAGTGACTAGCTATTATTTGTGCATGAACCTCCATTTATTGAATATATATTTGCAAGAATAGGGTGACATAATATTTATATTTATACAGATAATAATCATATTCAACAAAGAGCTGCATTCTTTTTATGCAAGAACACATAAAAAAGGTATATTGCAGGGAGATGTACTTGAAAAGTGTTCAGGAAAAATGTTTGTTGAGAAAATGACCGATCGTGAACACATCTTTATGTCTCGCTCAAAGTGCCTGATCCGTTAAAGTTCTCCAGGGCTGGAGAGGATACACTTTCATCAGTGAAGCTGGGTGATCCTGCAAACTTGGAATGGATTTCTTCAAAGTCATTTGCTATTTGTTAGCACATTTTTTTAATCCTGGACCAGATCCATTTCAGGTTTGCTTGATCACTCTCGCCTTGGAGAGCTTTATAAAAATCAGGCTTAAAGTCCTCATTTTCTCATTGTCACTTCCTCCTCCCCACATTTCCTCAACCTTTTTAAATGATGACATGTATTGGCTGTACATCATTGGTCAATTGTCTTTGATAATTTATCGTTTGTTCAAAACAATCGTTAATCGTTCACTTTTCAACGAGTTTTATTTGATGTGTGTACATAGTCTTAGATTTTAAGATACTGTTCCCTGCTGTTTGCAAAAGAACATAGTACTAATAATTCTGTCAGGTTGTTTGAAAATGTTGATATCCAAGAATGTTATCATCTCCTAATTGTTAGATAAATTGCAAGTTATTGTTGTTGCTGTTCAATGACGATTGAAATTTGTGAATAAATCTGTTCCACGCTGATATATACGGCATCACAGATATCTAGAGTCCTCCTCCATAGCAAACAGATCTTGTTCCCATCTTCCCAAATATAAATTGGCAAACAATGGCTTATGTATTTGCCTATTGTTACACCTTAGGTCTGTAAATAGTGTTGGTGTTCGAATTCGGGTTGTCCTTACATTCGACCCAAATATGGCTGTTTAAATTCAGATAGACCCGACCCAAAAAACACTGGATTTGACGGCATGAATTTGGCGCTCCGAATTCCGGAATCCGGAAGCCCCCCTTTAACAATGTGACCCCCAGATGTCCAACTATGGAGAATAAGTACAGGTTTCATGAAAGGGTAAAATATAAGTGCAAACAATGAGTCCAGACTTTAATGGTAAATGTATTCTTTAATACATGTATGTAATTTGTGTTTACTTACTTATTACTTACCTTTTTTCACAGTAACCCACCTGAAATGAGGTTCCTACGGTCCCTGTGCTGTACTTATCATTGATAAGAACAGCCCAGGGACCATGGGAACTCTACTAGAGTGCCTGCCATTTCCTAAATGTGGCAGCGTCCAATTCATCTGTATCTACAGCTGCATCACATTAAAGATGTAGACATATCAAAACAGAAGAAAGATCTATCACCAATCATCACATCTTCTGATATTCTTGGGTATAGTGATCATTAAGAATATTTGATGCTTAACAATTCCCAAAACAACACATTAAGATCATTTACTGTATTCCTAAGATATATTCTGGAAAACTCCAACCCAACCACAGCCTCACTTATCTACAAAGGACCTCATAACCAGCACCTAAAATTAGCACCAATATAGAACATTTTTAACCAGGAAGTGCTGCTGTATTTTTCTTTTAATGCAAACTGGTGTGTTTTTTTGGGGTAGTAGACCAAATGATCTTAAGGGGGCGTAGCTGAGTAGAACTGGATCCTAATTGTTGTATTCACAGTACACGTGCCACAGTTCTCTGACACCACAACAACAAAGCATATCCACTTGGCCAAGTTTCTTCCTCTTACAGGCATGCAAAATTAACCACAAGTTTATAAGGGTTTGTATGTTAGGCTGGACATTTTTACCTTTTAAGTGAAAAAGACTATTAGAAAATTAGAAAAACAATATATTGCTACACAATATTAGTTTTAATTGGTTATACAAGTAATTTATATTTTGAGAATTTCCTGTACATCCTAAGGTTAATGTTTTCACTTCATTCACAGTTTGCCTAATACTCTATTTACACAAGAACATGTGTACTATTGTCAACTGAATGAATCTTTTCACATTTGTCTAACTCAATAGATAATTATTTTCTTTTTTCTGCTTCTATTGTAATTAAATTCATTACTAACATAGTCAACATAAATCGTTTCTACTGTAGTGTGCTTATTGTTTTAAGATTTATATGTAAATTAGCAGTACATGGTGATTAGGTTCTTAGATCAGCTAATGAATGGGAATATTCTTCCCTTGCCATCTTTTAATGCATTTTTAATCACCAACTAAATAACAAAGAAGTGTATTTTAAAATAATTAGGATTGCTTACTGAATCTCCATAGGATGTCAACAACAAAGGGGTTAATGATCCATCACACTATAATGGAAATAATCAGAGATGTCTTTTTACCACCCAAAGCAATTTTCTTTATCTAAAATGCATCTGTGCCAAAATCATTTATATAACAACACAGCTTTTCTCATCCTGCCTAAAAATTATCACAGAAAATAGCATGTAATCTAGGGACAATAGCTTATATTCAGTTGAAAATGTTATATGCAAATATGGCTGAATAGATCATGCAAATACTCAAGATAGCATATCATTTCAAAAAACCTAGTACCTTAACACCATCTTTTCATTCAAAAGCTTCAAGTGCGTTTCATTGAAATTTCTGCTACCTGATAATATCTGAAAATAATACTCATTGTCAAGTGTTACTGTGGTGCAATAAAAGGTAATGAGTTTCAAAAGTATTATGATATCTACATTAGATGGTGAAATACTGAAAAACAAAGACATTTAGGAAAATGTGTCTTTTACTAGGGGAAAAGGTGAAAAGAGTCTACAGGCTCTGGGTATTCTTTAGACAAAAATGAAAAATTAGCTTCTATGGCAAGCATATAGCAGCATATTTGCTAATTTGATCAATCAAGCAGTTGGTTGACATGAGCACATCTACAAGAGGCAGTAATGGTGCCACACTGATGCATGTTATGAATGATGGAATCTATTTATTTGTTTTGAAATTACTCACATGATTGGTGATACCAAATTAGATAAAGAAAGGGTTGTACACTGACAGTAATATAATGAACCTCCAAAAAGAAAAATTATGGCATCTTCAATGCTATCATCAATATCGCCTGAATCCAATCCACATCAAAAAATGGGATGCTCACCAAATGTGACGTTTTATACAAACTTTCCCACAACTACCACCTTTGCCCCTTAGATATAATGCAACATATGTTTACTTTGTTTTCTCAGAATAAAAGATGGGCTTTACTTTAACATTTAGCTTTTAAAACATTGAGTGTGGATATAATAAAAATCCTGGCTCTAAGGCTACGTCTCCACTGACTTTAATTTTAAATGCTTTTAAATTCCCATACAGCTTTTGTATGAGTTTTTAAGCATTTATAAAGACATTTTAAACCAGAATATGTGGCAGAGAAGGGTTAGAATAGGGAATAACTACCCAGAAATGCCCCAAAAAACGAATCCTGCAGCATGTTAAAATGCACACAAACACCTCCCAAATGCTCCAAATGCTCCATTTGACATGAATGGGGTGTTTGGTGCATTTATAGGCAGTTTTAAGCATTTTAGGGTGTTTTGGGGGGTGTGTTTGGATGTTTTTGGGTGTTTTAACATGCCACAGGATGTTTTCTTTACAGCTCATCAAGGAAACACTGATGTGGACTGCCCTATTGGACTGAATGGGAAATTCAAACTTAGGCGTTTAAACACTTAGATTAAATGCTGTGGAAACAGTCCATGCAGATTTAGTATTAAGAAGCAACATTATTTTGCATACAAATGACAGCAGCTTTTAGGTGACTAAAAGAGTCACCTCTCGGAACAAAAAATATGTACAAGCTAAAAGCAATTGGCACAATTAAACCTTAGATCACACATTATTTGGTCATTTTAGTATAAAGCATACAGGCTGTTTTTGGAGCAGGATGTTAATCAGTTTGCTCATAGTTATTTATAAGTAATCCTAGTAGAAATCACTTTAAAGGTTGATATACACACTACTATCTTCTGTAAATCAGCTTTGAAAGCTAATATCAGTGTGTATATGACTACTTCTGTCTATAAACTTGATTTAGGAATTACCACACTAATTTACTGCTTTTGTAATCCTAATTTTTTATGTGGACATTATAAATTTTCTTCTTCATTGAATCTTAGCAACTAGATCAAAGTCCTAAAATGCATTTTAAAACAGGAAAGGATGATTTTTTTTAAAAAAGGTTCACAGGGAATTGTTTATACATAGGAATATGTTAAGAGACATGATTAGGCTAAAACTAAAATTTTTTATTATTGCTTTTTTTACCAGCTACAGTAATGATGCCGACATAAAAATATGAACTACTAGGTTATGAAAACGTAAACTATTACATTTTGGTATATTTTTAGAAATCAGTTTACCTCATGTAAATGCAATCTTACAATTCAAAGTGGAAAACCCAAACTTGCTATTTACATAATTCCAGTGGTATTATACTTTGAACCTGGCTATCAGTTGTCGAGATGTATGTCACCCACAATTACAAAAAGTTTTCCTGTGAAAAAGTACATACATTTTTTACGGTGCAAAGCATTACATAAACAAACCAATATAAAAAGCATATATTAGTTTATTTTTAAATAACATAAAAACGTGTTATCCTATTTAACACAGACCAATTAATCCTCATTCTAACGAATCACATTAGATCTTTTAATGTACATTTACAGATTATGCCTGTTCTTGAAGCGTTTTGCTTTCAAGCTTTTTTAGAACACAGCAATGGGATTTCTCCTAATATATTCTTAAAAATATGTACAATTTAATTACTACGTACAACAATCAATTGTGTTGGCATCTCTAGATTAGGGATGAGTGAGCAAGATTAGTATTTTCGATCTCGCGGCGAATAGGGCCTTTCTTGCTTACCAAACATTTAAAAAAAAAAAGTTTGCTGCATACTAAAAAAAAAAACAGATATTTCAGTGTTTGATACCTCTTGCTATTTACCAAAGAAGACAGTTTGGTATAGAAAATTTTCTGTTCTTCTATAAAAAATACAGATATTTCAGTGTTTGATACCTCCTGCTATTTACCAAAGAAAACCGTTTGGTAAAAAAGAATTCTGTCCTACTATATAAAAATACAGATATTTCAGTGTTTGATAACTTTTGCTATTTACCAAAGAAGAGCGTTTATTACATAGTTACGTAATACAAAGTAGTTTAGGTTGAAAAAAGACATAAGTCCATCAAGTTCAACCACTAGGGAAATAAACATATCCCAGATATAAAACCCTATAAGACATAGCTGGTCCAGAGGAAGGCAAAAAAAAAAACCCTGGTACAACTTGCTTCAACAGGGGAAAAAAAATTCCTTCCTGATTCCATGAGGCAATCGGTTGTTCCCTGGATCAACAGTCACTCTTATTTTTACTTTAAAGTTCTAATACCCAGTTATATTCTGTGCTTCTAGGAAAAACATCTATATTAGTTATTGAAACTACTTCCTGAGGGAGCTGATTCCACATTTTCACAGACCTTACAGTGAAGAATCCCTTCCTTATCCGGAGCTTAAACTTTTTTTCCTCCAGAGGCAAAGAGTGCCCTCTTGTTCTTTGTAATGATCTCAAAGTGAATAATTGGGGAAGAGAGTTCTCTATATGGACTGTTTATATATTTATACAGGGTGATCATATCCCCCCTTAAACGTCTCTTCTCAAGGGAGAAAAGATTCAGTTCAGCTAATCTCTCCTCATAGCTGAGCTCCTCCATTCCTTTTATTATTTTAGTTGCTCTTCTCTGCATTCTCCCCAATTACACAATGTCCTTTTTGTGAACTGGTGACCAAAATTGGACTGCATATTCCAGATGTGGTCTGACCAATGTTTGTACAGGGTCAGGATTATGTCTCCATCTCTGCAGTCTATTCCTCTTTTAATACAAGAAAGTACTTTACTAGCTTTAGATATTGCAGCTTGGCATTACATGCTGGTATTAAGTCTATGATCTTCCAGAACTCCCAGATTCTTTTCTTTTTCTGACTCCCCCAAATGTATTCCCCCTGGACAGTATGAAGCATGCATGTTGTTAGCTCACAATTGCATAATTTTACATTTATCTATATTAAATATCATTTGCCACTTGGCTTCCAATCAAACAGTACATCCAGGTCTGCTTGTAGATTATAGACATCCTGTATGTACTTAATTCCATTACATAGTTTGGTGTGATCTGGAAACACAGAAATGGTACTTTTAATCCAAGACTCTATATCATTTATAAAGATGTTAAACAGTAAAAGTCCCAACACTGAACCCTGGGGTACACCACTAATAACCTTAGACCATTCAAAGTTTGAATAATTAATTACAACTCTCTGGAAGTGATCTTTAAGCCAGTTCTCTATCTATTTACAGATTGATTTTTCTAAACCTATCGACCCTAACTTGCATATTAACCGTCTGTGGGGTACAGTGTCAAATACTTTAGCAAAGTCCAAGTACACTATATCAACTGCTATTCCACTGTCTACCTGTTTACTTACTTCCTTATAAAAAGAGAGTTTGAAGCAATGCTGACTATCATTTATAATAATATTTTCTAGCAGAAACTCCTCTATGTGGCTCTTTATCAAACTCTCTAAGACCTTTCCAACTATGGACGTTAAACTAACGGGTCTTTAGTTACCTGGTAATGACTTTGCTTCATTTTTGAAGGTAGGAACCACATTGGCCTTACGCCAATCCATCGGTACCTTGCCAGTGACTAAAAAATGTCTAAAAATTAGAAATAATGGCTTTGAAATAACTCACAGAGTCACAGAGAGGCACCCTTAATAATGGAAAAATTGTTCTCTTAAAATTAAATGTTTTTATCTTTCCTGTTTTTTCTTCCTGTTTACAGCTAACATTAAATGAAATCATATAAGGGGTCACTGCTACCCAGATTATCTTTTATTTGCACATTTGTTATAAGCTCTGCATTGTTAGAAAGAACTAGGTCCAGCAGAGTATCGTTTCTAGTTGGGGCTTCTATAAACTGTACCATAAAATTATCTTGTATTAAATTCACAAATTTCCTCCCTTTTGCTGTTCCTGAAGTGCCGTAACTCCAGTCAATGTCAGGGTAGTTGAAATCTCCCATGATTAAAACACTTCCACTTTTTGCTGCTTTTTCTATCTGTGCTAGTAGTTGATTTTCTATTTCTTCCTTAGCACTGGGGGGCCTTTCCAATGTGGGGTTAAATAACACACAATTAATGATTGGAGTCTGCTATAGACTGGCGCACAAAACATCTTGGTCTGGCCCTTCACAAATTTCAGATATTTGTATTACACACTTCTGGGTGGGTGGCATTGTCAATGTACTACAACCAGCTCTAAATGCCAGTTACCAATGCATTCCCAGCTCCATCTCAGGGCCCACCGCCTCCTCCTCCTCCTGCTGTTGCTGCTGCCGCCTGTCAGTACTCCATTCACTAAAACTGTACACTTCTGGGTGGCATTGATGATGCACTACACCCAGTTCTTGATGCCACTTACAAATGCGGTCCCCGCTCCTTCTCTGGGCCCACCACCTCCTCCTCCTGCTGTTCCTGTTGCCGCCTATCGGTACTCTATTCACTAAAATTGTGTTACACACTTCTGTGTGGGTGGCATTGTCAATGCACTACACCCAGCTTTAGATGCCAGTTACCAATGCCGTCCACGCTCCGTCTCAGGGCCCACTGCTTCCTCCTGTTGCTGCTACTGCCGTCTGTCAGTACACCATTCACTAAAATTGTAAACTTTTGGGTGGCATTGATGATGCACTACACCCAGCACTGGATGCCAGTTACCAATACAGTCCCCGCTCCGTCTCGAGACCCACCGCCTCCTCCTCCTGCTGTTGCTGCTGCCGCCTGTCAGTACTCCATTCACTAAAATTGTACACTTCTGGGTGGCATTGATGATGCACTACACCCAGCTCTAGATGCCAGTTACCAATGTGGTCCCCGATCCTTCTCAGGGCCCACCGCCTCCTCCTCCTGCCGTTGCTGCTACCGCCTGTCAGTACTCTATTCACTAAAATTGTACATTTCTGGGTGGCATATTTGCCTGCCATTTTATGGAAAACTACAAGGTCTTTTGGATCTTTTGTATTTGTCCCTTATTGCCACTGTTCTCCTACACATACCTAGCAAACTTGGTGGTTCCAACATGTAAAGGGACTTTGCTATTAATGTTTAACGTCGCCCCATTGACTTTAATGGAATTCCCAAAATCGGTTCACCGAAATTTCGCGGACTCATCGAAAGTTCGAGGAAATTTTTGGGAGACTGTCAGAGGCCTTCTCACCCATCCCTTCTCTGGATTAAATTTACATTCTCAAATTAAAACATCAAATTAAACTTACACTAGATCTTTTAATACAGTACCACCAAAAACAAAATCAAATGAATATAATAAATAAATAATAATTTCTGATTAGGTATATATGTTCATAGATTTTTTTTTTTTCTTGCCCAAATAGTAAATTGAGTAGCCATAATTACATATTGCTAAGTAACCTATGCCCATTGTTTTGCATGTCGCATAGGTACAATTTTTAAATTTTACATGCTTTGGTAGGTCAAAACCCGGTTCATCTTCCTTGTATATCCATCTGCATTCTATGCATTTACCACATTGGTAGGTACCTTTTTTTTTTTCCCGGGGTTTTTTTTTCTTCGTTCAAAATGGCTGCTTACCAATTTTTTCTTGATGGACAATGCTCTATGATATGTGATTTTAGGTCTCTCTCCCAATAAATGTTCTAATTTTGGGATCATTTTTCAAAATTGGCCTGTATTTTTGACAGATTTCTGTTACCTCTTTGTGATTTCTAGAATATTGCATAATTATATGGGTTTCTACCTCTATTTGTTTGAGCTTCTGTTTTAGGAACAGAAGCTGTGTTCTGTTTTTTTTTCCTTCACTCTCCTATATGTTCTTTTAGCGGCTTTTTACCATATCCTCCTTCTGTCAATCTTTGTTTTAAGTCCTATGCTTGATACTCAAAGTGCTGATCATTTGTAATATTTATTTTTATTTGGAGATATTGGGAATAAGGTATACTCTTTTTTAATGTCTCTATATGGGCACTTTTTGCAGACAAGAATGTATTTTTTGCAATTTCTTTACGAAAAACTTTGTAATCCAACTTCCTTTGTAATCCAAATTTCCGAATCTAAAAATGAAATCTTTTCTTTGTGTTCTTTTGCATTATTTTAAAGAATTCCTTCTCTGTTCCTGTCCAGATGATAAGCACGTCATCAACGTACCGACGCCATAAACAAATTTGGCATGGGTACATCTCCAAAGTGTCATCTGAAAACAGAACTTTCCCCCATCCCCCCAGGTACAATTTGGCATAGGTTGGTGGCACATTTAGTCCCCATGACTACCCTCTAAACCTGGAGGTAGATTTTTTGTCAAACACAAATACATTCCTTGTTAAAGTATAACAAAGAATATCAATCAAGAATACATTTTGAAGTTTCTTCTCCTTTTTCATTAATGATTTTTTTTAAATTTATTCTAGACCTTTTTTGTGGGGTGTTTTCAAATATAATGTTTCGAAATCTAATGTGACTGCATCTTTTTGTACCTTTAGATCTTCAGTTATTTTTAAACATGTCCAAGGTATCTTTAACATATGATGGAAGACTATACATGTGCTCTCGAAGGTAGTTGTCTACTAGTTTGCTTGCTTTTTCTGAGATACATCCTATGCCAGAAACTATTGATCTACCTAGTGGCTTTTTTGTATTCTTGTAGTTCAGTGCTGTCCTTATTACCTTATAATATTCATCATAGAATGTTTAGGCACATCTCTTTATATTCTACTGTCATAATGACCACATTGCTCCCCCCCCCGTCAGCCGATTTTACATTCAGTTTTAACCGATTTTATATTCAGGATTAGACTTTATTTTTTTAAGCTTTTTGATTTATTTACTTTTAAATTTTGTGGGTTTTTTTTTAATTCATCCTTTATATCTCTATATCCACTGCTTCTAAGAAGACCCATAAATTTAAAAACTTTTGTAAATCCAGAAAACAACGACTTTTTCATTCCAATGTATTCCTCCAAAGTTTTGTTTTTTGTCAAAATTGGCATGTTTTAATTAACATTTACTTCTGTTTCTTCTATAAAGTCTAGCTCTTCCTCGTTTTTTTTATTCATTTGTAATAACTGATATAAGGTTTTTAATGTTCTAAAATCCTTCATGTTATACCCCTCAAATGTATCTCTCTTTTTGTCTTCCTGCTGTAAATGTACTTTTTTTTATCAATTTTCACTTTATAGTATTTCTCACAAACAGATGTAAATGTATGTGGTGTGTGTGTGGTATATACACCCTTTTCTTCCAAAGTCACTCATGCTTTTTTTACCCTTTGTGCTCAATCACATAAAAACAGCGGGTGGGTGGCATCTCTGTATTCAAATTGATGTGGATGTATGTATGATGTAGTTATTATAAATAAATTGTATGTATTTTTTCTGGAATATATTAAGAGAAATTCCATTGCTGTTTTCTTCTGATGGAACTTGAAAGCAAAACGTGTCAAAAACAGGGAAAACCTGTAAATGCACATAAAAAAATAAAATCTATGTGATTCGTTAAGATGAGGATTATTGGTCTGTGTTAAATAGGATAACACATGTTTTTATGTAATTTAAAAATAAATGGTTATATGCTTTTTATATTGATTTGTTAATGCAAAGGGTTGCTATGCACGTTTTTTTGGATTTAGGAATTTACCTATTAGGACAAATAGAGACTAGGGATGATATCTTTGACTAGGTAAAATATGAATGGAGCATTCGATTTGGAGGTCAAATTAAATGAAATTGAATTTTTTTACAAAAACAAACTTTGGGAGAAATGTACTTTTCTTTCGTAGGTTCCATAGTCTGGAGGACCATAGGAATATATGTAAAAAAATGCCAGCCAGCTTTCTATTTTAATTGCACAGCCCTAAACCAAATAATGTCAATAAAACTGTATAGGAGTGTAATGTTTGGTATGGGGAATAAACACATTTATAAAGCAATGAAGAGTTTGTTGGCATCAGAATGTCACTTTTCAGCATCCCTCTACTTGGAGACAAAAGTAGGTTTTGTGCCTTACATGTAAGAAAAACCTTTCTGTGATTGTGACACTTTCACACATTTACCAATTCCACTGTAAATAAACCAATTGTAAAAGTCTGGGGAGCCAGTTGTAGTAAAAAAAAAAAATCAATGTAAATAATTATAACATGGTTTTAAGCTGTGTTTAAATGTGGTATTTATTTTAATTTGCCAAAAAAAAGAAACAAAAATAAGACAAGTGGGCTTTTACTAAAAGAAATGCATACAAATGGGACTCATCTACCCTGAAAAGAACCAACCTTCCGGCTCCTTCTCCCTCTTCTTTGTCCCATCATTCCCCATACTCTGCCACCACTTCCATTTCCTCTTCACATCAGATGCCACCCAAAAATGAAAATTTCCCACACACTTCATCACACCCAGGCTCTGATGAGCCTTACTCCTTAGACTTCGCTTCTCATGTTCCATATTTACAAAAGTATGCTCAGCACACTAATATCACTCATACTGGACCCAACACACATCAAGGCACAAAAAGACTGGTAAGCGACTCCAGTCCCATTCACATTGATAAACCTAAATACAAACCCTCTATTACCACACCACATATGGATATGAGAGGTCCACACAGCTGAGATATGCTTGAATTAAAAATTAACCCCATTGAATACCATTCCCAATTTGATTCCATCCCTAACACCTCCTTACCCAATCCTTCATCCACCTCTCCCTGTTTTTTACCTTTACCTACCCCATCCAATCCCCGACCTCATGCTGAAACAATTTCCAAATCTAAGAAGTCTTTTTTTGGACCTTCATCCTCTTCCATCACCTACATCAAGGACAGGCCCGATGGATACCTATCTGAAGAAACTGTCCCCAAAGGACGCGAACCAGACATCATAAATCTTTCATCTCATGCTCTAACACCAGATGGATGTCAACTCCTAAAACTAGGATTAACTTTTTGCCCCTCCTCAGACTTGGAGAAGTTTGAACTAACTAAAGTCATACACCTATTTGCCCGTAAGTTTGTTTTTAAAGTGATATTTGACAAATCCATTCCCTCTAATAAATTTTCTATTCCACATGAATTCAGTCAATTTGATACACAGAATTTTCAAACCCTCAAAACCCTTTACGAATTACTTGAGGAAAACCAAAAAAGTTGATATAGACCTCCCATATACACAAGAAGAAACTGCATCTTCAATTCCACTTAGATGCCCCAAACCCACCTATTTTCCAACATTAACATAATTTCCTCATAAACACCTGTTCGTGAATTTGATTACACATGATATTAATGGATTACAAATCCAGACACCTAGAGCAACTGACAATCTTCCCCCCAATCTACAGAAGGCTCTGCACCAATTAAAAAAAACTGAATATTATAATTAACCTTTCGGGGAAAAGGGGTAATGTAGTTATTATGAACATGGATCAATGTGAACAGATGTGCCTTAAGATCCTCTATAATTTGGAATGGTACAAACCAGTTTCATGCAAACTGATTGACCAGTTTTACAATGAATACTATCATCTTCTCAACCAAGTGGTCCAACTAGGAACAATTGACAATAAAATGAGAGATTACCTTTCTAAAAAATACCCTACTATACCCATCTTTTACTCACTACCAAAAGTTCATAAGAACATTGAGAACCCATCAGGTAGACCTATCATTCCTGGCATAGGCTCAACTTTGTCAAACCCCAGTGAAGTAGTCAATGTATACCATCGACCCCTAGTTACAAATTTTCTGTCACACCTTAATGATACTATAGATCTAATCCAATACTTAGCCCAACTACAAGTACCAACTAACCCCATTCTTGTCACAATTGATGTTGAGGCGCTGTACAGCAGCATTCCCCATCACAAGGTCCTGGAGATTATACGAACCCTCCTTGATCAGTTTTACCCTACTAATATCCCTTTCAATAACTTCATTATTTCCATACTTGAGGACATACTTTCAAGAAATGTATTCACTTTCAAAGGCCAACACTACCTTCAGACACAGGGAGTAGCGATGGGCACACAATGTGCTCTGTCATATGCGAACTTATATCTAGGTGATATTGGGAAAACAAGCTATTTATGAACCCTAAAATACAAACATACAGACCCTGAATACTAACATGGAAAAGATATATAGATGATATCATTCTAATCTGGACAGGATCTAAATCAGAATTAAACAACAATTTAATGATCACAATCTGAAATTCACCGTGGTCTATGACAACCAACAAGTGCCCTTCTTAGATACTTATGTCAAAACCACGGATGGTGGAAATATCAACACTACCTTATTTAGAAAGGACACTGCTGGAAATACAATTCTGCACATGCAAAGCGCCCATCCCTACCCTCCTAAAAAGAGCACCCCCTCAGCCAGTATTTAAGACTCAGAAGGAATTTGTCAGACTTTAAAAAAGAATCTTTAGCATTACAAAAGCTCCCTTAGGCCAGGGGCTATAGCAAAAAAAATTTAAAAAGAGCTTACAAACAAGCCCTCTCTCGAGATCGGAGTCTACTCTTTACTCAACCTACCACTGCTCCACCAGAAAATAAAGTGAAAACAACATTCAACAATCAACACACTGAAATACAAAAAAAGGACCATTGGGAAATTCTGTTAACTGATCAAAAAACATCTCAATTCCTCAACCCTTACCCCAACATAACCTACAGGAAATCTTCTTCACCTAAGGATATCTTAATGCACAGTCATTACACCACCTACTAAACTCCCCCGATCATTGAGCCCAGGCACTGTGAGATGTGGAAAATGCTCGCAGTGCCCCTGACTCAACCAGCAAAAAAAGTTTTCATCTGCCAAATAATGAATGGCATACGGTCAAACATCACATGGACTGCATGACCACTGGTATTATATACTTAATCTCATGTATCTGTGGCAGATTCTACTTGGGGAGAACTAAAAGGGAATTCAGGAAATGAATATATGAACACATACATTCAATCAATACTGGTAAAATGACTACTCCAATCAGCCATCATGTTGGTACTCAGCACAATTTTAATATTAGATTAATTTACTTTTCGGCCAACTTAAGAGGAGGCAATATAGATACAAGCCTCCTGAAACAAAACAAAATGGATTCATACCCTGAATGCTTTAGTACCCCCGGGTTTAAATGAAATGCTATCTTTTAAACCATTCCTATAATACTAAGGTCATTTTAAATCAAACAGTTTAACAGAATAATATCATTAATATCATTAATAACATCATTAATTGGGAACAAAATGACTGCCAGAGTGAGGGAACAACTTCCTTAAGCTGGGTCTTCTATCTGTAACCTGCTATGATATTGTATGATTTTTTACTTTTTTTTAATTAACATTATATCACTACCATGTATTCAAGGCATGCAATATGCTAATTATTGAATGAATTAATTTATATCATAATTAATCAAAATATACTCTGTACAGATATGCAAAGGATTATGTATGTTTTTGTTAACACTTCAAAATCATTTTGTTTTAATAAGTTGTATTGTTTTTTATATTATTGACACAGCTTTTCTGATTTACTATGTATTATCGTTGTAAATTTATCCTATTTTATGGAGTCTATCACAATCAATTTGTATAAAAATTTCAAAAGTGTTAACCTTTTAAACAAATTCCTTTTTCATGTATGTTCGCATGGATTATTCACTAGAACTGTGTAATATCGAAGATTTACTATGTCATTGTATTCACAGGAAAATGGCTTCAGGGTCAGTCTTTCATTGAATTACTTTGTTTCATATTTAGTAAATCTGAATAAACACAATCAATTCCCCTTCTGTGTCCCTTACGGAGGACAGGAGGCGTCCCGGTTTTCAGGGCTCGCTATGTGCCAAGTCCCTAGGCCAGGGGTCGGCAACCTGCGGCTCGCGAGCCACATGCGGCTCTTTGGATGTGAAGCTGCGGCTCTTTAATTCAGTCTGTCGGAAGCTATTCTATCTCTCAGCCTGGCTTTTCACCACACCCCTCCCCCGTGACACTTGAGAGCTTCCGACGAACTGAAGACAGTGAGGACCCTTGTCATGGGGGAGGGGTGTGGTGGAAAGCCAGGCTGAGGGATAGAATAGCTTCCGACAGACTGAATTAAAGAGCCGCAGCTTCACAAAAAGCCAGGCTGAGAGATAGATAGTGGCTGAGAGATAGAATCGGTGCCTAAAGGTATCTATATTTCTACAATAAAATATAAAAGTGGGCAGTTTAGCAACAATACATGGAAAATCAAAATGTTTGTACCTGTTTCACCATTACAGAATTCTGAGGAAAATGAAATGTCATCTAATGTTATCCAAACTTTCTAAAACCATGCAAAGCCATCGCTCCCATTGAATTTGTTTGCTCAATTGTTTGTTATTAAAGTACAAGTTAGTGTTCTAAGTAAATGTTTACTTGTTTTAGTTTTTTACTTAAATAATAGGTAATTATCTAATAATGCCATATATATATTATCTAATTTGTTGTGAAAAACACTACTTATATATGAATAAATAGATATTTTTTCTTATGAATAAATAGATTAGTTTTTTTTTATCAAAAAACTTTATTTATGCGAGTACTATTTATTGTTGGCAGGAAAAAATTTTGCGGCTCTTTAAAAACTTTGAAATTTTGAAAATTGTAATTTTTGGCTCTTTCGACTCAAAAGGTTGCTGACCCCTGCTCTAGGCGCTTGCTATTTCTACACCACTCGTTTGGGCCTACGATCTAATCCCCTGCCCAGGACCCAACTAAAGGTATTTATCTTTCCCCCTTCTAGTTAGGTGAGGAAGATGGGAGATCATATCCTCATACAAAGTCTATAACGTTTAGGGAGGACCCGCTCTCTTCAGGATCCTCCCTCTAATAAAAATTGTCAAATTGCTTATCCCCTAATGGCACGCCCTAGTCTGGTAAGGGGCAGAAGTGTCTGCAACTCAAACATTTCCTCCCACTATGCTAGTGTTACAGCTCTCGCAGTATGTGGCCCTAAATTGCCACCAGCCCGCGGCTTCATTACACATAATCACGCATGCGCCGATCGCATGCATGCTCTCACTGACACCAATTACCACAGGTAATTCAAGAGGATGCCCTGGACGCAGCACCAACCCTTTGTGTTGGTTGACTGCTGACAGGCTGTCCTTTTCTTTGATGAAAAATGTAAGTACCTCTCCATATTTCTTTTTACATTGCTATTAGTACTTTAATCCCCTAGTCATTCTCTTTGACTATCTTTTTCAGGCACACTCAAACTTGATCCCTTAAGGGGTTAAAAACCCTCTTTTCACCTCCTATTTTTTACCATACAATGGAACCCATTTCATGAATGGTTAATAACTAATATCCTCAGTAAGTATTTATGTAAATTAATAATTTATTTTACAAATGCTAAAAATACTTTAATTGCAATGGGAATTATTATACCAATTTGACAGCATTCCTCATCAACAATTGATAGGAATTGTATGCGCCTAATCAGGTAAATACTGCTTTATTACACCCAGTATGTTTTATGTTTATTCATATTCTCCAATTAGGAAAACCTTTGTTCATATAAATTATAATCTTTACACAGAGATTATTTTAGGATAACTCTCTAGTCAACTAATCAACAACATTAATTTACAGCTTAATTCATTAATCGATTGTCGCTTTGTATTTCAACATCCTCCCATCATCACAACTGATGTAAGTTTCTTTGATTGACTCCTATCCAATCTCTTATTAACATCCCTTAAACCATATCCTCAAATTAATACTAATTTAGCAGATAACAAACACTGCTGTCAACCCACAAAAATCTATTCTATTTGCTTTTAATAGATCTACTGTACTGAAAATGGAATCTGAACAGTAAGTGTTCCCTCTTTTACTCTCATATAGATATATATTATCTTTATAGCCTCAAAACCATGTTCCTATTGGTATGACATCTTGTTATCATACATATGGTTCTATAATGTATATTTCATTTACAGTAACAATCTGTCAAACACCTGTTAAAGATATTTAAGGAGCAAATTCATGTTCATAACGGCCCTTATTCATATCGTATTGTTTGCTACTCTACCCTCCAACTCCCCTGGGGAAGCCTTAATAGGCGAAACGTGTCTGGAAGGAGTATTATGACTTACTAGGCTTTGCACTAATCAGGTTTACCTGATCATACAGAACTACCTTTCCTTTATGGTCTTTTCCGTTTTCCTTCTATGCTTTTTCTTATTTCTTATTATTTTCTTGTTACAACATATAATGTACATGTAATGCGCCTGGGCACACAAACCACAGCCAACTCCAAGAATTCTTTTGTCAAGCTTTATTGTCGTCATAAAACAAGGCAAGGGTTAATCACAGATGATCAGTCTGATAATCGTGGTACAGAGGGGTAAGGCAAGAGTAGTCACAAACAATCCAAGGTCAGAGCAGGCAGAGTCCAGGCAGAATTAGGTATCAGACCGGGTTGCTATTGGTAACGACACAACAGGTTATTATGAACCAACACAGAGAATGCACTCAAGCAAAATAATTATTGCGAGTAGACACTCAAACCAGATCACTGGGTTAGAACTGGGGCTCAGGGGATCTATGGGGATCTATAGCTCCGGAGATATTGTTCCAAGATTGGTTGGTCCATTCGGTCTGACCATTTGTCTTGGGGTGGAACCCTGATGAGAAGGAGAGCTTGATGCCCAGAACCGAGAGACAAACTGAACCCCACGGTCCAAAACAATGTTCTCTGGAGCCCCATGCAGGCGGAAAACATGAAACACAAATAAATCAGCCAATTACTTGGCTGAGGGCAAGGGTAGTGGTATGAAATGGGCTTGCTTACTGAAGCAATCTACAACCACCCGGATCGCCGTAAACCCTAAGCACCTCTGAAGGTCCGTGATAAAGTCCATGGATATGTGGGTCCATGGAGCAGCAGGAATGGGCAGAGGAAGCAGAGTGCCGGAGGGAGCGGCACGGGAGGACTCTAAGCACAAACTGGGCATGCGCGAACATAGGATTCGACATCCACTGACATGTGAGGCCACCAAACGTGTCTTTTTACTAAATCTAGGGATTTCTTAATTCCTGGGTGGCCAGCAGTCTTAGAATCATGCAGCTGTTGGATAACCTTCAGGCGAAGATGGAGGGGAACATACAGCTACCCTTCATGTTTTGCAGGGGGGTAGTTGGTCTGGTGGGGGGCTAAGAGGTTCGTCAGATTCTCTAATAACAGTGGGGTCTGTATGGCTGACACCACACATTGGGGGGACAAAATGGGGCTAGGGCACGGATCCGGAAGGGAAACTGCCTCTGGGAAACAACGGGACAATGCATCAGCCTTCACATTTTTTGAACCTGGCTTGTAGGTAATTTGGAAATTGAACTTTGGAAAAAAACAGGGCTCAGCCAATGCCTCCATTCCTCAAAAGCCCATTTTACTGCCAGAAGCTCCTGGTTGGCAGAAAGCCCTTTTCAACGCTTTGAAGGCTTTGCAAGCTTCCAGAGTCCACCTTGACGAGTCTGCCCCTTTCCTAGTGAGGTTCCTCAGTGGGTGGACAATGGACGAGAAGTTTCGTATGAACTTCCTATAAAACTTTGCAAAACCTAAAAAGCGCTGAAGGTCCTTGGGGTCAGTGGGTTAGGCCATTCCAGAACTGCTGAGACCTTGGTGGGATCCATGGCCAACCCGTGATCCGACAGAATATATCCTAAGAAAGCAACCTCACGTACCTCGAAGTTGCACTTCTCCAATTTTGCATAGAGGAAGTTTTCTCGGAGCTTCTGGAGGACATGGTGTACTTGGAGAAAAAGATCGGATGAATAAGCCAAAATATCATCAAGATACACAATCACAAATTTACACAGAAACTCTTGGAACACATCATTTACAAATTCCTGGAAGACTGCCGGGGCATTACACAGACCAAAAGGCATTACTAAGTATTCGAAATGCCCATCCCTGGTGTTAAAGGCAGTCTCCCATTCATCGCCCCTCCTAATGTGGATAAGAGTGTAGGCCCCCTTCAAATCTAGCTTGGTGAATAATCCGGCCCCATTGACCTACGAGAAAAGGTCATCCATAGAGGGAGAGGGTACCGATTCTTCACAGTAATCTTGTTTAGGCCCCTGTAATCAATACAGGGTCTTAACCCGCCATCCTTCTTCTCCACAAAAAAGAAGCCAGCACCCGCAGGGGAAGAGGATGGACAGATGAAGCCCTTCTCTAAGTTTTCTTGGATGTATTCTTTCTGGGCCCTTATCTCTGGCTCGGTGAGATTGAACAAATGACCCCTAGGGGGCATGGTACCCTGGAGTTTGAGGTGGGAGTTTGTCAGCTGACCGGGGCAGAAGACATCAGCAAACTCCTGGTAAGGCTCGGGCAATTTTTGTAACACCTCAAGGGTCCGTACTGGCATCACTGGAGTAAGGCGTCTAGCCTGACATTTGGTCCCCCACTGAATGATCTGACCCGACTCCCAATTAATAATAGAGATTTCAATCAAGGGAGGCCTAAAATCAGGGTTTTATTTACCATCCTGATCATAATAAGCTGGATCTCTTCCTTATGGGAAGCCCCCACAGTTAAGTGCACTTTTGGGGTATTAGAGGGTGTAAGACCCTGTTGAAGGGGGGTGCCATCGATGGTGGCCAAGGAAAATTCAGGTCCAATAGGGGCGACAGGTATTCCCAGTTCAGAGGCAACATCTTGGTCCAGTAGGTTACCATCTGCCCCAGAGTCAAGAAAAGCCATGACTTGGCAGGACTTCCCATCCCAGGATATGGTAGCCGGAACCAATATACGCTGCTGGGACCAGGCCAACGGGTCTAGGAAGCTCTTTTCTGCACCCCAATACACTGGAACCTTCCAGGTCCCTTGGGATGGCAGGTCCTTGCCCTGTGACTGGGATCGCCACAGTAAAGGCAGAGTCCACCTTGCAGGCGCTGATTGTGCTCCGCGGGGACTAGTTTCGATGAACCAATCTCCATGGGTTGCCCCAGATCAGGCATAGGAGATAGAAACTTTGCAGGTGGTGTGGCGCTGAAAGTATTAATCAGGGTTGTAGGTCTCAGCTGAGGAGGCGAACGACTCCTGGTTCCATGGATGATTTTTTTCTAGACGGCATTCCTGGATCCTCCAGTCGACATCCAGGGTGGACGGAGAAGGGAGACCCAACAACAGGTCTTTGACTTGATCGCTGAGGCCTTGACAGAAGCGATGGAGGAGAGCTGCATCTCCCCAACGGGTACAGGTGGCCCAGTGCCGAAACTCTGCCGCATATTCTTCCAAAGGACGTCTCCCCTGATCTAGGTATTCCAAGTTTATCTGCTGTTCGGGTCAGGTTCGGGTCATCGTAAATCAGCCCCATAACAGCAAAGAAGTCAGTGACAGAACTGAATGCAGGATCATTTGGAGGTAAGTTGAATGCCCATCTCTGAGGCTCACCTTTTAGGAGGGAAATGACCACTCCAATACGTTGGTGTGTTGTCCCTGAGGTATTAGGATGAAGTTGGAAGTACAGAAGACAGGAGTCCTGGAAATTGGGGAAGTCCTGTCTGTTCCCTGAAAATGTCTCGGGTAACGGAATCAGAGGTTCAACTAGCACCGCTGGGCTGGTTACATTTGGACCCGTGTCTTGCCTTGGTAGTGACCCTAATTCACCTGCCATTTCCAGGAGGCACTTACGAAACCTTTGTGGGGTGACCGATGGGAGCCCCTAATGCAAGCTCCTATAGGCCCCACTAGATTTCCTCCATTAGGGCTGTGTGGTGTGTGAGTGGCCCGCTGTACTGTAATGCGCCTAAGCACACAAACCACAGCCAACTCCAAGAATCCTTTTGTCAAGCTTTATTGTCGTCAGAAACAAGGCAAGGGTTAATCACAGATGATCAGACCGATAAGCGTGGTATAGAAGGGTAAGGCAAAGGCAGGTCAGGAACAATTCGAGGTCAGGGCAGGCAGCAGGCAAGAGTAGTCACAAACAATCCAAGGTCAGGGCAGGTGGAGTTCATGCAGAATCAGGATTCAGACCGGGTTGCTATTGGTAACGACACAACAGGTTAATATGAACCAACACAGAGAACGCACCCAAGCACACTGAGGCTTATAGCGGGCAATGGTGTTCAAGGTTCTCCTTAAATGGCCAGAGTGCCTAATGACCTTGCCCCAGTTGGCTCCATTTGTCGGGAGGATAACTGAATCCCCTGCGGCCGATTGGCCGAAGGGAATTCAAACTAACTATGTCCTGCCCCTTGGTGAGGCAGCCGAGTGCCTCGCTCCCAGGGGGTACAAGAGGCACGCGTGTTAGCACGCGCACCTCTTCCCACAGCACCCCTTGGTCGTGCCCTACTTTGCACATCCAGGGGAGTGCTGAGAACAAGACTTTCTCTGTTCACCTCCATTAGGACGCTCTGCTAGAACGGATTCCTCTGCCTGCAGGGAGAGACACGCTGCAGCAGCCTCGGCCATGCTGCCTGCTGCAGCGGCGTCTCCCTCGCCGGCTGTGATCCCTAGGAACACCACGGGCTCACTGGAAAGGTAAGTTCCTTACAGTACATTTACTAGGCCTATCATCTGGTTCATTTTCATTTAAATGTTGCAAAAGATCTTTTAGGACAGTAAATTCAGGAGGGAGACACCATTTATTATCAAGCATAACGTAATATAAAGATTATTATCATTCTGTCACATTGTTCTTTAACAACAACTGAAACTGAGGTCTTAGGTTTTGTCCCCCTGACAATGTGGATAACCATGTTTGAACTTACTGAATATAAGGCTAAATACTTAGGAGTACTAAAACATCCCATGCAACATATGAATGAAAATGAACCTGATGATAGGTCTAGTGAATGTACCAAATATTTGACAAGTACCAAAGTCGATCCTTTTCTAAAAATCACTCCCAGAAATAGTCACTCATGCAGCTCTCAGATTGCATTTTGATAATGGGATGAAAGGCAAGCTATCTGGAACACAACAAATGGCTTTTTACAACTCAAAATAATTTTTATATTTGTAATTAAACCATCAAAAAAGGTTGTCAACATTGTTGCTGTACTAGATAGAGACCAATACATATCATGTGCTTAAAACTTCCAAAAAATATTGGTATTGTCTATCATCTGCAGATCAGGTTAAAAAATACTAAAGAATAATAATAATAATAATAATAAAGAATTTTAAGTGTATTATTTCTAGGCATATAATAGGGGCTTCTACAGGGGTGGCCATAGGAACACGTTGTTCCCCAACATGCACCAGCTGTACCTGGGGGATGAGAAAGGGACGTATTTACAGATGTATTCTTGTTGATGTACTTTCGCCACATTTTATTTTTGCCAAAGTATATTGACAATATATTTCTCATCTGGACTGGTTCCTTTGAACTAATATAGGAATTCTTTGATTGTTTACAGCATAATGACTATAACCTAAAATGTCATTTAATAAATTTTTATTGAAAATTTACAGGGGAGAGAGGAACAGAGATAAAAATAGTGGAAAAATAAAGCATCGAAAAATAGTTAAAAAGAACACAATCAGGTAAACATATTGTGTTGGAGCATGAACGATCAACATACATTGAATAAAATATATGCATGAATTACAGAGAATGAAACATAAAAAAAAGAAAGAAAGAAAGAAAAAGAGCATAAAACATAATCCAGATAAACTACACAAACTATCTTGTCAAGCATAATCTGTCAAATGTAGGAGGCATATTTTCCACCTATGGAGACCACACAACAGGGAAAATTTCCAATTTATCATCTTGTAAAGCAGTAAGTTTTTCCATAAACATAGTTTGAGATACCCTTTGTATTACATCAGAAAATGGTATTACAATAGATTTCCATGCTCTAGCTATTGTCTTCCTTCCTTGCTGCTGTAAAAATCTGTGAAAGTAAACAGAACTGTTGTGCACATCTGAGGTTTCTGACATAAAAGGGCATCCATTGGATTCATGAGGCCTGATTTATTAAAGCTCACCAAAGCTAGAGAGAATACACTTTTGTCAATGAAGCTGGGTGATCTAACAAACCTGGAATAGATCTGGTCCAGGATTCAAAACATTTGCTAACAAATAGCAAATTACTTTTGAGAAATCCATTCCTAGTTTGCTGGATCACCCAACTTCACTATAGAAAGTGTACTCTCTCCATCCTTGGAGAGCTTTAATAAATCAGGCCCATGGTGAAACCACACATTAAGAACATTATTGATTACAAATTAAACATGGCGTCAAAACTTTTGGGCAATAGGGCAATCTCACCAAATATGTTTTTTTAAGGTACCCTCCGAGCAGGTTCCAAGTACCATCTTAACAACAATTTATAATTTCCTTCCAAAGCAGAAACACTTGAAGAACTTTTAGCCACATTGTGCCATATTTCCGGCCATTCCTCCTCGTCAAGATCTTGGCCAAAATCTGAAGCCCATTTCAGAAGATATCCGGGGTCTTTTTTTTTTGTCAAAACTTCTAAAAGACAACCATATAATAATGGTTTCACACCGGGGGAAAAAGGAGCTGTGAAACAAATTTGTTTAAATGGTGTGAAGCCTAAATGAGTGGTAGAGCTAAACTTTGGTGCATTAAAAAATGCTTAATTTGAAAATATAGCAAAATTTCTCATCGGTGGATATCAAATTTGTCTCTGGGAGCCTTAAAAGAATAGAGAGTGCCCAATTGATGTTGTTCAGCTTCATATGTAAGATATAAATCAAACTCTGTTTAAGCAGAAAGAAACAGTGCCAGGTTGAGTTGCGTGGGCTGTGTTTTAAAGGTCGGAGACACCTGCATGTAGGCTGTTTCAAGAGCACAAAGTTTCTGCTCCCTCTGTTTCTTTTGTCGAGAGGCTACTTGAATTAAGTGGCCCTGAATAACCACTTGATGAGTTTCCCAAGGAGAAAGAGTAGATGCAGAAGATTCATTAATATCAAAAAAAATATCAAGAGCTTATTGCTTACTTCAGTGTAATGTAGCAAAGAATCCTTAAGGACTTGGCATAAGGTCATGATCCGACCAAAGTGTTGGAACTATTTTTAAAGTAAGAGCCAGGGGCAGAGAGGTTTGAAAAAGGATGATATAGAGTGCATATGCTCAGGGCGCGGATGCAGGAAGTGTTCTGATCGGCTCTGTGCTCCTCCAGTTCCCAGGCTTTCATTCATCCAACAGAGGATCCTGTGTGACCTTCCACAGGTCACACAGAGCAGCCAGCAACCCTTTCTCAGTTAGCTGAGCCTTACCTTCAGGCTTAGTTGACCAAAACCAGTACAGCTATCACATCAGAGCAGACATTTTGAGCATAAAATGGTTGACACTGTTTCCAGAGTGAACCAGAATTCTACCCAGATTACACTGATGTATTCCCTGATTGACAAAATGAGATTAAAAATACATGATCTGGAGAACAGATCCCGAAGAGGAAAGTTCCATATCAGGGGTTTGGCACTAAAAAGTTTATACAAGCACTGCTACCTGAGTGCCCTGATGACCGGCTTGGATTAGACCGTGCTCATACAGCCTTATCTGCAACCAAAAAAGATGGTTCTCCAAGGGACATATTAGTCAAGCCACACTATTTCTTCACCAAAGATGAACAGGAAAAGACCCCATCAAGAATTGCTGATGGAAGGATCCCCAGTTAAGATTTTCTCCAATTTATCCAAGGCATATGTGCCTTAAAACCTGTTCTCCACCTGCTGTCATTCAAAGAAATCCCCTATAGATGGGCTTTTCAACTTTTCCTAATTTTCCAGCATCAAGGGAAATCTTACTCCTTCTCCAACTTCTCTGATGGTGAATAGTTGATGTTTGATCTTGGTTTATTACACAAAGATGCTTCTTCTGCTTCACCACAGTAGGGCTCCCAAGCTCCACTGTACCCTCCTTGGAACAAAGTCACCAAAGCTAACAAGCACATGCATCCAACCCAGCAGTCCCCAAGAGAACTGTTCTGGACCTCTGATTTTTCCGGGATTTCCGTGGTCCTGAAGTGGTTCCCTGGTTTTTGGTCTGTTTTCTTCTGGCTATGAAAGTTACACTCTACCTCTCTTTTTAAACACCTTCATTTGAATTTCCATTTGGATAGGTGGACTATTTTACCACTACTAAATGATAAAATGCTCCTTCATTAGCCTCCCACTGGTGATTTTGCCCCTGTTTTTGCTGTGCTACTCCTCGTTGACCTTGGTGATTCCCCACCTTTAGGGTTCGCTCAGGCCCGGGGGGACTGACCACAGCTTTCAATGTTTATTTTTTATTGTTTGCTGTTTTTTTTTTCATTGTTATGTTTCCCACCCTGTGTTCCCCTTGTCCCCTTCAGGCTCCAGTCCACATCAGGTGTCCATCTCACCAGCCCCTTTCACTACAGAAAACTAGTTTTACTCCCGCCTTACCAAACACGAGTGGAAGTCCAGATTGCCCGCCTTCTTACCTCAAAATAGTCTCCCATAATATACAGAGACTTAAAAAAAAGAAAGCATTTTATTATTACCATTCACTTCAGGCTGACATAGTAGCTTCACAAGAAATGCATTTTACTTGGAGTTCAGCCCCCTCTTACCTTTAGAAACTTTACCCGCGGTTCTGCATGTCTAACGCTAGGAACAAACATTGCAGGGTGGCAGTATGCCTAAGTAATTTCCTGAACTTCCATGAAGTAGAGGTTAAAAAAGATCCTGAGGGGGGCTCAATACTAATGATTGGTTCTTATGCTCCTAGTACTGGCAAACTAGCATTTTTTCAGGATCTATTCAAACAGGTTTTACCCAAAGTCCAAGGAACTTCTCTTCTCCTGAGAGAGTTTTCCAGCATAAAAGGTAACAGGCAAGGTTTCTCTCTTTCAACCCTGTTCTTTGCTTTGGCCATGGAGCCCCTAGCCATAGCCCTGCCTTCATGCCCTGATGTTAAAGGCATACTCTGCAGAGGAGTTGAACATAAGTGTGCTCTTTTTGCAGATGATATCTTAATGTATAATACATCCCCATTGATATCCATACCCAACCAAAATTCTTAAACAATTCACGGATATATCGGGTCTGAAACCTAACCATTCCAAATTAATAGCCATGAACATAAATCTAGATCAATCCACTGTAACATTACTGAAACAAACTTTTGACTTAGAATAGCAGAAGATGACTATGGCATATCTGGGCACCAAACATACCTCTGACCCCTGGAAACTATTCACCTCAAATGATGTTTCCCTATTCAAGCAGATTGTTTTGAAGCTTTCCAGATGGTCTACCTCCCCTCTGTCCTGGTTGGGTAGAGTGGCAACAGTAAAAATGAATGTTTTACCCTGAGTATTACATTAATTCAGAAAACTTCCCATTGCACTTCCATGTAGGTCTCTGGAGCTGCTTCAGTCCAAGGTAATGACGTCCATATGGGGTCATAAAGGAAGTTGTATTACCCATCTTACCATGCTCTCCCCTAAACTACAAGGTGGTCTGGGAGAACCTACTTTTAAGCTATACTATAGAGCGGCACAAATTATTCAATTATCTCATACTACTCTATTATCCCAGAGACCTCAATGGGTAAATATGTAAGCTCTTCCCATTACAGATTTGGATATTTCCTCTCTTATGTGGATACCTAACCATCTCAGACACAAGATCCTTTGCCCCTCCTTACAATACTCCTTGTTGGTTTGGGACAGAGTAAAACACCAACCGAAAATTAGTTCAACCTATATACCTCTTGCTCCGCTTTTGGGAAATCCTGAGTTCCCCCTGGGCTTGCTGCCCCACAGGTTTGCTTGATGGGTTTCTCATGGGTTCTTTAATATAGGGGAACTTATTTCAGGAAGGCACATTCTTAGCTTCAACCATCATGGTCTAAAATAGAGAATTACCAGTTTCAGAGGCTTTTCGCTGCTCCCAACTGAGTTCCTTTATACGTTCCAAAATGTCCCAAAGCCCCATCCATACTGCAAAACGCCATTTGACAGTACTTGTAAATTTTTGGACGACTCAGTGGGTCAGATTTCAATTCTTTACTCAGCACTCTCGACCCCCTCCTCTAAATTACTCTATATGAAAGCCTGGGAATGGAACTTGGACAAAACTTGGGAGTTGGAGGAATGGGTCAAGATTGCTCACAACATTTCCAAGGTTTCACTGAATGTTAATTTGGTTAAAATGAACTATAAGGTTATGTTACTTTGGTATCTGGTCCCAACTAAGTTGCTTCACTAGTTCCTTTCCCATGTTTCAGAGGCTTTGGTGGAATAGGTGATATGGAACATATTTGGTGGTCCTGCCCAGTTGCACAGGAATTCTTAAAGAAGGTGTTTCACCTCCTTCCTTCTTTTATACAGACCCCTTTCCCTGTCAACCTAGAATGTGCCCCGTTGAGTAAAACTGATATACCATTGCCCAAATACACCAAAAAATTCTGCAACTACATGCTTATGGTTGGAAGAATTACCTTGGCCAGAGCATGGAAGTCTCCTTCCATACCGATGACTCCTGTATCGGTTAAACTCAACTGGATTATGGTAAATTATGAATTCACCCCTCCCTGGAGTGGACACCTTACCCCCCCTTAGTCCAGCCAGGTTATGGAGATATTGCAGTCTCCAAGGGTAAACCAGCTTGTTCAAGACAGGCTCTAAACTCTTTATCAGAACTTGCTGAGTATGTTGTATTGCCAAACATAAATTGCAATTTAAATAGCAAATCCAATTTATATTTACTTTGGTTGAATTGCAAAACTTTAAGGTAAGGATGAACCTTACCTTACATTGAAGTAACAATGTTTAGTTATGGTACTTGCCGAGAGATCCAAAAACACTTGGTAGGGTTTACCTTGAAATTCCAGATTTTGTTTGGTACGAGCAACCTCCATGATTTTTTTCTTTGTTTTATAATAATGAGGAGGGATGATAACATCCCTAGGTTTTATCTGTGTAAGGGCTCGATGAATATGATGGAATTTGAGACGTTCCATTGGTAATTCTGGAACAAGCTCTTGGAATAAAGCAGTACCTGTGCCTGCTAGATCAGTAACAGTTTGTGGTAAACCACGTAGCCTAATATTTTCCCTGCGATCGCGATGACGTGGGTGAATCTGGGAAGGATGTCAGCATCATCTTGGATGCGGCGCAAGCCAGGGCCTCATGTATGTTGTGCGATTTCGCCTTAATTCTACCAGAATGCACCATCATCTGTCCAGGTGTACGCGCAGTAGTAGGAATGTATTCCGCAAATCGCAGGGGAAATATAACGCGTCTGCTGTGCTATAATAGACTAATAATGTCCTGGGTGACACAGAGCTTGTTTAGCTTGTGGCCATACACAAGCTCCTTCTATGTATAACCTAAAATTTACAATGTAAATATATCATTTTTTTCATTATTGGATATCCAGATTGAAATAAACTCAGAGAATATGTTAATGTCTAGTTTATATAAAATACAAAATATGATGTATCTAGGCTATTTAATATATATATCATACTTTTTGTATATTTATGCATCTGATCAGTTTTCATCAGTGTTAGCAAATTTAAAAAATATAGTGGCCCTCTAGTGCAACCCTTGGCATTACAAGGAGGTCCCATATATTTATAAGGGAGAAGTGGTGCAGGAGGTGGTAAGAAACTAGGAGCATGCTATAGGAGTTATTTGAGTGGAGACAAGCTTCAAGTGAGTTATTATGATTATTATTAATAATAATAATAATAATAATAATAATATTATTAAAATGTATATACTAACAGTTATAGACTAAAGAAGTTGTATGACACTGTTGGGGATGACTAAAATAATATTTTTCTTCTCTAGCCTAGAGTAGTTAGCTAGGTAAATAAAACATATTACTGTTTGCAGGGGTCCCAAGTGCTGCATATAAATTGTCAAGGGGCAGCAGATTGGGCGCCATAATTTTTCATTCATTACATCAAAGATTACAACACTCTGCCCTTATTCTGGTGGTCTACTGTATAGTCAAACTCATCTTTGAAGCTTTAGCCAGTTTGCCATTGGCAAGGTGATACATTCAGATAATCAACCTTGTAAAAGAATGAAGCTAAAGCCAACTATAAGAGGGCCACCTAGGACGAAGTGTGAGGCTTGGTGGGTACAAGGGTGCTGTAAGTAGAATAGGACTAATTTTAAATTATGTTATTTTAAATTATATGAATCCTTACATCCTCTGTTAAGGATAGCAAAGATTTTTAAACCACTAAGACCATGCCATTTTTTAAACAACTAGATTCATCTTACTTCCCTCTCCTAAAAGATTCCTTCCAAGCTGACATCTGTGTACAATGAAAAACATATTAAGCAGTAACATCTCAAAGGAGTTATTTTCACCTATTGGTCCCGTGCCATGTAAGGTTATACATCTGCTACCAATCAAAGTCTGCTTTAGATTACATTGGAATGAAAGTGCATTAAATAAAAAAAAAAACTGTCTTCCATGTGATAGCTGGAAAATCTTCTTTACCAAGTATATTAACTGAAAAATGTATGGAACGTATTTCAAGTCTGGCAGTAACTTGTAATCCTTTGATCAGCTGAAGATTTGTCTTGACTTTGGCATTCATGATGACCTGTGATGAATTTAGTTTGATGATTCTTAACACTTCAAAGACCTATGCCAAATCTTTTTTTTAAGAAATGCATTTCATGAACACTTTGGGATATATATGGGTCATTTAAGTTCTGTACTTGGAAATAACAAGTTGAAGTAGTTTATAATTTCAGAAATAAACTGCAAAATTCTTCTCTTAACTGGAAAACATTAAGCACAAGTGATTGGCTTGTAGCATTTCTGACTACTGTACAGATTTGTTGCAAATATTTGCAAAAAGGAACTTCTAAAATAAATTAAATGCCCAGAAGGGTGTGAAAAGGGGGGGGCATGGCTTGGCGCATGGTGGAGTAAGATGCCTGAAGTGAGGGCTCCTGTCTTGCACCGGCTTCTGCATCAATTGCGGCTTCAGCTACGTCTACTGGCAGTGATTTTTCCCTCATGTGAGAAGCATGGCATGAGGGCCATGTGGACCCCGGTGGAAAAAATTGGCTGCTTTTTTCATCTGGCCGGCTCCACTACTCTGCAACCCTCAGTCACCGCGCCAGCAGGATGGCGCCGGCCACTGATACACAGATGGCTCAGGACTCCATACAATCACAGGTGAGCCCTGAATCCCATCTCTCAGCCCCAAATAGCCCTCGAAACTCCTTAATGCTGGTTCCTCTTCCAGATGACCTCCCTTCTTCTAATTCCTATGAGAATAATACAACGCTGGAAGATATTGAATCTCTTTTAAAAGTGCTCTCTACAAAAGCTGATTTTGACTCTTTAATTCAGAGGCTTGGGAGTACTTATAAAGCAGAGATGACTGAGTTAAAAAGAGATTTAGGTAGTAGAAGGGAAGGGATTGAAGACACAACCGAGGTTTTAAGTGGCCATCTAGTGAAACATACTGTGGCTCTTAACGTGCATTTTATGCGTTTAAACCAACTGGAATACCAGCATAATGATCTGGAGAACAGAAACAGGAGAAATAACATCAGAGTAGGAGGTGTGCCTTAAAGTTTTATTACAGAAAACCTGCAATTGCCATCTTTCGCAGAGACCCTCTGACCAGGCCATAGAATTGGATAGGATCCATAGGGCCTTGAAACCTAAATCACAGGATCCAGTGCGCCCACGCAACATCATTTGTAGAATTCGTTCATATCATCTTAAAGAGAAAATAATGAGAGCAGCACATTCTCAGGTTTCTATTTTGTTTAAGGGGCATCAGATTTATTTACTACAAGATCTCTCCCGCCACATTTTGTCACAAAGAAGAGCACTTAAACCTGTTCTGGAAATTGTACGATCATGAAATACTAAATACCGTTGGGGTTTTCCCTTTCAGTTATCTGCCTTTAATAATGGAAAAATGGCTTTTTTTTCGGCACTTAGAAGTTTTACTTTTTTTTCAACAGGCCTTAGGTTTACCTGAGTTACCTACCCTTGAGTGGCTGATTTAGCTGCACTCTATAGTCCCTCTGCAGGCCTCCCCTTACACTTTACAACAGCATAAGGCTACACGGAAAGCTACTTGTCCAACGATGACACAGATAACGCATAATCGCTGAGCCAGAGGAGACTTTTCATTTACTTTTTTTTAGATATCTTTTCCCCCTGTTTTGATGCTTTTAAATATATTACTTGATATGCACACCACATTGCTTAAGCTCAGGAATATACAGTATATTATTACCTGTATTCTTTTTGTTATCATTGTGGAATGATGAGTTTTTTTCTCCAATCCATGGAGTGAAATTTACATATCCAGGGGTTAGTATTGCTCTTAATTTAGGCTGGAATCTGACGGGATTGTGATTTCTGTAGCATATCCGGTAGATATTATAGTTGCACTTTTATGCACCGAAAGTGATTTTTGCATAGGTTACAAAGATAGAGCACAATTGTTGAGCTGTAGGAGATCTTTTTTCTAATATTTTCTTTTCAGATTTGAAATTTTTAAGCACATTTTTCGATGAGTTTGGTATATTGCATGAGCCCACGATTATATATAATTGATTGCACTTATTTTGTTTTCACGGTAGAATGATTTTGCTAGGACATTTATGGACTAGAGGGGACTTTATTTCCCCTTCTTGTGTCCTGAGTTTTTCAACTATGTGTGGGGCAAGACTAATATATTTAGGAATCGGTCTTACCCTTATATGGGTTGAAAATCTGATAAATTTGTTATTTTATAGTAAGATGTATGGTTTATGTCATAACCGCACTTTATAATATAACATGTTATTTATGATTTTGTGTGAGCCGAGTGAGAACGGGAGCCCTCACCCCCGTCTTGCTTTAGTTTATTTGTCGGCCTCCTTAATAGGTGGAGCTTTTTCTTTTTCTTTATACATTTTTTCCCCCCATTTACTGATATTGTAGATTATATAACATACCCAGTACAAAGCCTTTCCAATTTATCTTCTGATGACAGGTGATCGCTTGAAGATTTCCTCCATGAATGTTAGAGGGTTTAATGTACCAGAAAAAACTATATCAAATTCTTTATCATTTTCATAAGTCTAAAACTAAAGTTTTATACAGGAAACACATTTTAAAACTAGTTCTAGTCCAATTTTTAAGAGCATTTTTCCCCACCTGGTTTCACCTGGTACAAACCCACACTCCAAATCTAAAGGGGTCTCCATCACATTCCATAAATCTTTTGCCTCGTAAATCTTACAACCTTCAGTTGACCCATTGAGACGTTATCTTTTTATCACTATCAAATATGATAACAGATTTTTTATTCTAGCCAATATTTATGCTCCAAATAAAGATCAGTTTTCATTTTTTTATAATTTAGAGAAGACACTAATCAAGTTTGGTCACCATAATCCCATATTGGGAGGGGATTTCAATTTACCATTGGTTCCTAAGGAGGACACATCTCCTGGGTGTTCCTACATACCGGCCCGACCTTGTCCAAAATCAAATGTATATGGCAGAGAAATGGCTTGGTTGATGTTTGGAGGATCTCTCATCCTACAGTTAAGGGTTCTAGCTATTTTTCATTTGCTCATAACTACTATTCATGTATTGATTAGTTTTTGATAGCCCAATCGCTGACATTGAGCGAACTATAGCTACTTTTTGTCCAATTCATGCTAATGATGTAACTCATCCGCTCACCCAAGTGGAAGCCCTGAATTGTGTTTTACGAGGGGTATTAATTCAACATGGAACTCGGCTGAAGAAAGCTAAGTCCTCACAGATTAAGGCTCCTTTATCAAGGATAGCTAGCTTAGAATCCTAGCATAAACAGGACCAGCGTTCTAGTACCTTTGTTTCTAGTACCTGATTTATCTAACACACATTATTATGAATTTGCAAATAAATGTGGCAGACATTTAGCACAAAAACATTCATCCAAAATTCATCAGGTGTCCAGAACCTGATGGGTTCACTCCCTGAATTCTTAAATATGTTTATGACTGAATTGTCCCCTTTTTTAATTTATACTTTCAATGTAGTGGACGATGAACATCCTGTTCGTACCCAAATGCTTTTAGCTAATATTTCTGCCAGGAAAACCAGGAAAAGAACACACTAACTGTACAAATTATCGTCCTATTTCCCTTCCTAATGTGGATGGTAAACTTTATGCGAAGATCCTTGCAAATAGAATAGTGCCATATCTTTCTTCACTGATACACAAGAATCATGTAGGGTTTATTCCTGGACATTCTACACGTAGAATACATCTGATTTCTTATGCCAAAAAAAAAAATGAAAATTCCTTTATACTTGATCTTTGTAGATGCTGAAAAAGTATTTGATAGGGTCGGGTGGCAGATTTTTTAGAACTTACTTTAAAACAGATTGGCATTGGTACAAGTTTTAGGTCCAAAGTTATGTCTCCTTATTCCGCCCCTAGGGCAAAAGTATTAGTCAATGGTTACCAATCAGAAGTTTTACTATAGCAAATGGCACTAGACAAGGCTGTCAATTATCTCCCCTTCTCTTTGTTTTGGTTATGGAACATTTGGCAATAGCCATTAGGCAAAATTCATCTATACATTGGTTACAGACTCCTCAAAAACCTTTAATTTCCTTCCCTTCTTTGTTTTTTTAATTTAGGAGATTTGGGCTTTTTAGTAATTTTAAAGTAAATTTCTCTTAGACAGTAGCCTTGAACGTCAATCTGCCTTCATAGTTACATAGTAGGTTAGGTTGAAAAAAGACATAAATCCATCAAGTTCAACCACTAGGGAAATAATCATATCCCAGATATAAAACCTTATAAGACATAGTTGGTCCAGGGGAAGGCAAAAAAATCCCTGGTACAATTTGCTTCAACAGGGGAAAAAAATTCCTTCCTGATTCCATGAGGCAATCCGATGTTCCCTGGATCAACAGTCACAGTTGTTTCTACTTTAGAGCCTTAATACCTAGTTATATTTGAAAGGGTCTGATAGACTCCATTTTGTTCCTGAGACACTCCATTTTGTTTCAGTATTTAATCATGAGAACTGAATATATTCCTTGGTTATTTAGACTATATATGTATAAACATGATGTTCTGCCAAATAAGTGTCCTTGCTGACATCTGCTAAATTCAGATATTGCTGACAATTAAAGAATAACAAGATGTCTTGTACATGTCTGAAACAATGTAGCAAAGCGCTTTTGTATTAGAACAAAGATACTATTATTTCTCTACTGTGGTAGCATGCACGTACAGTGATAGTTATAAAACTAGATGTTTGTTACAATAAAGTTGAAGATTGCTTGATACCGTACAAGTGTGTGTGTCAGTAATTCTTCCCGGGCGCCTGTTCTTATGCACTGAGGGATACTGGGACGTGAGAGATCTGAGAGGAATAGAGCCAAGAAACTTGCAGATTCTTTCAATATTCAGAAAAACATCCAGCTTTTTCTTAAAGTAATATATAGTAGTTGCTGAAACTACTTCCTGAGGAAGCCGATTCCACAAATCACAGAATTTACAGTGAAGAATCCCTTCCTTATCCGGAGCTAAAACTTCTTTTCCTGCAGATGCAAAGAGTGCCCTCTTGTTCTTTATAATGATCTTACAGTGAATAATGCAGAAGAGAGTTCTCTATATTGACCGTTTATATATTTATACAGGGTGATCATATCCCTTATCTTCCTTATCCCACATCCTTAAACGTCTCTTCTCAAAAAAGAATAGATTCAGTTCAGCTAATCTCTCCTCATAGCTGAGCTCCTCCATTCCTTTATTAGTTTAGTTACCCTTCTCTGCACTCCCTCCAATTCCTGAATGTCCTTTTGGTGAACTGGTGCCCAAAACTGGACTGCATATTCCAGATGTGGTCTCACCAATGCTTTGTAAAGGGGCAGGATTATGTCTCCATCTCTGCAGTCTATTCCTCTTTTAATACAAGAAAGTACTCTGCTAGCTTTAGATATTGCAGCTTGGCATGGCATGCTGTTATTAAATCTATGATCTACCAGAACCCCCACATCCTTTTCCATTTCTGACTCCCCCGAGTTTATTTACCCTAGACAGTATGAAGCATGCATGTTGTTAGCTCCCAAGTGCATAACTTTACATTTATCTATATTAAATGTAATTTTCCACTTGGCTGCCCAATCAAACAATGCATCCAGGTCTGCTTTTAGATTATAGACATCCTGTATGGACTTCATTCCATTACATAGTTTGGTGTCATCTGCAAACACACAAAAGGTACTTTTAATCCCAAACTCTATATCATTTATAAAGATGTTAAACAGTAAAGGTCCCAACACTGAACCCTGGGATACACCACTAATAACCTTAGACCATTCAGAGTATGAATCATTAATTACAACTCTCTGGATGCGGTCTTTAAGCCAGTTCTCTATCCACTTACAGATTGACTTTTCTAAACCTATTGACCCTAACTTACATATTAACCGTCTGTGGGGTACAGTGTCAATTGCTTTAGCAAAGTCCAAGTACACTATATCAAATGCTACTCCACTGTCTACCTGTTTACTTACTTCCTCTTAAAAAGAGAATAAATTTGTTTGACAACTTCGGTCTTTCTTGAAGCCATGCTGACTATCACTTATATTATTATTTTCTAGCAGAAACTTCTCTATATGAAACTCTCTAGGACCTTTTTAACTATAGACGTTTAACCGTTAAAGTAGCCTTCTGTATTAGCCAATCAAATATCTAGGAATTTCCCTTTTATTTGGTGTTCTTCTCATATTACATACTTAGGAGTGGCTATACCAGCAGATCTCTTTGAATTATATACTTCTAATTACACTCCGCTTCTTAAGATCTTAGCTTAAGACCTTGAAGAGTGGAAAAACTGCACCATTTCCTGGTTTGGTGGGATGAATGTTCTGAAGATGGATTCCCTCTCCAGACTCTTATATGTTTTTCAGACAGTACCAACTGTCCCTCCCAAAACTGTTTTTTGTGCACTCCGTTCACTTTCCAATAGGTTTATTTGGGGAGGCCACAAACCTAGATTAAAACACATTTCACTGTGTAGGCATAAGTAGGTTGGGGGTATGGAACTGCCTCATTTCAAATTATACCATCAAGCTTCCATTCTCTTTTGGATAATTGAATGGCATAGATCCCATGTTCGTAAGCTATAGACACAAGTAGAGCAGGCTCTCTCGCCTTTGGATTTATGAGCATTAGCATGGATATCTCTTAAACAATATACCCTCCTAATTCCCTTTTGACCTCCGCTGCGTTGAAGGTATGGCATTCGGTATATCACCATTTTCATTTATCTTCTCCACCTTCCCCCTTGACTCCTTTATTGGATAATCCCTAATTTCCACTGGGGCTTTTTATAGATGGTATGGAAGGTTATAACAGATATTTTTTGCTTCAAGCTCGTCATTTTGTGGGATGTACAGACAGCACGTTTGTATCCGCTGGAACCCCAGAGGGTGGCTCCCGTTCTTGGTTAATAGACAACTAACCAGATTTACCAAAAACTTGTGCTTCTCGACACATGTTAGCAGATCTCCGACAGCTTTTGAAAAATTATGTACGTCTACAGAATCTAAACGTCATTTAATTTCTGTATGATATCAAATTTTAATAGGAAGTTATGACTCAAACTTTCCTAGATTTCTTGCAGCTTGGCATAGAGATCTTGGACAAGTGTTTACGGAGTCCTAATGGACTTCTGCATTTGATCTGGCACATAAAACTTCCGTCTGTTGATAAACTCAGGAGAAGAACTATAAAATTTTGTCTTGATGGTACAGAGATCTCTATTCTATATATTATGTATTACCTTCTGTCTCAGAGGTTTGCTGGCATGGTAAGAGAAGGGATAGGTACTTATATTCATATATGGTGGGAATGTCTTAGGTTGCAGCCTTTTTGGCAGGGTGTTTTTGAAAATATGCTCTGATATATATGGTGTTGATATTACCCCTTCCCCGGCACTTGGGTTACTCTCCATTTCATCTGATCCCAGGATTCCTATAAGGAAAAATTTATGGGCTCCTAGCTGGAGCACGCCAATTTATACCGCTTTTTTGGAAAGTCTTCTCCCCCTGATTTTTCACTCTGGTTAACCAGAGTAAATGAAATAATGAGGATGGAAGAAATTAGAGCATTTGATAAAAACTGTTAAAATAAATTTCATTCTCGATGGGCCTGCTAGGAACATTACAGCATTTTACGCTAAGCTTAAAACAATAATTAATACTAACCTTCCTCAGAACCCTACTTTGTAAACGAATATTATACGTTTTTTTTTCTTTTCCCCCTTTTACTTTTCACTTTTATGATATTTAAATTTTCTGAGATAAAGCAAAATGTGGTTATTATATTACTGTTTCTTCAATGATTACTGTATTACTGAATCATATGTATTTCTGTTGGAACAGGAAAAAATTATTTTTTTAATGTTTTTTTTTGTATATTTATTCTGTAAAAACTCTTAATAAAAACAATTTGAACTATAAATGTCCAGAAGGGTAATTAAAAAAAAGAAAAAAAATTGTCATCCGATAACTTGACTACTAGGATATTGCTTTTTCTATGTGAATCAGCACATAAATGTTTAAAAATTTAAAATCCAAGGAGATGTTTTTATAGTAGTGGAAGACTGTGCGGACTCATCCAGTTTACCTTATAGGCTTTCAACATAGACCAACTTGCCAAATTGAAACAAAGCACAGACTGATAGTCACAAAGAAGGAAGTGTGCTTGCAAAGGGTTTAGACAAGGGACCTTCTTAACCAACAATATAAAAAAACAATTTAGGTTGTGGCATTATTGTATCCTATTTACTTTGGAAATATATGTCTAGAGGCCCAAGGGGTCTGCTGGGGGAAATGCTGAAAAAATATGTGTATGCAGAAAGAAAGGAGTTATAGAATTAAATCACCAGCATGTGCGATGTTGATCCTAGTAGCCAGTGAAAATTAGGACCTTGCAGTTTCCACACAACTTCTGATAGAGTGAGTTACAGTGACTGTTCAAAAGGGCAGGGGAAGCAGATAACACTAACACATAACCCTCCACATACAAAAATCAGTGTAATTACACAATAATATACCAATCCGGGGGGTCCGGTGTGACGCTGATGAGTGTCAAGTGAAGCATATAGGGATTTTTTTAGACAGTCTATCTCCAAGTCTGGGAATCCCTGCTAGAAGCCGTAATAAATTATCCCAATTTATCAATGGTCCATCCTAGGTTTTTAGCAGCAAATATGTAAAATAGAGATTTATTATGTCTTGCAACCTAGAAAGCCAAAACTTTAAAAAGCCTATAACCTTGGGGTATTGGTTAACAAGTAATGGGTTTGGTACACGGTTGAGACTCACAATGTTTGATATGATAAATGAGGTATGAGGGCAAATAACAATTGCACTGAACAAGTTATTTTGGCATGGTATGTTATTATGCCATATGATGGTTATATATGGGCAATTATTTTAAAAAGGTGTCAATATTGCAGATGCTCTAATGAATGCTAAAAAACACGGGACACATATTAATATGTTTTTCATGGGGTCAAATTAGTCAAGTGAGGTTATGGGGTCATTTTGGACAAGGGGTGTATAAAATAATGGTTTCTGCCATACACATTTCCTTCTAGGGAGATTTTGACTTTATATCAAGAAGAAAGGAGAAAAAAGGAGAAAAATTGTTCAAAACCTCTGATAAATGGTAATGAATATATACAATCTTTTTTCCTTCCTTCACTAACAACATGATTGTGTGTATAAAAGGGCTCAATGGTGTTCACATAGTGTGTTTGTAAGGCACTTACCTGTCCCACGGGGATCACAGGCAGCGAGGGAGATACCGCTGCAGCAGGCAGCGTTGCCGAGGCTGCTGCCCCGCACCCAGCGTGTCTCTGCCTGCCGGCGGAGGGATCCGTTCTTCCTGAACTACTGTTCGGCCAGGCGGCATCCCTAGGATCCCTAGCATCCCTTTGGACATGAACTCGCTCTCAGCACTCTTGCGGACATGCAAAGTAGGACACGTCCCCGGGGTGCTGTTGAAAGAGGTGTGCACGCTACCACCTGTGCCTCTTGTACCCCCGGGGGCGAGGCACTCAGCTGCCTCGCCGCGGGGCGGGACATAGTTAGTTTGAATTCGCTGTGTCCTATCGGCTACAGAGGATTCAGTTATCCTCCAATGAAATGGCGCCAGGTGGCACAAGGTTATTGGGCACTCTGGCCATTTGAGAACCTGTCCTGAACACCATTGTCCGCTATAAGCCTCTGTGTGTACAGTGTGCTTGGGTGCGTTTTATGTGTGTTGGTTCATAATAACCCTTGTTGTGTCATTACCAATAGCGACCCGGTCTGATATCTGATTCTGCCTGAACTCCGGCTGCCCTGACTTTGGATTGTTTCTGACTACTCTTGCCTGCTGCCCTCCCTGACCTCGGATTGTTCCTGACCTGCCTTTGCCTTATCCATCTGTACCATGCTTATCAGACTGATCTTCTATGAATGACCTTTGCCTTGTTTTATGACTGCGCAATAAGGCCTAATAAAAGGTTTCCTGGAGTTGGCTGTGGTTTGTGTGCCCAGGCGCATTACAGTGTTCTTAACACATAATTGCTTACAGCAAAGGAAAGAAACTGTTGTGGTTGAAATACTCTTGAATAACATTTCTGAATTAAAGTTAGTAATTGGCCTTTGTTTTTGTTTTTTTTCTTTTTGGGTGTGAAGTAATGAATTGTATAACACAATCATGTGATTGAATCTTTTAGAATAAATTGATGAAAATCTCCTCAAATCTGTTCTTCTGAAGAAGCCATAAGACGAAAAGCGTCAAGAACAGAGTGTATTAGGACTCTAGGGGATGTACCAAGATTTTTAACCAACACTTCATAATAATTGTATTTATTTGCGGAAGGTAAAGTCCGCATCACCATTGCATCACCAATCTTGTCCAATACCATCATGACACACTGGCCCCTAGCTGCCCAGCACTGCCTCAGGGGCCTACACCGTCCACCACATAAAGGGGCACCCCATTAACTTAGGTGCCCCCACCATAATTAAACCCAGAACTCCTACCTTCCACCAGACCTTAACCGCCTCCAATCTCAAACCCCAACTCATTTTAACAGTTTAAAATTTCTTCCTGCAAAAAACTGTCCCTAACTTCCATTCCTTACTCCTTATATCCTTTCCTATTTCCACCCACTTTACCTTCCGACCCAACTCTTCCTCTAATCCCTCCTCGCTTTGCAATTCAAAAACTTTAACCCTTTTCTCCCTATCTTGGACAGCCCAGGCACCCTGCCATGTAGTCCCTGCGCTCAGTTCCATGCTACAGGCCTCTCTTGACTAAGGTAGCTCAGACCATTTGCCCAATCTTCCCCCGGAACATCACACTCCCAACCCCCACCCACTTGTTAGCCCCCCATCCCTAAAACCTTCCCAATAACACACTGACACCTGTTGCACTTAAAATGGCTGGCAAGCAGCCGTTTATTTAACAATAAATAACTAAATTAACAATTTCTGTAAATATAAACTCTGTATATATATATATATATATATATATATATATATATATATATATACAACTTAAAATAAATTAACTTATAAAATAACATCCAAATAACATATAAATTAACCCTCTTATTAAACATAATAATAAAATCTCTAACACAACCAACAGTTTAACCCAAACCACTAGGCTGCAGGTCTGGAAGCTAAAGTCCGCATCACCATTACATCTTCAATCTTGTCCAATACTATCATGACACACTGGCCCCTAGCACCACCTTAGGGGCCTACACCATCCACGTCCTAAAGGGGCACCCCACCAACTTGGGTGCCCCCTACTATAATTAAACCTAGGACTTTTACCTTCCACCAGACTTCAACCGCAACAGCACCTGTGCGCCCCTCCACACTTGAAGTGCTCTCTGCACCCCATTCTGTAGTCCAAGAAACCACAAATCTGTACCTATGGCATTCAAGTGAACATCATCTCTCCTGAGATACCACCAGGTATCCTCCTCCAGCTCCCGGTGACACACCACTATTCCTCCATTCTTAGCCACAAACCTTCTTTGTTTACTTTAACCCTGGCTTTGTTGAGCTTCTCAACAGATCTGGCACCCCTCCAACTAGTCCTAGCCACAAAATCGCACCATACCTGGAAACTCCAGTGGCAACCTCAGGAAGGACTACCGCACATCCCGGACCAATTCCCTCATAGACCTGCACCCCAAATCATTACCTCCAGCATGCATAACAACCACACTTGGAGGCCTATCCAGCGCCGCGTACCTTCGAATCCCCGGCACTATCCGACTCCACATCATTCCTCGAACACTGATCCAGCGAACCGTCGCCTTGGCCTGGGGCAATCCCAACTGGTGACCTTCTGGCCCGACTTCTGGTCTTTGTGCCCCCCACCAGACATAGGAGTGCCTGATAATCCACACCAAGCAGTGCCGACCACCTAAATAATTACAAACAAAATATTACCAATATCTGCTACCACCAACAACAACCCCCCCCCCCCCCCCCCCCCCCCCCCCCCCCCCCCCCCCCCCCCAAGTAACCCCATACTTCACAACAATTGAGGTCTAATATACAATTGGAACCTTCTAGATTCCCACCATCCTATACGCCTAATGACCTCCTCTCCCACTTCTCACCTGGCTGCCTCTGTAGATGGCCCAATCTGAAATGAGTGGGAAAAAAATTCCCCACATCCATTCCTAACAACCCCAAACAATGCTTGAAAACCGAGAGGAATTAAAAACGGGACAGAAAAGCCCCATCCCCATTAATCAAAAGGCAGCCCCCAACCTGAGGCGTAACACGCAGCAAACCCCCCACCGCCTCAACTGGGCAAACCCTAGACCCCCCCAGTCTAAACAAACGCACCAACATACCCCTACAGCTCTGATCCGTCTTAGACCTCTTAATCCTCAAACACCCTATTGCCCACGCATACCACATCTTCAACTAAAATACCCCCAGGACGTGTCTTAGCCGGACTAACCAATTCCCCAATACGCATAGCCCCAAAACGTGCTATGCTAAAAGCAGCTTTAAACAAAACCCGCTCATATATGCCCGCACAAACCCCGTCCAACAACCCCACCACCCGTTGCCACAAATCAAAGGACACCAGCCTTCCACTATCGGGCACCCTCCTTTACTCCTTCAATGCCTGCCTTTTCACAAAATTCTAAGTCACATCCCGCCCCCATGCAGTTTTAACCAAAACTCCATATCTGCCATCAACCTGTTAACCGCTGCAACCGGCACCCCTCTAGCAAAATCTCAAGCCAACCAATACTTTAAAATATGTACAGCGTCACCCCCGACCCCCACACCCCCTACATGAGCACACAATGTCTCCAACTCTCGCCATACTGCTGAATACTGAATCAAACCTCTTAAAATCCCAGCGCAATCCCCCACAGCCTTTTTGGACAAGGGTGACTGCATTGCTCCACCTCCAGTGCCAACACGCGAAACCTGCAAGACAAAATGAGACAAAGCATCAGCAATGACATTGCACACCCCTGGAATGTGCCGCGCAAAAACAAAAATATTATGCTGCATCCACCTCAATATTTCTGCCGGTACAGAAGAAACTGAAAACTTGTTAGCTTACACCACCCAAAGTTATCACAATAAAATCTCACCTTAATATTTGCCAACTCCGCCCCCCACAAATCCACAGCCAACACAATTGGAAAAAATTTCCAACACAACCAAATCCCTAACTAAACCCTCCGCCACCCATTCTTTAGGCCACACCATTTACCCCCAAAATACACACCAACCCCCCCCCCCCCCCGCATTAGTGTAAAGCTCCATATCTACCGCATCCACAGGCCCCTCCAACCAAAACACTCTGCCATTAAAGGAATCCAAAAATATTCGCCAAACTGCCAAGTCTGCCCTCACTTCCTTAGACAACTGCACAAAATGCGTTGGCACCTTCACCTCCGCCGTAGCCACTGCCAAGCACCTAAAGAAGAACCCTCCCCATCCTTACCACCCTACACAAAAAAATTAAGCTTCCCTAGCAAAGATTGGACCTCCTTCAACTGCATCATACACCTCTCCCCCACCAACCGCACTTCCTCCCTCAAAACCAGCAATTTGTCCTGTGGCAGCCCACTTTCCCTAGCCACCGTGTCCAGCTCAATACCCAAAAATGTCAACACCGTCACAGGTCCCTCTGTTTTCTCCGCCGCCAAAAGCACTCCAAACCACTCCATTATGTGCTGCAAAGTCGCTAACAAAACCCGGCAAACTGAGCTATCAGGCGAACCAATCAACAAGAACATGTTCCAATAGTGAATGACTGACTCCACGTCCGCCACTATCCACACCACCTATTCCAAAAAGGTGCTAAACTTCTTGAAAAGAGCACAAGAGATTGATCTCTGCATGGGCAGGCACCTATCCACAAAATACACACCTCCCCACTTGCACCCTAGCAGCCTCACACATTGCGGATGCACTGGCAGCAACCGAAAGGCGGCTTCAATGTCCGCCTTTGCTAGCACTGCCCCTGCCCATACCGCCTTACCCAATGAATAGCCAAAGGAAGTATAGGCCACCGCACATAACCTTGCATTGATACCATAATTCACTGACTCTCCAGGCGGGAAGGACAAATGATTTTTTAACCTAAACCTACCTAACTCCTTCATGGGCACAAGCCCAGCGGCGACACCACTAAACCCCCCACCAGCAGTTGTAATGAAAACGGCCCATTCATGCAACCTAGATTTACCTCCTTCACCAGCTACTCCGCTACCACCTCTGGTAGAGCAGATGTCACAGATCCCTGCAGGTCCAGGGGATCTGCGCTTTCTTCTTGCTCACCCTCCTTGCAGTCCCCTGCTGCCAGCACCATCTCTGCCTCTGGATCCAACACTCGGCATACTTCCTGTTCCAAGTCAGGTGATTCTCTGTCAGCTGCTCCCTTGCCTCAGAGAACCAGGGTATTCCACAGACACACTCCCTCTGCTGGCAAACATCTGAATAACACCTGAGATTATCTCAGCAACAGCACTCCCTCTGCTGGTGGGATTGATGTCTGATTGATTCATGCCCATCACCTGACATTCCCTTCTTAAGGAAGAGACCTGGCTTGGTTCCTGACAACTCCTGTTTGCTGCCTGTCCTGACCTTTTGCCTGTTTCTTGATAACCCTTGTTTGCTGCCCTCCCTGACCTTTGGCTTGTTTGAGTACTCTTTTGGACTTTCCTCTGGCACTACATTTTGGTTCCTGCTTGTTAGCAGTCACCTGCCTCTGAGTGCACAGGGGACTCAACCTGGCAGTTGCCCGCAGCGCAACACCCTCACCTCTAGAGGCTCTGGTGAAGACCAGGCAGCTGCTTAGACTCTGCGCCCTGTGCACGTATCTAACCACTGAGCTGGTGACACAGAGGGTCCACTATCCTGCCTTGCAGCTACCCCGACAGCAGACTTTAGATTCCTAGGTTCCCACGGCATCACCCCCATCACAGTGGGAATCCAAAACCCTTCTGCAAACCCCTCCCCCAACACCTTTGTGGCCTCCCTGTCTGGATACCTATCTAAAAAGGTGTGCATCCTTTGGACCTTCACCAGCGTCACCCCCTTTTCCATCACCGTCACCCCCTCTGCCTGCCCAGGCCTTAAAACAGCGTGAGAGACCATGATTTCCTCCACATCCAGGACACTCATGGCGAAATCTACAGGTACCCCGAACTTAAATCCCCCTCATTAAAGAGCCAACACACTCCTTTTTTCTTTCCGGTCGAAGACCAGGGTGTCTGTTGTGACTGCTGGCCCCCCTTAAAAAAACTCAGACCCCCAGGCTGAACCCCTGACATAGACCATCACAGCTAAACTCATATGACCTCTCAATGGAGAATCTCTATTAAAAGGTCATATGAGTTTACCTGTGACCATCCAGGTTCCCACTGTCCCTGGGCTGTAATTATCATTGATAGGTACAGCCCAGGGACCTTGCAAACCTGGATCGGGGGAACCTGCAGTCACACCTTTTGGGAGGCGCATCTGAATTTTCCCCCCATTGAAATGTCGCAACCTATCGGAAGTTCGAGGAAATTTTCGCGAGACTTTCAGAGGCCTTCTTGCTTATCCCTACCCCTCCCAACTAAAGACGCCCCCCCACCTCCTCCCAACCCCCCATAAATCCCTCCTAGGCAAATTATACATACCCCCCCAAGAGGCCTCGACAAGTTCCTACCCGGCAGTCCCATGTCCAGGGATCCTGCCCCCACCGACCTGGGGCCCCACCTGGCCCATGTCTTCCTCGGCTTCAGAGGCTCTTTGCAATTCAAAAACTTTAACCCTTTCCCCCCCATCTTGGGCAACCCGAGCACCCTGTCATCTAGCCCCTGTGCTTAGTTCCCTGGCACGAGCCTCTCTTTCCTTTTTCCCACTTACAGAAGCACAAAGTACAAACTCCTGTATCCTCTACAGCTAGATCAGCTTTCACTTTTTGTCCACAACAGATTGCAGCTTTCTACCTGCAGTTTCGGATTATTTTAAATTTAGGTGTGCAAATGCAGCATCGCACAAATTACTAACAAAATATATCTTAAACCAAAACATATATTTTCATATTTTTCTGTCTTGGAGACACAACAGTATGTGAAAGTCTGTCCAATTTGATGTAAACCTCCATTTTGACAGATTTCCAAATATGTCCTCCAGGTGACAACTCCTAATTTTACATTTACCTCCATTTTTATTCCCAATATCATTTGTCACAGGACAAATAAAGAGAGTAAATCTCCTAAGAGGGGAGCACTAGACAGGTATAGTTTTAAGCCACTCTCCATAGAGAGTCCAGTGCTAATACCCTCTTTAGTATCACACCTGATGTTCAGGTTATATCTATCGTATATGTTAAACACCTTTATGTCTAAAGAATAACAAAAGTAAACTTTAGATCTATTCTTTTCTATAACATACATGCATTCTATAAACAATTGATTAAATTATTGTATATTTATGGTGTATAATTGCATATCTTTTAATTTAGGATGCTGGCAAGGAAGAGAAACAACAAAAGCTTCTTAAGAAACATATTTTTAGCAAGATGCACCCTCATAACAATAAGAAGCCTATTTTCAAGATATAAAATCTCTCTATATATAGAGCTTTACACAGCAGCATAAGTCCTCCCAGCATTTCCCAGCAGTCAATCAAGACTGTGGCTTTCTTTCTGTAAAATATGGATACAACTTCACAAAATATCATCAAAAGTTGTTGCAGCATAGATAGTGATTAATTAGTTCTATGCGTATGTTTTTCTTCTAGGTCTCAGATAAAAGTTTTCTTTTGATGAATGAGAATGCCTAAATTGTGTCAAATATGTAAAAATACAGATTATTCTTTAATTGAAAGAATAAGGCTATATGACTCTATATACTGAATATTGCAAAAAGTGTTTTTTTTTTTTGTAAGTGTATGAATTGTTTGATTCAAACGTCTCTCATGTTTCCTATTCATTTTGTTTCGGCTTTAAACAGCATGCAGTCACATCAAGGAGCATATTGTTCCCAAACAGTTTCAATCCTGGTTGTACACATACAGAGTAGAAACACTAAAAATATGAACATCTGAAAGCAAGGACAATTTTAAGAAAATGTAATGAATACATAGCATATTATTGATGCTGTTTTAAGATATAAAACCTTAAGCACACTGTTTGGAAACATAAAATAATACTCCTGGATAAAAATAATTTGTAATGTATGATATTTTTCTAAAGGTGCCACGCAGCTTGTAATACCCCATCCTCTCTGCCACTTACTATGTTCTTTAAAGCTTGCAGGTCTTTCTTTCTATGCCAACCACAGAAATGCTTAAGGTAGTCTAGTGTACTAGAGACAAATACTTATAATAATATATATGAATGAACAAAAAAATTGTATAAATCTGTATTTAAATAATTAGTTATAATGTGACAGCAGCATAAACCTTTATAAGCCTATTTTATTCAGTGTATTTGTCTGCATGTAAATAAAAAATATAATATAAAAATAGAATTACTATATGTTCAGAGTTAGATGGGTCCATAGAAAGCTTTTTTTTCCATAAGGTATTAGCTGAAAGATAGTACATACCCTAATGGTATTCTCATATGATATAATTGCAAAGGTCAAACAAGGTAGACAAGTATTGAGTGTTAAGTAGGTCATGTCCTTTAAAATAAGTAGAGAAACAACAAACAACTTTGCTAATTGTCATTGTTCATAAAGACCCACCTATTCTGCTCCTGCCAGCCCTTGTGTAAATGCCAAAAGGCTTTTCAGCAAATTCAGCTCAGCATAAATGAAATAAATAATATATATATATATATATATATATATATATATATATATATATATATTACAGTTGCTGCAAGAAACTGCAGAGTCTGCTGGAGTCTGCTGAGGGGCATGTTGAAGACAACCCCTGAGATTTCTGTGAAATTCTATTAGAGAGCAAATAATATTTCATCTTTGAATATAAACCCTGGATTCATTCCATTTCCTGCAAAAAAATTAAACACAGTGCAACACCTAATTAAGTTGTCTTAACCAGAACTAACTGTATGGAACATGTTTTTTTGATCATCTGCTAAGCCGTTTTTTTGGGCAGACTCCTTGGGTGAATTTAACTTACTTCCGCAGCTAAGTATCTTATCCTACAGCCTATTAGATGTTATTGCATTGTTTTTCTACCTATCTTTATTATTAAATAGTATAATCTTTATATTTTACTTACAAGTCTCTGTGTTATCTCTCTTTGTACACTTTAAATTTAACCCATAAATGCATAAACTGTCGCAAATTATGGTGAAATTTTGTCAAAAAATTGATCTTCCAGATTTTCAGATAAAATGACACCAATTTTTTTTCTATGAATATCCAAGCCCATTAGAAAATTTTGATTTCAATATTATCTGTGGCCGTATAAATATCCCTTCTTTTATTTTTGCAGTGCTTATGTTTGGAAACTTCTCAACAAGGTATTGAAAACCCATGGATTTTGATTTACCCATGGCTTTTACAAGGTTCTTCATCAAGCCTAACTTGATATGGAGAGGTGTCAGAAATATTTTATGTGGATCAACCAGAGGCAGAAACTTAAAACTGCTTTGAGGTATCTCTTGGTAGCCAATCACGCTTGACATAATGGTCCCCTGTAGATCGGCTGTCCCACAGGCATGGGAAACAGCAATATTTTGTAAATCCTCCTTGCATTCCCATCAGCAAGCCAATGACCTTTAGATCCCCACTGGTGTGTTTTATACTGGATTGCTTCAAGTAGTAACTTCATGTTGTCATAGGACTCTTTTAGGTTAACGGAATGGGTAATCGTTAAACTCGGTTTGGAATTACCATTATGCAGTAAGACTGCTTTCAAGCTTCTTTTAAAAGAATCAATAAAGATACGCCATTCAGATGGAACATGCTCTTGTGACAAACTGTTAAAGAGTGCATTTATATCATGACAGTAGCACAGTGAGCCATCACTAGTGAAGAACGTTGTCAAGTTATGATTTTGTTTTCCGTAGTGACTTACAGTTATATCCTTTGCAATCAAGTGCTTCTTTTTAAGCTTTAAAGCAATAAGTTTTGCTTTGTCTTTGGAGAGATTCAGATCACGAACGAGATCATTCAGCTCTGCTTGTGTAAAGGTCTTTGGTTCTGAATTTTCATTGGCCAAGTAGTCAGGATCAGATGATTTGGGTTGTAACTGGCTGCAACTCCAGCGCATTCCTCATCACCTACTACAGAAACAAGTCCATCATGTGGCTGTACCGGAACTGGTAATGAATCATCATGAGGAACAGGTCTAATTGCAGAATCGAGGCTGGGATATACAATTATGTGCCTAGTTTTACTTGAGAATCCACTTTTGTTGACGCTGCAAAAGTCGCAGTCGATTAGATGGTCTCGCGGTGGCATTGCAAATAGCATTGGTGCTTTATGCCGATTTAGCCAGTCACACAGTCCATTGGAACAACTGGTACAGATGACATGCGGAGGCCAAGATTTATCCTGGTCACCAAGTAGACAGCCAAAATATAATTTGTATGTCTTTTTAGGTTATGTGGTAATTTGGCGACGTTGTGCTTTCGTCATAAATGAACCACACATGTAACAGAATCTGTCTGGATCATAAAGGCAATTTCTAATCATGATGACAAATGAAATCAATCTCAGTTAGTGTGGTCTCTAACCTTAAAAAAAGAAAACTGTTGTTAAATGTTGTAATATGTTAAGGCTATTTATAACGAATTTCACACAATATATAATTAGCTGCATCACAAAAACGAGACATGCATAGAAAAACTGAACACAGATTTGAAATCCGCATTAAAAATACTACAAAGCCCACATAAAATTATATCTGATGAAAATGACATGTTGACCTGTGTTATCCACCAAGGATTTGGGGCAAAAGGTTCACCTAACAAAGTAATGAGTATTGCATTGACTAAAATTCTTGTCTGCATCTGAAGCCCTAACGTCTGCTTCCTGCTTGACTTGGTTATGTCCAGAATGTACAGGTGTCATTTTATCCTACTAGCTGCCTACTCTTGTTAGTCTGTTTGCTGCTTTTTTGGTTTAGGGAGATCAAGAATCTAATGGATCAATGGGATTAAGGGGAGAAGAGAGCTTAAAAGATAGGGGTAAGTGGGGGTAACACAGCCATTTTAGAAAAGTAGGGGAGCAAGATTTAGCTAGTTTGGGAGTAGTGAGCATTTAGCTATAGTCATTGATGAGGTGGAGGTTTTGTTGAGCCAGCCCTGGGATAAAGCCAGGTCGTGGGGTTTTGAGCGGCTCAAGGAGCAGGTGGCATCCGTATTCCCTGGGATGCAGGATGTACAGGCTGGGGGTCTGCGGCCTTGACGGGTTGACAGGTCAGCGGGACATGGACAAAGCAGTTGGGAGCCCCTCAAAGGACCCTCCTGCTGCAGAGGCTCGACAATCACCCCCCCCCCCCCGGGGAGCCAATCTCAAAACTCCCCTGTAGCATTTCCATTTGGACAAAATCGGTGTGGGGGATGGCAAAAAGGCAGCGAGCAAAGCAGACCATTCTGAGGACAATTGCCAAAACTCCCCTGTAGCATTTCCATTTGGATAAAGTCGGTGTGGGGGATGGCAAAAAGGCAGCGAGCAAAGCAGACCATTCTGAGGACAATTGCCAATTGGCTGCAAGGGTTTAGCAATCCTGGAGAGTGTCCTTGAGGAGAAAGCGCTGGAGCATTTCTCTGCGTTGTTTTGTTATTTGGATGCCATTGAGGAAGCCTAAAGGCTTTATGGGTGTTTGCATGGTTGCTCTATGACGAGCAATTTTGTCAACCCAAGGCAGTGCGTTCATCCATTAGGTGAATTCATATGGACATCAGCCTATGGATGAAGATTATGAATCCAGCATGCCCTTTCAGAGGTGGCTGGTGGGTTTTGGCGATGAGGCGTGTGCTGGTTATTCAACGAGGATCACTGCAAATTCGTTAGTGCATGTAAGTTTAAGCATGAGTGCTCCAGGTGGCTATATGGCTTTGCTTGATGCTTACGGCAGACAAGGGACATGGTGGAAAGAGTGAGAACGCCTGTGGACCTTCGAGGGATACAGCCTTTTCTAGATAGGTATCTGGACCAGGTGGTGGCAGGGGTGTTAGAGGCTGGTTTTAGAGAGGGGTTTTGTAACCTAAGCTCCTTGGATGGGATTCCACAGAGCTGAGGAATCTAGGTCAAACATTGGAGCACCCAAATGTGGTGTGTCTGGGGGTCTGTGAACAGTGCCATTGACCCTGAATTATGTTCGACATTATGTTTCGTTTACGTTGTTTGATTTTATGGTAGGTTGGGTTCAAAAATATGGGAGGGGGGTGTTGTTTAAATCTGGTTAGGCATTTGTTTGGTTTTAGGTGGGAGGGTCCTATTTTGTGGATAGATGTTTGCCGATGTACTGTTCAATTTAGTGTTGTTGTTTAATTTGGGGTTCAGTCAGTTCTGCATTATTTGGACAATTTTTGTTGCATCAGCCCTGCAGATTCAGGTGTTTGAGTAGTGTTGTTGGGTACCTTGCAGTAAATTGTTGGGTATTTTCAAATTTTATTGGCGGCAGAGAAAATTGAAGGCCTCACTATGGTGCTGTCTTTTCTTGAGATTGTGATTGACACCGTTAAAATGGAATGCAAACTGCCGGAGGATAAGTTGTGGGACTTGGTGCAGATAAATTATCGGCTTGTGGGCAGAACAAAATTGCAGTTGCAGCATTTGCAAGCACTGTTGGGAAAACAAAATTTTGCATGCTAAAATCTGTCCGTGGGGGGCAACTTCTGGGAGCGAACGCCAATGATTATGTGAACCTGACGCGAGAACTGTGGGGCGATTTGTTCATGTTAAAGGTGCTCTTGGAACATTCAAGAAGAAAACAAGCAGGCAAGTTGGAAAAGATGGGTTTTATTAGATCCTTTAAATGTACATAAAGTCGCTGAATAGGATGAGAGTTCCTGGGTGAACGAGTCAGGGCAGCCTTAGAAAAGTCTTGAAGTTGTGCAAGTGACAAGGTTATGAGGGAGGAAGTCATTAGTAGGTCATTAAAGAAGCAAAAAGTGCAGTTAGGGGAGTATTTTTCTATCAGGGAACAAAGGAAGGAGGGACAAGAGTTGTGCAAAGATTTGAAAGCAAAGCATAGGAGTTTGAATTTGATTCCAAGATTAACCCCCCTAGCGTTCTAATTCTGTCAGTTTTTTGATACAAAAAGTGATCCTAATTTTTTTGCATAGAAATTTTTGTTTATATTGTGGGCCTGTAATTCTTAGGATTAGCTCCCAGGTATGATAATAATATTTATTTATTATATTATAATCATAAATTATAATATAATACATAATTATAAATAATAATTAAAAAAAAATAATGAAATAATAGACAACAATGTAATCTTAAAATAAAATATAAAATTAAAAATGTACATTGTAATCTGCTTTTAAATTTCCCTCCCAGACACACCCCCATACATCACCACTCACATCACCCGGAAGATGACTCATCCTCCGGGGTGATGTGAGTGGGGATTTCCCTGCCCTGCCTCACACAGGCACACAGATGCTGGAGCTGCTGCTGCTCGCATCTCCAGAGAGATGCAAAGCACAATGCAGGGTTTCTGCATTGTGCTTCACATCTCACTGCAGATGCCAGCAGCAATAGCAAATTCCGGGGCGTGGCCGGGACCCGGGTGCTATTTAAAAGCAGATTACTCAGTAATCTGCTTTTAAATATACCGCCCGGCCACACCCCCCACGGACCAGCGTCCGGGCATCACACCAGGACCATTGTATCGCTGCTGGAGCGTGGGGCAAAGGTAAGGGGGGCTCTTAAAGTTACCCCGAGTGTGACTCGGGATTACCGATTTTTGCAAGTAAAAGCCAACCCGAGTCACACTCAGGATTACCGCTAGGGGGGTTATTATTATTATTAAACAGGATTTATATAGCGCCAACATATTACGCAGCGCTGTACATTAAATAGGGATTGCAAATGACAGACTAATGCAGAGACATCATGTCTGATTTTGTCTATTTTATCTCTGAAGTAGGTGGCAATGTCTTGGGCAGAGAAGGATGTTGTGGGGGGAGCAGGTGTGGGTTTTAGGAGTGAGTCGATTGTAGAGAAGAGGTTGCGTAGTGTAGAGAATTACAAGGAGAAGCAGTGGAAGAGGAGTGGTGGGAAAGATGGATAGGTCTATCTGCAGCATTCATAATAGATTGGAGAGTAGAGAATCGAGTTACTGGAACACCAGAGTGAAGGATGTTACTGTAGTCCGTACAAGAGATGAAAAGAGCATGCACAAGGAATTTGGCGGTCTCTGGAGACAGGTAGGGGCAGATTTTGGGGATGTTGTGCAGGTGCAAAAGACAGGACCTCAACATGTCCTGAATATGGGGGATGAGGTAAAGAACAGAATTGAAGGTAACACCAAGACAATGTGCCTTGGGGGAGGGGGAACAAATACCAATGTCATTAACAATTATTAGGAATTAGGAATATGTCAGTGGGACATTCGGAATATGAGGGAGGAAGATGATAAATTCTGTTTAATCCAGGTTGGGTTTTAGAAACTTGTCATCCACTATGAGATGGCCAATCGACAGCATGAAACATTATTCAGGACTGAGTAAAACAAGTCAGAGGTGGACAGATAGATTTGAGATTCATATTCATACAGATCATACTGTAAACTAAAGGAGGATATGAGTTTTCCAAGTGAGGAGATATACAGGGAGAAAGGGACAGGTCAAAGGACTGACCCTTGAGGAACACCAACAGGGAGGAAAGTAGGAGTGGAGGAGTTACCTTTAAAAGAAACTTGAAAGGAGATGTCACACAGGTAGGCAGCAAACCAAGAGAGAGCAGTGTCACTGGTACCAATGGAGTTCATGATTTGGATTAGAAAGGGGTGATTACCGCAAAGCAAAGAGCTGGGAGGAAGAGGGAGACTAAGTTCTGATGAGGTCATTGGCGAGTTGCCAGTGTGGGTAAGGTTGCAGAGTTTGGGAAATTCCAGGTCTAATATATGTTCAGCAATGTGTGTGGGCTGTTAATGTTCTGTGGAAGTCCAAAGGAAGAGACAATGGGGAGCAGTTTGTTGTTGTTTTGGGAAGGGATATCCGTATCAGCGGTGAACAGGAGGATTGCTGGCATTCCTGTTTAAATTATAGGGGTAGTGGATGTCACAAAATCTTTTTGGTTAAGCAGGCTTTGGAGGGGTGTCCAGTTGGGGGATAGGTGGTGCCTGTTGACTTTCTCCATGTTGGAACAGGTATTGGGGTGCTTGGAGGACCTGTAATCAAGTGAGTATGAGTTTTTTTTGGGGGGGGCATTCTCATTGGCGTTTTTTGGGGCATTACAGGTGGGCATGTTGGTGAGCCAGCAAAGTCTAGGCCGGGAGGTTTGATGTTTGAGGAAATGCTGCTTGAAAAGGGTGGGGGACGTTTATTGATTACAAAGCCCAAGATGGATCAGTTGGGCAAGGGATTTGGTGCGATGGGACTGTACAAGTCTGTACAAGTTGAATGTGTGGCCTCATCTGGTGTAATTGGGGCTTTCTAGGGGTGGCTTGGGGTGTTTACCAGAAATGGGGGTATGATTACATTGTTGGTTCCTTTTTTGTTTCAGGTGGAGAGCGATCCCACCTGGGTGGTCCCAGAATTCTATTATTTTGTTAGGTTGGATAGGCTGCCTGATATTCTTGTTATACATGCAGGAGGTAAAAAATTGGGGCAGCGGTCCTCTTGGGAATTGAATTCAAAATTATTTGAATCGGGTGATTGGACACTTCTTGGTGGGGAATGGTGGTATACCGGTCAGGCAGGAGATTTAGAATTGGATACCTGGCATTTTAGAAGTTATGATGTTCCCCTCAATGCGATAGGATCTGATTTATGGTGCTTGAATCTTCAGGAGGGTGTGCAGAGAGTGATGATAGTGTGGGGTAGCTAGCAAGCATAAGGAGTTACGCTTGCATGTTGTGGCCAGGTACTTGGAGTTAATAGAAGTTTTTCTTAAAAAGGGGTGTCCCATGTTAAGTTTAAGAGGACTCTCAGCTGATACAATAATATGATGAAGTTGGAGGGGCTATGTAAATAGTGGAACATTCCTGAGGCGTTGCGGAGCGGCTGGAAAGTTAATGCCCCCTGTTTAAGATGGTAGTGTGGTGGTAGGCCTTTGAGGATCTGCAACATAAGATGAAGTTGGCTTTAAAAGGGGGTCCCATGTTAAGTGTGGGGGAACTTAGAAAATCAGTTTAAATTTATTTACACAATCTGTCCTACTTTTTTTTTTTTTTTTTTTTTTTTTTTCTGAGATGTGTTTTCATGGTGAAATACTATATTTCCAAGAAACTATCTCCAGAATGGGACTTTTGCAGTGATATCAGCTTTGCATACATTGTCTGCCCATCCCTGAGCCAACATAAGTGAAATGGAACCCAGAGACAGCAAACTTGTCTGCCTCCCACCTCTGTATAGGAGATCTGCCCTTAAGGCTTAGTCTACACGGACTGTTTCCCCAGCGTTTAACCTGAGGCTTTTAAAGCCCTTGTTTGAAGTCCCCATGCATTCCAATGGGCTAATCTACACCAGGACGTTTCCTTCAGGCACGTTTTTGAGCTTTATTTTAAACGTTGCTTGCAACGTTTAAAAAATTAAAACGCTGGTAAATCGCGGGAAAACGCGGGAAATCGCGGGAAAACGCGTCCATTGATTTTAATGGGAGCGTTTTCCTGCGTTTATACATGCTAGAAATTGTCAATAAAAAAGCTTCCATTGATTTCAATGGAGGCTTTTACAAACGTTTTAACAATAGCCTGTCCTGTGTCACTATTCCATGTGTCATGCATGATTAATTACATGTACTATGCTGGTAAAAATTAACACCTATGCCTGGCACGTGTGAAATTGTCTGCCATTGTGTTTGCTTTTGGTGCTTTTCACACCTGCAAATGATGTCATTCATTATCACTTGTGTAGTCATTGTCTTTAATTGTGCTTCACTTTGCACTCTTTTCACTCTATTCTGTGTATACTGCTACATTTGTCACTGTACTGTTGCATGATCACATTATCACATGTATGCAGGGATGTATGTACTTCCTGTACTTGCAGAAATCACTGCCCAGGGTTACAATTTGCATTTCTACCAAGTGCTAAAACGCTTGTAGAATCGCGGTAAAACGCGGATAAATGCGGCATAGACGTTTTTCAGCTTTTTCCAGCATTTAAAAAAAGTTTTAAAACGTTGAAATAAGTGCATAAAAACGCTTATAAACTCAGTAGGAACGTTTACATGCCTTTTTACAAAACGTCCATGTAGACCCAGCCTAAGTGGAAGCAATGTTAACAAGGACACAGATTGCTGTAACCAAAAGAAGCGGGGCAATATTTTATAAATCAAATTCAGTTCCTGTATGCCGGTCCAATATTTTAGATAAAAAACAACAATAATATCCCAAATCCTTTTCCTTTGCAGAGAGGTAAAAAGCATGGGTACCCTCTTCCCTTGCACTCGTTGCCTTGGACCTGGAACTGCATCAGGATCTATTCCTTATGTTGAATTTATGGTTAGGAAAAAATTGAGGTACAGAATAACATCCTTCCTTCCCATCACCACACCCTAAGCACGCTCACAACTTGCCTACCATTAAATAACTCCAGCTCACAAGTCTAGGTTACTCTGGAAGGGGGACTATGCCTTTTTTTCAAATTAAAAAAAAAAACCAAAACATTCTGCTGTCAGTAGCTTTTTATGGTTCTGAAACATAAACTGCTTTAATGCCATAGAGAGACATTACCAGCAGATTTGCCTGTAGGCAATCCTAATCTTCACTGTTACTGTGATTTGATTGCTGTTCACTGGCAGCTGCATTCTCCTGGTATACATACTGTACATCCTATTGTAAAATAGTGTCAATGTGACATTGAGGTGCAGAGTGCGTCCCATCAAATTTCACTCGGTTGCATATCTATTAATTATTCATGTCACAAAGTGCCAAGGGCATCATTAATAAAAATATCCCTTTACTGATGTGAGCTTAACTTTAACTATATTTGTCATGATGAAGTCAGGCTCTCCAAAACATGTGCTAATATATATTTCTGTTAGTACTTAGCGCCTCTTATTCCTGTTAAGCCCAACTCTCCAGTAAGAAAGGTATAAGCACTCATAAATGACTCATATTATATTTTAGATACCACAAATGGATATGTAGTTTTGCAGTAGTTTTAACACTATGTAATAAATTATTATTTTTCTACCTGTCAGTAGGAGCAACAGTGCCCTTTTCACTAGGATTGTCAAAGATGGAAAAGGACACCGCCCCATTTTATGGGATGGGACTTAGATAATTAGATATTAAAAAACCTATGAATCTACATGTGCACGTCTGACATTTATATTTCTTTAGCCTGCTACATTGTCTGAGTGTATGCATGTTAGTGATTATTTACATCTGGTCAAAGTAATATAAAATCATTAGATTAACTGTTGATGTTTATGAATGGCAGCATGGCAGTAATTCAAAGGGATATCCAAACTATCATAATTGTATCTGATTTAGGAACTATAAATTTATTTAGCAATTCATTAGGTATTTTTTTTTTAGAAATATTAGCATATAATAAAATATTTTGGAACCGGTCAGTTAAAATAATGAATTTGAAAGACTAATAAAAGACTCAAAAGCTATGTAAAAAAGGGACCAATAATATTAAAGAGTATATTGGGGAAAGAAACATAGAAAGAGGGTTAAGCCAATATTTTATCCATAATTAATAAATATTCTAAACACAGGTTAAGCACTCAAAAATATTCACATTCTGATAAGCTGTAATAGTATTAAATCTTACACTATCAGAGCAGGTTTTGTTTACCATATTGTGCTCAAAATTTGCATTTTGTCCTTAGGAATGCCTGAACCCCTAAAGCCCTAAAACATTATTTATTTACTGAAAGTAGGGGACATGTAAAATAAAAGGGTTGTAGGGGACATGATATTTGAGAGCACACAAAAACAATGCAATACAATTTTTTAGTAAAAAATAAGACTGTATCAATTAAATAGACAGAAGAACTGTCAGTAATTAAAAATTGCATGCTTATCACAAACTGCGATACCCAGTATTGTTGATAGGAGGATCTATAATTTATCCCAATATTACATTCATATATACATAGCCATCATCTACTTTTGCTAGATACACTTATATTTACATATGTACTTAGGCACAGTAGTGAGTGATATTTATAATTTTTTACTTGATGTTGTTTCTAAAGCAGGGGGTAGATAAGTGATAATAAACTGTGCAGTGAACGGTTCCCTTTATGTAGACAACAGGTTTTTTTTTTGTAGACCTGCAAGGCACTTTTTTTACCATCTTTTATTAGATAAGGTATAAAAAAGTAGATATTCACTGTTTGCTTTTGAGAGGTGTCTGTGAACTCTGTGAAATGGTGTGGTGGGATGCAATGGGCCAGATTTATAAAAACTCTCCAAGATTGGAGTGTTAGGTGAGCATCTGGCCAACGACTCTGTGCTGTGTGCCATCGCAATATAAAACACTGTTTGTTCTATCCAGAGATGTCATTTGCAGCAGCCAGGAGAACTAAGATAGTAGTTGCCCCTGCTTCCCTTTAGCCGTGCAGCCTGATGGATTTATGGCATCCCCAGCATCCCTGGTTAGGCTGTGCACAGGGGATTCTAGAGGCTGATCAGCTCCTGACTCAGCCCTGCACTGCTATTGGCTGCTGGAACTTTAAAGCCTCTCTGCTCCCAGTCACCAGGGCCTGTTTATAATGTTTACCTGGGCTTATCTGTGCTGGAGGATCAGCAGGGGATTACCCTGTCTCGGCCTGGGGGGTACATCAAGCCCCCCATGCGGCTATTGGGACAGGCTATTTGAAAATTTGTGAGGAGTGATTGCTACCAGATTTTATTTCTGTGTAGTTTATCTTTTTCAGCTCATTTTGCATCATGGAGGAAGACATTGTGAGGAGAGGAGAGAGGAGAGGCCTTATTATCTCATATGCAAGTGATAAGGATGGGGAAGTTCGCCAGTCCATCAGAATTCAGGCGCCAGGAATGAAAGAGGAGCATTCTCCTTGCAAAAACTTGTGGACCAATACCTAGTGGAAAAACTGTGAACAAAAAGGATATCCACTGTCTGCAAGAACAAACGTCAGGTCATTTTATTCTGTCACTTATTGGAATGGGTGCTTGCAATAATCTGCACATTAATCTGAAAAAACAGCTAGAAAATTAGGACTTTGATGGCTTGGAGTTTGTACTTTTGTACTTACAGGAGGAAGTGTTCTTAACAACCCACTTTTATAATCTGTTTGTAAAAGAAGCTGACATCAGAACCTTCCTCCATAAATACTGTTTATCTGTATCTGAGCCCAAGAAAGTTTACAATGTCTGTGATATATAGAATGGCAAAATTCAGTTTTCAGAGGAGGGAGTTCAACCTCCCTCCTCTTTTTCCCTGGGGTGCCAGTTTTTTGTACAAAGTGTGTTGTATTCACACCTCAGATTTTTTTCTCTGCAAAAGATTCAACAAAACTGGTCACAAAACTAAAAACTGTCCTGTGAAACTGGTGTGTAACCTGTGCGGAAGTTCTGCTCATCTGTTTAAAGGGTGTCCACATCAAAGTAAGAGGTCTTGGGCGGATGTTGCCTCCACTGCACCAGCGGCCAAAGATCTTCAGTCAGGGCGTGTGGGTGCTGTTGCTGCTCATATGGCGGAGGTCCACACCACAGCCTTACCAAGCAGTACTGAAGTTGTTCCAGGTAGGGAAGCTAGACCAGTGGAGGAATCTGCAGGGACTGACCCCCTGACACCTGGACAAAGGAGGACCAGGCGTGAGTCTCGGTCCAGTTCAGACGAGGAAGAAACCACAGTAAAGCCCATCTGCAGTGAAAAGTCTTCTGTAGTTGGCGTATCGGCACAGGTTGGTGACCAGGAACCTTTTTCAGGTCTCAATGAGGTGTCAACAGGTTCCACCATCTGCGGCAATTCCACCTTTAACCAGCTCAGACGAGGACCCCTTCAATCCAGCACCCAGTGTCTGTATACAGTCCTACCACTCTGAAAATGGGGGAGTTTAAAATTTGTTCCCTGAATGTCAAGGGTCTGAAAAGTTCTGTACGAAGGGGAGCAATATTTAGCTATTTAAGTAGCATTACCTGTGAAATTTTTTTGTCTTCAGGAGTGCAAAATAGACCACTACCCAAATTATGAACACCCCAGACAATCCTGGACTCACGGCCCTTCAGTATGGTCAGGGGACAATGGAAATTCAGCTACAGGTATTGGTATCCTTGCAAAGAGGAACAAAGTCACCTTTTCATCATATTTCATCATATTGAGAGTACCTGGGAGAGCTATGATGGCCACTGTGAAATTTAGAGGGAAGAAACTCTACTGTTTCCCGGAGAAAAATGAGCGAGCTAAATTGCTTAATACCATACAGTTCATCGTTCCAGGTTCCTCCCCTGCAATTGTTTGTGGTGCTTTTAATTGCTTATTACCAGGTGAAAAGCGAGCCGGCTGTAGAACAAGGAGGCAGGATAAAACATCTGAACAGCTGAAAAACATGATGGCTGATTCTGAGTTGCAAGAGGTCTGGAAAAAGTTACATCCGAATGATCCTGGTTATACATGGTACAGCAATATAAGTAAGTCTCACACTGACTTTTGTTTTTGCCATCGCTCTATCACTCCGAGGAAAAATCACTCTCCAAAACAACATTTTCTCAGATCATAAGTTATTGTACATTCACCTAAAATTATCAGTTACATCCAAGGGACCAGGGATCTGGAGGCTAAATACCATGCTTCCAGACGATCCTGGGATCAAGACACATTAGCATACAAGTCATGGCGAGGGACATATGCAAATTTGCCAACCTCATAATTTGGTGGGATCAAAAAGAAAACTAGGTCCTTCTTTATTCAGAAAGGAATACAGGAAGCAAGGAGGAAAGTAAAATGGTTCCAGAGGCTAAACACACAGCTCCAAACTTTTTTTAACGTTAGCAAATACAGCTTCTCAGTGGACAAGGAAATTAATCATTTAAAAAATGAATTAGCAGAGGCCATCACTGCTAAAGGGAATACAAATTATTTACAATGCAAAAGTGGAAAAAAATGAAAATTGCTCTAGAATTTTCTTTAAAAAAGCAATCAGTTTAAAACAAAACATACAAAAAAATCAATGATAAGGTCACAATATCTGACATGTTTAAGGAGGCCCAGAGTTTTTACTCAGAGCTCTTTAAGGAAGAGGAGATAGATCCAACCGTCACCAAGGAGGTGGTAAGTGCCTTGGAGCTTAAATTAGATTAAATTAGATCATGTTGACCAACAAGTCTTTTCTAAAGTAAAAAAGAGCTATTAGTTACGATCAAGAGTGTTACCAAAAATAAATGTCCAAGTTATGATTGAATTTTATCTGTCATTCTGGGATCTCCCGAAAAATGACTTGTGTCTGATTTTGTCATCTTACAGGCCTCCGGACTCCTGGCTATGGGGCATCATCACTCTGATCCCTAAAAAGGTGACCTATCAGACCTGGAGAACTGGCGTCCCATCACCTTGCTCAACACGAATTATAAAATCTACTCCAGGATTCTGGTAAATAGCGTTAAAGAAGTTGTTGATAAGGTCCAGGGTGATCAGGCCTGTGGGATCCTTGGTAGAAATGCACATGATGGTCTAAATTTATTGAGAGATGTGTTATGGTACTCAAGCCAGAGAAAGAAAAAAAAGGGCTTTTTGTCCTTAGGCTTCCAAAAAGCATTTGATAAAGTTTCACAAATTTATCTGTGGAAAGCGTTGAAAAAAATGGGTTTTCCTGTTACACTAAATAACCAAATGAAATGTCTTTACAGTGGTGCTTCTAGCAAAGTCTTAGTCAATGGCTTCTTATCGGTTGATGCTCAGCTCAAGTCCGGAGTTAAACAAGGATGCCCTCTCTCTCCTCTTCTCTTTACATGTGCCTTGCAACCACTTCTGTCATCATGAGGAAAGGACAAGGTAATCGGGGGAATCCCTATACCAGAGGGTGGTGGTCAGCCCACATTAAATTTGCACAATTATGGACGATGCTACTGTCTTCTATACCACAGAAGCTGCTCTCAACAGCGCAGTTCTAAACACTGAATTTTTTTGTACAGGCTCAAGATTCAAGCTAAATATCAACAAGTGTAATTGTCTTTATCTTGGCCAATAGCAGCTTCAACATCTAAAAATTGCAACATCATGTCAAGCTATCGAAGTTTTGGGAATATTTTTTGACCATCAAAACAACGGGCACCAAAGCTGGAGCATTGTCCAAGGAAAAATAAGCCAACAAATTGGATTATGGAAACTACGTAACTTAACATTAGAAGGTAAAGTGCTGGTTGTAAAATCCGTAATAGACAATACATAAGCCTTGTCTATTCACCATCACTCTCTATAATTAAAAAAATTACCAGAAATAGCTTCAAATTTTTCTGGAGCTCAACTGTTGAAAAAATAAAAGGTCAATTGTGCAGAAAAGCAAGGCAAATGGGGGTAAAGACCTCCCGGATATTAACATCTTTCTGTGGTCCATTTTTTTCTCCCTCTGCTTCAAGTGCCTTCAAACCAAATCTAACAAATGGTCATATTTTCTCAAGTATTCAGCTGGTCATGTGTTTAGGAGGAAATGATGGTACCAACCACCCCAAACAGTTCCAACAGTCATCATTCCTCCAAAACCGTCCACAATTTGGGAAAAATGTATACATATCTGGAACCTACAAAACCTGGACCAAAACACCCTATTGGGTGCAAACAAAATTAGGAAATTCATCAAAACAGTGGAGGAAATTGTGCTTATACCCACTTTTACCACAGAAAGGTCAGCACAAATTTACGAAACATTTCTATCAAATGAAATAAAAGATATTGCCTGGCAGGGTATCCATGAATGTCTGCCCCTCCGTGCCGTGCCTTTCAGCATAGGAGGGGTTTTGTGAGTTCTCCTGAATGTCCCCGGTCTGGATGTATGGTTGAGGAATCAACCCTACATCTCTTCTGAAATTGCCCATATGCAAGGGCTTTGTGGAGGTCAGTCTGGCCTTTGCTAAAATTTTGAACAGGCCTTCAAACACTTGACCACCAGGTTGTCATGTACGGTCCTCCTCTTTTCTTTTCAGTAGAGAAGAAAAAGCTACTTTGGGTTTTTATAAATTGCCTGAAATTTGCCTTGTGGAAAACAAGAAACATTTTCTTGTACAAAGATTTCATAAATTTCATATATCATTCATATATATGACATATATACCATTTCATAAGGTTGAAAAGGAGTGTATTAAGTATGCATTGAGCAAAATGCTTAATTTCTTTTTTTTTCCAAAAAAATGGGTAAACTAGAAGCCCAGACAACCTGGGGAATGTATATGTGGAATACACTTGTGTAATTTCTTTTTTTGTGTATTTGCCAAAATATATGTTTTTTTTGTGAAAAAGGAACGCAAAAATTTACATACCTTGTTGTGTTTTTAAAAATGGTTTTTGGTTCAAAAATATATGTGTAAATGTTCTGTATTTGTTGGGAAATGCTATGCACTTATCTGTTCAAAAGCTAATCTTGGTTCTTGTTCATATATGTATCTTCACCTAGGAAAAGGGAAAAGTGGACTTTTGTGTTACTTTTTACAAACAGACTTCATACTTTGCTTTCAGGAATGTTCATTTTTTTGCTACGAAATGGACTTCATGTTATTTTTTTTTCTGCTACAAAGTGGACTTTAAGTTCCTTTTTCTGCTACGAAATGGACTTTGTTACTTTAGCCTTGGCTTGTAGACTTTTATTTTTTGAAAAAAATGTGTCCTGATTCTTTGAATATGTAAAATGTATGCAAATTTTCTTTTCTGCTTTGGTACTTTATTGTAATTTGTGTATTTGTCTCTGTATCTGTTATTTGTACTCTTGTAATCTTTTATTTGTAAATAAGCTGTTTATACTTTTCTAATAAAAATGTAGAAAAAAGAGAGATTACAAGTGTTTTTCTGTTGCTGACCTTACCTGTTTCTGACAATCCGTTTGAACTCAGCCTGGACCGACCTTTGCCTGTGACCCTGACTCTGCTTGTGCCTTTTCCTTTGTACCTCGTTTGGTGGACTGATCTCCTGTGTTTGACTTCGGCTTGTTTCTGGATTCCCTGGTAATTCTGTACTGTGTATCTGTGGGCTCCTGGTCAGCTGCTGGCTTATCCCCAGACACCATCCCTTACGCACTAAGTCCTGGGGGCAACCGAGTTCTGGGAGATGCAACCAGTCTCCCAAGGCTCATCGGGGGCTGCTATAGGTGAAGACAGGTGTTAGATTGGGGGATTGGTGTTTGGAGAATACTGGTACTGACCAGGGCCTTACATTGAGAAGAGAGATTTTTATGGGAGAACCTGTATGATCCTGCAAACCTCAAAATTGATTTTATCCAGGATTGAAAACATTTTCCAACAAATATCAAGTGACTTTTCAGAAATCCATCCCAGGTTTGCTGGATCAGCCAGGTATACCCATGAAAGTCTATATTCTCCAGTGTTAGATAGTTTTGATTTATCAGGCCCAGTATATTGCATGTGATACATCCTGCCAGCAACATCCCACTATTTTGTTGCTATTGTTTTTTTACTAAGCTCTGACCCTTGAACTATAATTCACTTTGCTAAGTAACAATTAATTAAACATGTCTTTTGCATATACACAGAGACAGAAGTTGTAACATATGGTGGAACTGTGAGGGCCAATGTCTATTCCCCATACCCCAGATATGACAAAAGTGGCCCTGCAGCATGACACATTTTAAAAAAATATTTATAATAACCATAAAAATTAGTTAGTATTACTTTATTAATTTCCTGTTAACAACAAAAAGACTGTGTCATTGTAAAGTCTTATTTGTTGACTGTAAAAGGATTCAAATCTATCTTTGTTTATAACATAAAATTCACATTTGTGCATTATCATCTGCTTTGTAAATTATTGTTAAATCTGATCTGTATCTGAACTCAAAACAAATGAACAAAGACAATAAATTACAAGGATTTACAAGGATTAGGTACAATAGTTACAACATTATTATTATTATTACACCTTCAAATTCAGTTTTTTTGAATTTACTAAAAAAAATCTTTGTCTGAGTTGTGCCCTGGTTTTGTCTCACACGGTTCAAATAATCTAAACCCTATTTCATCTGTTTGAATAATTCCAAAGTCCTTATCACTCCTCTTAATCAAATCTATAAATCTAAAGAAAAGTGGGAAATTACCACTATTAAAAGTTCTAACCAGTGAAACAGTGATTTGATTTGTAGAAGGCCTCTTTTTCCCATTTCTATTTAGATGCATTCATCTTGTAGAATTGGGGTGTCTTTCATAATCAGCATACCAAAACGCACATACATTTAATTTGAAAGAAGCTATTGTAATTTTTTCTAGAGTCTGATTATAATCAAATCTCAATCTTTTAAAATTTTGTTATACTGTGAATCAATTGTCTGTGCAGATAGTAGACCACTGATTAGAAAGGAAACCACTTATATTCTATCGGTAAAGTTGACTACATTCTAATAGAATACTTGCATAATGAAACCCAACATTACTTTATTCAAAACTAAGAGAACCTAAACTTCAAGCAGCTACTGTTTCTGGAAAAGTAAGTCAATGGGGATAGTATAATATTGACACTGTGGGGGAGTGGTCTGGCACATTATGGAGTAGGAAGCCGTTTCTGAGCTCTCCCGTCCGCAGCCGGCATTTCCAGCTGAAACTGCAACTTTCTCTCTCTTCCTCCCCGCGCAAATGGGCAGACACAGTCCCTGGGACTCTGGTGCTTCTTCCCGTGAGATCGGGACCTTCTTCCACCCAGGTGGCTCTTCCACTCCGGCCACGAGGAGCCAAAAAGGAGGTAGGATGGCGCCAGTATCTACAGCACCACAGGTGAGCTCTTCCCCTCCTTCTCCAACACATAGCAGACCCAGGGGTCCTCTCTCACAGCCTCCCCAGGCTCCAACACATAAGAGCCCTAGGGATCCTCTCTCACAGCCTCCCCAGGCAGCAAGCTCAAATACTGGGGCCCCATCATCTCCACAGCCCACTCACTGGGATTTACAGTCATACTTGCAGGCTCTCCCTACTAAATCTGACCTGGTAAATATGGTACAGAGAATGCAGAATACCTATAATCAGAGATTGGGAAACTTAAGAGAGATCTTGGAAGCAGAATGGAAGACATTAAAAGTACAACAGAAGACCTCAGGAGTAGTGTTGGTCGAATAGCTCACTATTCGATTTGACCGCTATTCGGTCGAATAGAGCAAAATATTCAGGTGAACAAACGTCGAATTTGAACTCCAATAAAGTCTATAGGGGAAAAATTTTGGTTGTTTTTCGAGACTGTGTAGAGCTTCTACAGCCTATAAATACATTTAAAAAGACAGGTCAAGACTCCCCCAGCTCTGCACAACACTTTACAAGTAAAAAAAAAAAAAAATAAGGAAGGCTTTTTTCTGTTACTGGCAAGGCCATTTTATGGGGCGGTCAAGGGAACATGACGGATTTTATACAGGCCTCCGAGTAAAGGCAGAGAGGCTCACCGCTCAGTTACAAGCCATACACAGGCTTAGGAGTACAGGCAGAGGTCCCTGAGGGGGGTCTTTCAATCAAAAAATTACCCAGTTATACAGCTCTGTTACAAGTTATATAGGCCTCATAGGAGTGGGGACCGCATTGTTAATTGGAATCTCGAGCTGGGTGTAGTGCATCGTCAACGCCACCTAAAAGTCTGTAATACAATTTTTGTGAATGGAGTACTGACAGGTGGCAGCAGCAGCAGGAGGAGGCAGTGGGCACTGAGGCGGAGCGGGGACCGCTTTGGTAACTGGCATCTAGAGCTGGGTGTAGTGCATTATCAACCACCTAGATGTCTGTAACACCATTTTTAAGAATGGCATACTGACAGGTGGCAGCAGCAACAGCAGGAGGAGGAGATGGTGGACCTTGAGACGGAGTGTGGACAGCATTGTTAACTGGCATCTAGAGTTGGGTACTGGGAAGGCAGCAGCAGTAACAGCATGAGGAGGAGGAGGAGGTAAGCCCTGAGACGGATCATGGACAGCATTACAGATTGAGGCCATCACCTACATGGACAGTGTAGAAGCTGTAGCTACTGGAGACATTGCTGTGTTGGGGACTGTCTTTTCCTATCTGCTAGCTATACCTTTGTAAAATGCGGCATGAACAGCATTGGTAACTTGTATCTACAGCTGGGTACTGGGCAGGCAGCAGCAGTAACAACAGGAAGAGGAGGCGGTAGGCCCTGACACTTAGTGTGGATGGTATTAGTAACCACGGACGGGTATAATGCAAGTTAGGGTCGATAGAATTAAAAAAGTTAATCTGTAAATGGATAGAGAATTGGCTTAAAGTATGGCAGCCAGAGAGTTTTTATTAATTAGAGAGTAATATTGATTCATACTCTGAATGGTCCAAGGTTATTAGTGTTGTACCCCAGGGTTCAATACAGTACAGCTTTACTGTTTACCTTCTTCATAAATGATATAGAGTTTGGGATTAAAAGTACCATTTCTGTGTTTGCAGATGACACCAAACTCTGTAATGGAATTAAGTTCATACAGGATGTCTATAGTCTACAAGCAGACCTGGATGTACGGTTTGATTGGGCAGCCAAGTGGCAAATGACATTTAATATAGATAAATGTAAAATTATGCATTTGGGAGCTAACAACATGCATGCTTCATACTGTCTAGGGGAAATACATTTGGGGGAGTCAAAAATGGAAAAGGATCTGGGGGTCCTGGTAGATCATAGACTTATTAACAGCATGCAATGCCAAGCTGCAATATCTATAGCTAGTAAAGTACCTTCTAGTATTAATAGAGGAATAGACTGCAGAGATGGAGACATTATCCTGCCCCTGTACAAAGCATTGGTCAGACCACATCTGGAATATGCAATCCAGTTTTGGACACCAGTTCACAAAAAGGACATTGTTGAATTGGAGAGAGTGCAGAGAAGGGCAACTAAATTAATAAAAGGAATGGAGGAGCTCAGCTATAAGAAGAGATTAGCTGAACTGAATCTATTCTCCCTTGAGAAGAGACGTTTAGGGGGGATATGATCACCCTGTATAAATATATAAATGGTCCATATAGAGAACTCTCCTCCCCATTATTCACTTTGAGATAATTACAAAGAACAAGAGGGCACTCTTTGCTCCTGAGGAAAAGAAGTTTAAGCTCCGGATAAGGAAGGGATTCCTCACTGTAGGTCTGTGAAAGTGTGGAATCAGCTCCCTCAGTAACTACTATAGATTGCTTTAAGAAAAAGATTGATGTTTTTCTAGAAGCACAGAATATAACTGGGTATTAAGGCTTTAAAGTAAAAATACCAGTGACTGTTGATCCAGGGAACATCCGATTTCCTCATGGAATCAGGAAGGAATTTTTTTCCCGTTGAAGCAAATTGTACCAGGGTTTTTTTTTTTTGCCTTCCTTTGGACCAACTAGGTCTCATAGGGTTTTATATCTGGGATATCTTTATTTCCCTAGTGGTTGAACTTGATGGACTTGATGTCTTTTTTCAATCAAATCTACTATGTAACTATGTAACTATATACCTGTCTTTCCCCGTAAGGTAGGATGACCTCCCCTGTGCTCCCTAATCTTGTATTACTTATTCAGTTTTGCAAGCATTTCCTATATATTTTCCTGTAGTATTGTACGGTTTCTAAAACATTTTTTAACACTATAATTGCTTTTGTAATACCCTCTTTGTTTGGATCGTCAGCAATTCTTTGTTGTTTCTCTTTTCATACTTTCCAAAATCCAGCATTGAACACATTTTATCCCTGTATTCAGTACTTTGAAATTTCGACTAACCGATTTAGCGAATGCCATTAAAGTCAAAAGGCTGACTTTAAACATTAATAGCAAAGCCCCTATACATGTTAGAACCACCAAATTTGCTAGGTATGTGTAGGAGAACAGTGGCAACAAGGGAAAAATACAAACCTTCCAAAAGACCTTGTGGTTTTCCAGAAAATGGCAGGTACCTGGCATCTAGGATTTTTTGCGTGATGTACAGCGTACAGAAAGCAGCATACCAATAGGACATTGAAAAAGGGTGGCGGTACGTGTAAACTCAACCCTCAAGCACCAGTCTCGGCCGTCAAAACAGCGGGAGACCTGCATGAAATGTGTTAGGAATGCCACCCCTAAAGTTGTGGAGAAGTAGCGCGGTGACATTAGGCAAAAGGATGGAGGACCAGAGACGGAGCGTGGGTCAGCGAGAGCAGTAGCAGTGTGTGGCCTCTGGTAAGCTATCACCAGAGAGACCACATTGGTAAATGTCATGGAGAGCTGGGAGTAGTGCATCATCAATGCCACCCAGAAGTGTGTCAAGCAATTTTTGTGAATGGAATACTGACAGGCGGCAGCAGCAGGGGTGGTGGGCCCTGATATGGAGCGTGGACCGCATTGGTAACTGGCATCTAGAGCTGAGTATAGTGCATCGTCAATGCCACCCAGAAGTGTGTAAGAAGAATTTTAGTGAATGGAGTACTGACAGGCGGCAGCAACAGCAGCAGGAGGCGGTGGGCCCTGAGAAGGAGCGGGGACCACATAGGTAACTGGCATATAGAGCTGGGTGTAGTCCATCGTCAGAAATTTAACTGTACCATACGGTCTCCTTTGGTAAATAGGAACAGCTATCAAACACTAAAAAATCTGTATTTATTTTATAGTAGGACATAAATTTCACTGTACAAATCGGTTTTCTTTGCTAAATAGGAACAGGTATCAAAACACTAAAATATCTGTATTGGGGCTCCCCGATGTTTGCAATTCTGCCTAACTCGCACAGCAGTAGCTGCAGAAGGCTGACATTTATTCGCATTCATTTCATTACCATTTCTATACAACCATTACCATTCTATTACAACCATTAATGGAAGATTTCAAGGAGTTTTACTTGGTGTTCATGCAGATCACACTGTTCTCCTGATTAAAGTCAAACATTTGAAGACTAGTGAAGCTGTGCGAGGAGCAAGGCTGTTTTTTGTGCAAAATGTTCTAAATGTGGAACCAGTAGAAGATTTAAGAGGCCAAGAGGCTGCAGGTGGGCACAAGAAATCATGTGTACCTATTTGACATCCTCACCATGGGACCAGAGGTCTTTAAAAATGGTCTCTAAGTGGTTCTTGTAGACAAAGGCATCCTAAATGCTAGGAGATATTTTGTCCCATCAATATTTTTGAATAATGTTTTTGATACACAGGTGGGTGATGTGCACTTGTTTTCCATAGAGACTGGTGGTTTTCGTCCTCATCGAACATCTACTGTGAAGGAATGTTTGACTCATTATTTAAATATGCTGTCTGCACAAGCACATTTCTTGAATATCAAACAAACATTGATGGAGCAAAATCCTAATATGTGTTCTGACCGTCCATTGTCTGCTACTTTGCTGAAAGTGTTGGCTCTGGAAATATCGCTCCTCCTAGATTTGTGTTAAGCTATGTTGGATGACATGCTCGCTGACTTTACATTGTTAGTTGACAGCTATCTTAATGCTCCTCGCCTAGCAAAAGCAGATACTTTAGCTGTGACTGAGAACTTATGCTCTGAGCTTCTCATAGAACTTCAGTAGTTTTGTGTCCTACAACAAAAGAGAAGGGAAAAGGCTTAAAAAGAATATGATGTTACCAGCCATGGATTCTTTCTCCTCTTTGTTTTGAGAACCACAGGACAATATAATATTTGGTTCTCTTTGTATCAGCTTACTGGTAGGTTTCATAACAAATAATTAACATTTGAAAGGAAGAGAACTACTCTAATAATGATAAAGTTGTATGTCTGCTTAAATACTTCAGAAAGTCTTGGCTAGAGTGTATTTCTTGTTTTTTTTTTTTTATTAGTACATTTATATGTGGGGAAAGTTAAACACAGAACAACACAATGTGCCTCTACTCTATTTTAGGGTTTCAGCATAGTCTGTTAAAATGTATCATTGTAAAAATTATAGCTACTTTGGTTTGTTTAATACAACTGTTTCAAATATTGTGCATTTTGTACAATACTGTACATTTGTCCATTTCCAAATGAATTGCTAATGTAGTTAAAAAAAATCTGTATTTATTTTAAAGTAGGCGTGAAATTTCACTGTACCAAACAGTCTTCTTTGGTAAACAGGAACAGGTATCAAACACTAAAATATCTGTATTTTTTTACAGTAGCACAGAAATTTCACTGTACCAAATGATCTTCTTTGGTAAATAGGAACAGGTATCAAACACCAAAATATCTGTATTTATTTTACAGTAGGCGAGAAATGTAACTGTACCAAACGATCTTCTTTGGTAAATAGGAACTGAAATTGATTTTATTTAGCTTTAGTGAATGTACAGTGTGGAAAAAATAGATGACTAACAGTGTCTTCCCTAATACACAATATAGATTACACTAAATGTGCTGACTGCTGACAATTTAACAAAACTGACTAGCTAGTAGCTCATGTAAAAGAAAACGCCCTATAAAACACTGAACTATGCAGCTAACAATGAACTAAGAAGGCTCCTACAGTGCCCCTGTCCCACTACAAGTCTCTTTCTGTGTCTATCCTCTACACAACTGGCATCTAGAGCTGGGTCTAGTGCATCGTCAATGCACAATTTTTGTGAATAGAGCACTGACAGGCAGCAGCAGCAACAGCAGGAGGCGGGGAGCCCTGAGAAGGAGCGGGGACCGCATTGGTATCTGGCATCTAGAGCTTGGTGTAGTGCATCGTCAATGCCACCCAGAAGTGTACAATTCTAGTAAATGGAGCACCGACAGGCGGCAGCAGCAGCAGGAGGAGAGAGTGGGCCCTGAGACAGAGCAGGGACCGCATTAGTAACTGGCATCTAGAGCTGGATGTAGTGCATCGTCAATGCCACCCAGAAGTGCACAATTTTAGTGAATAAAGAACTGACAGGCAGCAGCAGCAGCAAGAGCAGGAGGAGGAGACAGTGTCCCCTGAGATGGAGCTTGGATCGCATTGGTAACTGACATCTAGAGCTGGGTGTAGTGAATCATCAATGCCACCCAGGAAGTGTACAATTTTAGTGAATAGAGTACTGACAGGCAGCAGCAGCAGGGGGAGGCAGTATGCTCTGAGACGGAGCAATGACCACATTGGTAACTGGCATCTAGAGCTGGGTGAAGTCCATCCTCAATGCCACCTAGAAGTGTGTAATACAAATATCGGAAATTTGTGATTAAACATATAAAAGGGCCAGACCAAAATGTTTTGTGCGCCAGCACTGTTGCTGTGGCCTAAAGGGGTAGGAAGGTAAACAATATTGCTAGTTTGCATCATGGAGTGGATGACATGAGTGCCAACCCTCAATCTTACAATGCTTAGCCGAAAAATTAGGCAAAGGCAATGGTACCTATCAGTGTGGCAGTACTGAGGGTTTTCATCTGCAGTTTGTTAGGTGATAGACATTTTCTGGCGACAGTCGTGACTGGTTGTCCTTGACCACTCCGCCAGCAGCACTGAAGGTTCTTTCGAACAGAACACTGGATGCTGGGCACGAAAGAAGCTTGATGGCATACTGTGCCAACTGCGGGCAGATTTCAAACCTCAAAAATTAATGGCGTCACTACTGTTAGGACAGGCATCCTCCTTATAACTGCTGTCGTCAACACCACCACCACCAGCCAGAAAGGAGCCAACATAATCATGCACCATGCACTTCATTCTCGATGGTTATGCCCCTGCACTTCACTTGTTTGAGGTGGCTGCATCAGGTTTCGCCAGGCATCCAGAAAAGGAGGATACAGTGGAGGCAGTGTCGGCCTAGGCTCCCTGTGTCATTTTGTCTTTGTAGTGGAACAGCCAGTCGCATAAAATTCTGCTCAGTTGGGCCACCTTTTCTTTCTCTTGCGCCAGGTTGGGTAGAAACTGTGACATTTTGTCTTTGTAGAGGTGATCCAGAAGAGTGGCCAGTCAGTAATTATTCCATTTTTTGATGCTGAAAATGCAGGGTTCCCTCTGTAGGCATCGCAACATTTGGACACACATATGAAAGAGGGGTTCCCTGGGCTCATTCTCCTCCTGTCCCTCAGTAGGTGCCAAAACATCTTTCTCCTCATCACCCACCTGCTCCTCTTCAAGCTGCAGCAGTTCCTGTTGTTCCATTGCCAGCACGATGCCTGGGGTGTGACAGCACAAATGTGGGTTGGACGGGTCCAGCAACCCCAACATAGTCTCCCTCATCATCATCATCATAATCATATTCCTCCTCCTCCTCTTGAAACTCCTGATGCTGGCCAGTGTCCCTTCTTGCTCCTCCTGATGCTAGCTGTACGCTATGGAGTGTAATGTCACCCTAATCCTCCTCCCCCATTTCTTCCCCTCCTCTCCCATTGCCACTTTCCATCAGGCCACACAGGGTATTATCAAGCAGTAAGATGATGAGTATGACATCGTTCCAGCCTGACCGCTCTCCACTAACAACGTTTGTGGCCTGCCCAAAGGGCACAGCGTCTCCATCTGCAGCCACTGATCACTGGTAAAATATCTCAGTTGTGTGGCTACACCAAGGGCCCCGCTGCTTCCATGCACCATGCTGACCAAGTAATGGCGGGCTTTTGCTCACACAGATGCTGGAGCATGTGAAGGGTGGAGTTCCATCTAGTCACAGTGTCACAAATCACTCTATGCGTTGGCAGCCTATGTCGGCAGTAGGGGACTGGTGGACATGGCTGCAGATGGAGCCAGCCTGTCTCAGTAAGGCCTGCAGTCCTGGGTACGTGCGGTGGAACTTCTGCACCACCAGGTTCAGTACGTGGGTAACGCAGGGCACATGTGTTATGTGGCCCATGCGCAGCACAGTCACAAGGTTGGCCCACTTGTCACACACCACATTGCCTGTTTTGAGCCAAGAGGCTGTTAGCCAAGCCTCAACCTCTCTCCCAGGTGACATCACGGTCATCATCATCCCCATTTTCATCTAAGCCAACCTCTGCAAATGCAGCCACTGATCCAGAACCCTCGCCCAGAAAGTGTTGACCACACTCTCCAAGGGTCTTAAAGTCTGCCTCCTGCTCAGAATTTCGCACTGACAGATCCTCAGGCTGTTTGTCAAACAACAAGGGAGAGTCATCGCGAGGTACAGGCACATTAGCCACACTAACTCCTGTCTTTGCTCCTGTCACAGCTGTGCCGGTTGCTGCTGCTGCTGCAGAAGAAGAGCCTGCTGCACTTGAGGCCCCTGTTTGACAACTTGTGCTGCTGCCTCCAACAGTTTGCTGATGTCCTACAGTGGCAGACTTCCGAGAGTATGCCCCCTGCCAGATGCAGCAGGTCTCGCAATGCCACAACTTCCCCTGCTTCTACCGCTCGTCTTTTACTTATTCAAGCAAAATTGCACCTGTACCAAATGGTTTCTTTGATAAATAGGAACAGGTATCAAACACTGAAATATCTGTATTTTTTATAGTAGGACAGAAATTTTTCTGTACTAAACGGGCTTCTTTGATAAATAGCAAGAGGTATCATACACTAAAATATCTGTATTGTTTTATAGTTGGACAGAAATGTTTCTGTACCAAACGGTCTTCTTTGGTAAATAGCAAGAGGTATCAAACACTAAAATATCTGTATTTTTTTATAGTAGGACAGAAATTTTTCTGTACCAAACGGTCTTCTTTGGTAAATAGCAAGAGGTGTCAAACACTGAAATATCTGTATTTTTTTATAGTAGGACAGAAATTTTTCTGTACCAAATGGGCTTCTTTGGTAAATAGGGACAGGTAGCATCAAAAACTGAAATATCTGTATATATACAGATATACAGAAGGCTCCTAAACTGTCCCTGTCACAATCCACGTCTCTCCTTGCTTCTATCCTTCACACAGAACACAAGATGGAGTGACTAACTCCTCCCTCCTTCCCTGTATATATGCCTGTGCTCAGATCTCTCCTGATTGGCTGCTGGGCCTTGCTGTGCATCCTAGGAGCAAAGAAATAGTCACCTTTACCGCCCCCTGTTTTTTCCCTTGTTCATTCGGCGAGATTACGACCTCATGGCGAATCACAAGGCCGTTCTCGCTTACATGTTCGGTAAGCGAGAAAGGCCTGATTCGCTGAGAGATCGAAATTACAAATCTTGTTCGTTCATCCCTACTAAGAATATACAATATGCTACTATTACAACAACAAGGTATGGACAATACTTTCCTCTGACTGACTTTCAAAAACAGCCACATTTTTTCCTTAATCCTTGCCACCATGAAGTTCATCTCATCTCAACTAGATTCCAATCCAGCAGTCCCCGAAACCAACACTGCCGGCAGAACTAACAGTGGGAATTGAAGAGTTTCTACTGTGGCCTCTGCTACCTGGGTTCAAGTTTCCTCTTTTGGTAACTTCTGGGATGGATCTGAGTCATGACATCAAGTATTGTGAGACAAGATCGTAGATTGAAAATAGAAGAAAATTTATTGTGCACAGTGAAAATCAAATGCATATCTTTATTGATGAATTACAAACTTATATTTACTAAAGACAAGCATTCTTTTTGCATGTGTGTTGCTAATATAGAATTCCCCAGAGTACCTGTTGTTTAAAACCTTGTCATTAGGACAGGATAAAATAAAATAAATCTCCCTAAAGGAGAGCTGGATAGCAGGAAAAGAAATGGTAAGGACTCTAACTTTTCCTTGCTCAATATAAAATGACAACAATTTGTCTGCATTAACACATTGCAGTAGAAGTAGTAGTTGTGTGTAAATGTAATGTAATCAGTCCCAAAGGGCAGTTAAAACTTAACTAAAGTCAAAAAGAAAAATCATTCCCAGACCCACTATTGTGCCAAATGGCAGTTCACTTGTCTAGGCTTTTAGACTGGTGCACTAATAGGCATGTCAAATTATGGGTCCAGATAGAGGACTTTGTTCCGAGGACTTCTATACAAACGCTCGCCTGGGCTCCCCCAACTGTCACATCTCTTGCATTGAAACACCCTTTGATTGGCTATTTCTATATATTTTCGCACACAAAATACCTCAACATACCCCTCACCACCATCACCCATCCTTACACATTCGAATTTTCCCTGCAAGAGTAAATATTCTGATTTTTAGAGCCTGGTTGCAGCAGGGACTTTCTAGGACATATTGATTTTACAGCAATTGGCACTGGAAATCAATTCATGACTTACAGATAAGTGAAGAACTCCCCATGCTTGGCAACTGGTGTACAATACAATTAACATATTTCCTTCGCTCTCCGACACACCCCAGTCAGTTTGACAGGCCCCTACTGCCCTTAAAGGCTATATGTAAAGAAGCAAAATCACTAAGAGACACACTATCCTTTGCTTTCCAAACTTTTATAATGGCGCAAATGTCTACCAAACCATATTTTGTGGGAAAAGGATTTAAAAATAGTTCACTGATTCTCAGTTGGAACACATGCTACACTTCAGCCACAAGGCTTCGATTTGTAACAAGTACCAGAAAACAAATTACAAGTTACTGATGAGGTGGTACAGAACGCCTGCCAAGTTGGCGAGGATTTTTCCCCAGTCTGAACCTATCTGCTGGAGATGTCACCCCGCTAATTCACTAATTCATATTTTTTGGGATTGCCCGGCATTACAGTCTTTCTGGAGTGGAGTGGCAGATGTAATCCACAAGTTGACTGGGGTGGATATTAGAGGGAAACCTGAGCTAGCCCTACTACATGTGACAAATCTAACTCAGAAACAGTATAAGCGATCCCTGGTATGCCATCTTTTAAATGCAGCAAAAGCGTGCATACCAGCTTACTGCAAAAAAGACTACCCTCGATGATTGTTTGTTGGTTACGTCGAGTTGGTGACATATATAATCTATGAATGAGATGATGGCGACCAGAGATAATGATTCAGAGAAGCTTACACGAATGTGGTTTTACTGGATTCAATATTGCACCACTACAGAATACAGTTTGTTACTGACTAGGTGAAATGTTGCTGACAACCAGGAACCTAGCTCTTCTATTAAGGGACACAGAGTTTACTGTTTGACTGTTCTCATGATTCCTGTCCATTCCTGTTTTTATTCTTTTTGTTCTTGGACTTGTAATTTGCTTTGTCTTGTCCTGTTGTATATTTTTCAAAGTGTCTCATTCAATAAAATATTATTTATTAAAAAAAAAAAGAAAAATCACACTTACCTTAATTCCCGAAGATCCCTCGATGGCTCTGGACCTTTTAATATCTGGTCCCACGCGATCCTGGAGTTGTTCTTCGAAGCTCCGGGCACCCGCATCTTCGTCCTTCTTTTCCAGTCGTTTTACTATGTCACCCAATCTCATACTATGCAGGTGTGGGATTGAATAACATAGCCCGCTGCAAAGCAAAAAAAAAAAAAAGATAACTGATCCAACTGCGCATGCTTGAGATCAGCATCTCTTTCCCCTTAGTGGAAAATATGCCCCTTCTACGCATGCACAGAAGGAGCAGCCAACAGCCTCCCGGGATGCATGATGTAGACCGGCAGGCTCTGTGCTCCCATTCAGTCTTAATCGCTGCAATCTTAAAGAGGTAGTGCTGCAACCTTATTTTTAAAAAAAAGTGTTGCACTTACACTTTTTTACCTTACATATAAAGGTTACCCTTTCTATGTGAAGTAAAAAAGTTGAGTTTAGGTCCGTTTTAAGGTAATTTCAGTAGATAGTTCTTTAAAACTGATACAAAGTAGAATGAAACACGTTGATTTAAGTTATTAGGACCATTTTATAGATATTTTAGGATTTATTATATGACCATCCATGTTACCATTTGTAGCATATAAGAAACAATAGAAATAAAATGTGAACTATTTTCAACTATCTGAATTTGATTTAACAAAAGAATAATTTTCACCCTAGTCTGTATTCTCTTTAAATTCTCAATCAAGTTCTTTGAAAAAGTAGGCATTTCCCCTGGACCTGATTGTGCATTTGAAGTTTATATTAGGGCAAAGATAAAATGTAATCCTTTAATAAATCTTTATTTTTTATGATATCCAAAATTAGATCTTTTATATGGTTTACATTATTCAAAAGCGCATAGAGATATCAGATATGTAACTGAATTATTGTAATTGTAATAGTAACTAAAGACAAATAAATAATTGTATCCATTTGATATTAAAAAAAATGTATCCAAATTGGGCATAGTAGAGTTTTTTGCGTTTAAACTCCAGGTAAATGGCTAAATACACAGATTTTTAGGCCAAAGGCTCACGGTCTTCTACTTGAGCATATGTTGCTGCTGACACTGGATTAGGAAATCACAGAAAATCTTTGAACACTGCTGGACCCTGGATACATATATATTAGTTAAAGATGAGTAAAGTATATTTTTATAAAGTGTGTTTATTTGTTTTCTTGCTATGAATGGGTAAGGGTTACCCCTGTACTCATTTGAATGAGGTGGATATCTAATAAAGGAGGCATCTAAAATTCAAGAAGCCCCCATCAGCAGATTGCTACAACATTTGTGGACAGATTGATGATACCCTGTCCCTCAACTATGGGGTTACCGCACTGATGAGAAAGTATTAGGGCCTGGTATGTCTGGGTGGGGGCTCAAACTTACTGCCCCCTGTTTTCCTGGGCATATGCATGGTATTCCTCCACTTGGGTGCCAGGTTCCATGTCTGGTGAAGGTCCTGGTTTAAATGTTATCCAACTTAAAGAAGACAGTTTGTCACTATAGTTAGAATGCATGCTGTTTTAAAATACAGTAAATGAATCTAGTGGTGACATTTCCCTGCTCCCTTACAGTGAAGGATCAGTAGAAAATTGATGAGGTCATTTCTTTGTTTACTATCCGTCAGCTTTCACCTTGTGAGCACATTTACATTTATCATTGGCCTAGTCTGAAAGCTGCTGCACAAGGGGTTGAAAAAGGCTGACACTGAATTAAATTCAGACATTTGCACAGATTGCTTTGAAAACATACATTTATTAATATATTACTGTATATACATTGATATTCAATATTTTTGAATCACTGATATACCCAGTTGCAGTGATCATTCAAAGAAACTTTGGTAAAATTCAGAATTTGTTTTTAATATTAAATTATTTCTGCTGATTTTTTTTTTAATTATTTGTAACATTTGTTTTCAGCGTTACATAGTAAAAATATCTGCAAAGAAAAAAAAAGAGCCCTTTTATTTGCAGATAACTTTCAAATAACTTTGCCATGGCTTCTTTGGTGTCTTTTTAAATGAAAGGATGAAAAAACAAAATGTGTACTTTTTATTCCCAGCAACAGCACTCTTGTAAAACTAACACCAAATAGAATTCAAATCCAAATAGAAAAATAATGATGAATTTTAATAGAAAAAAAAATGCCCTAATGCAGGGGGTCTGCAACCTGCGGCTCCGGAGCCGCATGCGGCTCTTGAGCCTCCTTGTTGTGGCTCCCTTCGGCTGCCGCGGGGAGATCTCTGATGGGGGATCCCCTTCCTCCCAAGACACTGTGGAGGAGGGGGATTCCCAATCTAGTGTTCTAATGAAAAAAATCCACCAGTGAAATAAATCTACCACGGGGCGTGTACAAATGGGTGTGTACAATGACATCCCCCTCCTTTGAACCCCAATTCCTCTGGAATGGGGAGATGTACAAAACCAAAAATGTAGGTGCAAGTGGGGGAGACCTGTGACTAACACCCCCTAAAATTTAATTGTTAGGCTATCATCAGAACATAAAGAACTCTGCCCATCAAAAAAATCTACCGTTACACATTGCTGGAGGCACCTGAACCCCAATTTCTCTGGAACAGGAAAGGGGTACAGGTGAACAAAATTAGAGGTGCAAGTACGGGACACCTGTGGCTAACACCTCCTAAAAATTCATAAAAACTCCGCCTATCAAAAAAATCTACCCTGTTACACATTGCTGGAAGCATCTAGCATCTGAACCCCAATTTCTCTGGAACGGGGGGGAAGCGGTACAGGTGACCAAAATAGAGGTGCAAGTGGGGGACACTTATGGCTAACACCACCTACAACTGAATCGCTAAGGTATCGTCAGAAAATAAAGAACTCTGCCCATCAAAATATTCTACCCTGTTACACATTGCTGGAGGCTTCTAGCACCTGAACCCCAATTACTCAAGATTGGGGGGTACAGGTGAACAAAATTAAAGCTGCAAATGAGGGACACCTTTGGCTAACACCCTTTAAAATTTCATCGCTAAGGCATCGTCAGAACATAAAGAACTCTGCCCATCAAAAAAATCTACCCGGTTATGTTAGAAGCCTCCAGCTTCTAATGTAACAGGATGATACGTTAGAAGCTGGAGGCTTCTAGGGGCATAGTTCAGTGTTTAATTTATTTCAAAGTAGGCCTACACATGCACACTTGTTGTAACAGGTAAAATTTAAAAAAATTAAAACTTTTAAAAGTTTATAAACTGTGTTATGTTTTGCGGCTCCAGTCTATTTTTCTTTAGTGGAAGAGGAGGCAAAATGGCTCTTTCGATAGTAAAGGTTGCTGACCCCTGCCCTAATGGATCGAAAGATAAGCAGATTGCCACATCCCTAATGAAACAGAAAAAAAGAGAACAGAAGAGAAAAACGTGTCTTTCACTTCACTTCGTCAGAGTGGACAAAGAAGATTGAATAGCATTCTGGCTAATTATGTCAGTTAAAACATCCAAAATTATTTACAAACATTAAAATTTTGTTGACAAAACACAGTTTACATTTTCCATTCGCAAACCACAATACCAGATGTTATGCACAAAGAATGTAAAAGGTAAGTAAAAATTTTAAAAAAATGCTTGAATACTTGATGCTTTATATGTTATATTGGCTTCTTCAGGGGATGCATAACAAGCCTGTGATACTATTTACAACTTATTGAGAAAACATTTGATAAAAATATTCAGGTAATAATTCCAGAGACTAAATAGTAGTGTTTATAATGGTCATAACTAATATAGTGCAAAAACACCTGAGGGTTTACATCGTGAATTGCTGGATAACACCTGCAAGGCATGCAAAAGTAGGGATGAGCGAGAATGCCTCTAACTTCCGATGGTTCCGAAAAATTTTGGCAAACCGTTTTCGCGAACCCATCGGAAGATTGAGGAAATTATAGCATGGGAATCCTCCTGTTTGCGATCCCTGGGGCACTAGAGGCTGCATTCGTTGAGAAGATTCCGGGCACTAGAGGTTAATTAACCTCTGGTGCTGCGGATCGCACACTGTTCTCAATGAATGCAGCCACGGCACTAGAGGTTAATTAACCTCTAGTGCCGCATATCGCACACTATTGCACGCGGCCGTGGCCTTATTCATTCCTCACCCAATCAGAGAGCACTGGAGGTTTTGAATGGGGAGATTTGTCCCCATTTAATCTCTGGTGCCGGGGATCCCATACTGAGCTCGCACTCATTGATCAGCACAGCCCACAATCTTTTTTCTTTTTTTTTTTTTTAATTCGATTTCGATCGGCAAATTTACACCAGCTATTCTCGCTTACAATTTTTTTCATTTTACACAATTATTTTTCGCTTACAAGTTTTAAAAACTTGCTCGCTCATCCCTTTGCAAAAAGACACTGTTCAGTGTCTTCAACATGGAAATGCAAGGTCAAGCTTTAAATGAACAGAAAAATTTGATATTAATGAAAAACCTGTCACGGTCCCTCCTGTGACTGAGGTTAGAAGAGAGACTGGCTACACATGAGGTTATCTGACAGTCTTTTTGTTTTCACTTGTTTCTGTGTTGTTGTAGGTAATGACCACACCTCTAGTCTCAGCTGCAGCTGGTGGTCATTACTGCTCCTCTATTTAGTCTGGCCTCACTCTTCATGCAATGCAGTTTATACGCTTTGCTAGGATTGGGAAAAGCTGGTGTGTAGTCCTCTCCTAAGTTCCTGCTCATCTCTTTTCTATTAAAGATAAATTGTGCTGTTCTTGGTATTTTGTTGTTCTGTTGTGCTCGTGGTTACTGGGCCTCAGGGAGATGCTGGTTCATTCATCTGGGAAGGAACCAGTAGTCCCAAACCCTGCCACTACTCCCAGGGCAATTCAGGGCTACTAGGGCGTAGGTTCCGGTGTATGGGTATTCCCACCTTCAGGGTCTATTCATACTGACAGGGCTAGGTTGGAGTTCTACGCCACACCTTTCCTGGGAAATTGGGCTTCAGGTCCAGGAAGCCTCCAGGAATGTGTACAGGGTAGTTTGTTTATGGTCAGAGTTCTACCTGGAGTTCTGGCGATGGCCTATTGATGAAATTTAAGGGGGTGTTAGCCACTGGCGTCCCCCACTTCTACCTCTAATTTTGTTCACCTGCACTGCTCATGGTAAATTGGGCTTCAGGTGCTGGAAGCCTCCAGCAATGTGTAACAGAGTAGTTTTTTTTATGGGTCGGAGTTCCACCTGTTCTGGCGATGGCCTATTGATGACATTTTAGGGGGTATTAGCCACAGGTGGCCCCACTTATACCTATGAATTTGTTCACCTGCACCGCACCGTTCCTGGGAAATTGGGGTTGAAAGTATGGAAGGGGACAGTGTACTGTATTATGAGCATTTTCTAGTTTTGTGACAGGTCTGTAAAAATTTGGGGGTTACACCTCCTTGCTATGTAAGTGGCCCTCTGGGTCCCTAATTTTTTTGTTTAATTTTGGGCTTCTAGACACACTAACTTTTTAAACAGCAACCCTGATGTTTAATTTTCACTACTTTTTATAAATATGCCCCATTTTTTGTAATTTGTTAAAGGTGTGGAAATGTTATTTGGAGTACTGCTAGCTATGACAGTCCCATATGTACCCTGAAACTTTCAGGTCGGTATGACATATTTTTCATGAGATATGGAGGTTGTATGGGGAGAGATATAAGGCTGCAGTGGGAGAGAAGTAAGGCAGTAGATGACATGCTGCATTCATACACAAAGTGAAAGTGAAACTTTCCCGACGATTAGGTCATTGTACACACCTACTGGTATCCGTCCCCTGGCAGTTATTTTTCATGGGTAGTTTTTTTTGTTAGGACACCGGCAAGAGACAGCCCCATACTACACAAGTCCTAAGTTGTCAGTTGGGATTGCACCGTCTGAGCTATCAGACCCCCGGATCGCAGACAAATCAAACAGAAAAGCCGTCTGCTGGAGAAGTATGCTTGGGCAGTGATGTCCAACATTAACGGAGCTGCGGCCACGACAGGGACAAAATCTTTCTGTGCAGAGCGGGGTCAAAGGGGCGGGGGGAGGAAAGATGAAACAGAAAAAGGCATTTTCTTGTCTTCTACAAAAATAATGTTTCCCAGATAATTCCCCAAAACAATGTATGGAAAACAGAATATATTATATATTAATACTGAATTAACAAAGACGTTGCAGAATAAACATCAACAACGCTCATAAAGCTGACTAGCTGGCTTTTAGGTAATCTTTTGTGTTTTTGTACAAAGAAATGTTTTGTAAAAAAATTAAACTTTTATAAGGAGGGCGGATAGTCAGCACTGAAGCAAGGGACATAGCTGGCAGAAACAGACTTGTTATACAATATCAACATCTGAAAAGAAGCTAAGGGACAGAAGCCATAAGGCCGGCCATACAGACAGTACTGTGATAAAGAACAAAACACTGCTAGGAGACTAGGGGACTCAAACAAACTGATGGACAAATTATGAGTCACTAGAAAATAACAAAAGTCCCTCACTCAGGCACAAAAGCAAGGAATGCAAAGATTTCCCCCTGGCAGCAAAACACAGAATAAGCACACTATTGATAGAAAACAGGAAAAATACAGATAATAGACAAAAACAATCAAAAAAACAATGAAAACACAAAGGAAAGGAGAACAAGGTAGGGTAAATACTGTGCACAAGTAAAATAAATAGGATATACAGAGGCTGATTCACCAAGCCAAATCGGAAGCTTGACACATGCACCTATTCGCGATCCGGAATCGGAGCCCAAAAATCAATTTATCAACCAAATGCGAGGCGCTGGCGTACTCGCACGGAATTCATCCACTGAAGCAATCTCTCCGATGGATATGGGCAACCCTGGCAGTTTCACACTGGCGAGCTTGCAATGATCTCACTGTTCCCCTAAAAAAGCATTCTTTCTAATGGCACATATATTAGTACCTTAGCAATAAAAAAATGTTCAAATGTTTAAAACATCTTTATGAGCTAAGAAATAGGCATATTTTAAAATGACTTATTTCTTTCCTGTTAGGTAGGAGTTAACCGAGTTCAGTTCCTCTACAAGGGCGCCTATCTAAACGCTTACGATGCCTGATCGGTGGAGCTGCCTTGGAGTAAATATTGGGACTTTCTGCGGGCTAAACCTCGGCTTTGCCACCAGACAAGATTTTCCCACAAAAGTGCGAATTTCAATCACCTGTGCGCTTACATTTGAGCATATATAAGCGTGTTGTTTAACTTTTTCATTTTGTCTTTTTTTTTTCTTTTTCTTTCTTTCTTTCTTTCTTTGAGGGGCTGTTGGTTTGTGTGTTATCCTAATTAATCTATGTTGCTGCATTTGATACTTTGCTTACCCTTTAGCACAAAAGCTGTTTTTTTTTTTTTTTTTTTTAAACTTTGAATGTTTCAATGTTCATTTTGCAATTTTGAAGTCAATGTTAATGCTATGTTATTGTGTTTGTGGCCATATTGTTTGATTTCAAAATTCTGCCTTTATTACCACTTTGAAATGTTTGTCCTGCATAAATATTTTCTAATCCAGTTTTCCATCCTCGATAGGCTATAATTGCATATTGGTTTGGTATTTTTTGAATGCAATATTTGTTGGGCCATTTTTGAACTATTTTGGCTTTACATGGAAGTGTGGGTTTACATGTGTTTTTGTTCTTTTTATTTTTTTTTTTTGTAATTTAGTGTACATTTAGTGGTGTGTGTTTTTTGTTTTTATGTGTTTTATATTTTAATGTGACCTTTTAGCAAATGTTTCTTTTGAACAAAGTTGTTTGTAAAATGTTGTTGTTTGTTTTTGGGGGTTTGTTGTTATGTGATCTCCTTTCCAATCTCCCAGGACACACAGTTTAAAAGGCCAAAAACAGCCCAATTGTCTTGCCCAATTGTTGTTGTTTGATGTGCAAAGTTGTGCGCCAAACTTCAGGAGTGTGTAGCTCATAATTGTGCACCAAGGCGGACCCGCTATGTGAGCGTGAACTGTGTTTTATCAGTTGAAAAATGTGCCGCACTTTTGCACAGTCCTCATTCAGGTAAGTTTTTATTTTTTTGTGTATAATGCATGTTTTGATTCATATGCACTCATGTATGTAACAACATGAGTACACATGAAGCAAAACATGTATGTAGGCATTAAGATGTGTGTACATATACATAGAAAAGAGAAATTATAGGAAGAAATAGGCAAAGAGGGATTTTTGGACCATATTGCTTCACATTGTAAAGATTGCCTATTTGTTCCCAAGATTTCATTCAACATTCATGGATGATATTGCTTCTAGTTAAAAGAAGCAATCCACCTTTATGTGCTTCAACTACCAAGCTGAGGTGAGTAAGTCAATATATATAGTGGGCCAAGATCTAAAATGCCATTCAAACCTGCAGAAACCTCCTGAAGGGATGGAAAAGCAAGAAAATGTTTGGCACAAAGTGGGTTTGGCCCTGGAAGTTTGATATACTAGCACTATTTGTTTTGTGTAAATAGCTAAATAATGCATACATTCCAGTATTTATTAACATTAAGTTAACCACCTGAGCGTTACACTGATTTCTAGATTTCTGTTCCAAAAGCGTCACAGGTTTTCATGAAATTTTTTTTTTTAAATTGTAGACCTGTAACTTACAGAAATATGTCCGAATAGGGTTCTAGTAGATATCATGAATATAAAAAATGTTTGAAACACACAATCATGTAAAAAAAAAAAAAACGTTTAATAAAATTAAAGGAAAAACACAAAAATCAGCTTAAACAAGAACACATAAATAAATGAAAAATACTGAAAATGCGATAATTCGGTATAATGTATAGTAATATATTTTTCTAAAACACCTCCCTAGTGTCCGTCACATACCTATAGACAAAACCACATAAATATATTTTCTATTATTTTGTATTGGATTGGATACAGGACTTTGTATTAAATCCAATACAAAAAATTTGAATTTTCCGCTACGACCCTCATCGACGGGCGCACGCACGCGCATCATCAGGAATCGCCGAGGGACGCGTACGCAAATGCCGGGTATTCTAATTCTTTCCAAACTTCCATGCAAAAAGTGTTACATTTTTTGCATGGAAATTTATTTTGGATTGTAGGCTCTAATTCACCGAATTACCGCATAACTTACCAAAATATGTCCAAAATTTTATAAATTTAATAATTAAATTTTTTTTTATAAAACATAAAAAAAGCATAAAAAAAAAAACTTTAAAAAAAACTAAAAAAAGTTAAAAAAAAAAAAGTGTAAAATGTAATGTTCAGTAGCTTATATAATATATATATAATACAATTATATATATATATTATATAAGGATTTCTTTGTATTGAACTCAATACAGCTTTTTTGTATTGAGTTCAATACAAAGGAACTCAATGCAAAATTTTGAATTTGCCGCCCCGCCTCCCTCCCGCGCCGACGCACGCAGCGACGTCACCGGGAAACCCCGGTGATCGTCTCTGCACCCGCCGGCTGGACACCGAAGAGGACAGACGTGTCCGGAGGAGCGGAGGGAGAAGGTGAGTATTTTTTTTTTTTTGTCCAGCGATCGACGCTGGACAGTGACAGTGACAGGGATAGGGACAGGGACAGGGAGAGGAGGGAGAGGAAGCCGGCTGGCTTAGAAAAGAAAGCCAGCTGGCTTTTTCCTCTAAGCCGGCCGGCTTTTTCTTTTAAGGAGAGGGACACCCGACGCTGGAGGACGACGCTGGAACATGGACCCGACGCTGGAACACGGAACCGACGCTGGATTAGCACAGCGGGACCAGGTAAGTGGGGATTTTAGTGTAGGCGAAAAAATACGGGGTTAACCAAAAGAGCAAAAATATTTAGTGCGAGAAATTATGGGCTTAGCGATTAGGGGGTTAAGCAACAACACAACATCTGTTCATTTCTCCAAGTGTGCCTGACCCTGCTTGTGAGCTTGGCAATCAATGTGGTTTGATGTTGTGCTTGGCAACCTGGACCTCCTTCCATCACCATTACGCGTGTTAGAATGAGTATGCAACTCAGCTGGACAACTAATTGACAACCAGTTTTGACAGCAAGTGCAAGTGTGCTTGTATACAATAGTGCTAAGATCAGGCAGCACAGCACAATGACAACAAACCTATAACACTACCACAAATGAACAGAGGAGTTGTGTGGCAGCAAATCAACATGAGTGCAAAATGTCAGACTATTAAAAAAAAAAAGAAATAAAAACCATGACAATTTATTCATTGTACATAATACATTTAAAATATGTGTGACAATGGGACAAAGGCAACAAGGGGGGTCAAGTAGCACTTTGGAGTGGGAACCATGCAGACATCTGTACTCAATACTTGTGGAAAAAATGACAAAACATAGCTCAACAACACAAACTGGCATTAGAAACCAGGCACAAAAACATTGCGGCAACAGATGAAACTAACAATAATGAGGATTACAAAAAAATCACATCAATGCATACCATCCAAGCAAACTTACTTAATTAACCCCCCCCCACACGCACACACACACACAAACCAGTATAGTTAAAATAGTACTAATGAAAATGCATATGTATTTTTATACATTTAAATTTATTTTGACATACACACACAAGTGAAATCACTAAACGTTCCCTAATACATGTCTTATAACATGTTTGCCCATAATCCTTTACTAAAATATTTGATTTTGCTAAAGTCAAACTAGAATGACATTTTAATCAGGTCACAATTGTTTGTTCACATACAGGGTTCCTCGTGGCAGCTGAAGGCAACACCCACATCCGGTGGCATTTATTCCTGTACTTACTGCTCATGTGATAACAAGACGGCAGTAACTGGAAGCCACGCCCGAGTCAGGAGGGGCCATCTACCACGTTAATGACCATGGGGATGGGCAAAGTCACGCAGATCAACATTAACACTCGCACTCGGTCCCCGGCTAAGCGAACATGGACAGCTTCCCCTAGCAAGGGGATCATCTGCCAGTCATCCTTTCGATCAATATGGACATTCCAGGTGGGATCCCTACCTATCAATACTAGTCCAACAGCAGATGCCCTCCTGTATCAGACAGGGATTTAGTTTTGGTCTATATATCCCCCAGGGAGATTTATGTGGTATAGAAGTATAGTTTACAATCACACTGAATATCACGTTACATTACCTTGATAGTTTGAAACATATTTAAACAAAATGGTAAAATACACATACATAAAATGGTGGAAGTTTAATAAAATATTTTTTTACATAGAAAAGCTAGTTTTCTTTCTTAGGGGGAGTCAGAGGCCTCCTTTAAATCCAGAACATAGGACATTTTAAAGATATGGATGTTAGAAAGGAAATGAAGGGAGAAGGTGAAGAGAGTAGAGAGTAGACCCCGGAGAAGGATTACCAAAATATCACCCCCCTATAGGGTTTGTAGCTTAATATTTCATTTAACCCTGGAGAGTCTGTAGCTCTTAGTTCAAAAGTCCATCGTGCTTACTTTGTGCTGCATGATTTTACACTTGAAAGGGATTGGTTCTTTGGTCTGTATGCCCTAGCGGATGATTAAGTGTGGAGATAGAACTAAGTCATGAATAAATTATTGAACTAAGATTGTTACGCTATACATCTTTGTAAATTGTATTTATGTTTGTAGTCTTGACTTGTTCCTGATGAAGCGGACTTAGTTCCGAAAAAAGCGTTGAACTTGAGCCTAAAAGCCTATCCACAAAATTGCAGACCTGTTTTGTTAAAAACAATTCTTGGTTTTATTGTAATCAGTTTTTAATGTACATTTTTTGAATAAATTATGAAATTGTTAATAATGTATGGAGTTGTATAAAATCAATGCCGTTAAAGTCCCATGGTGACGGACCAATCCCCCAAAAAAGTCTATATGCGGAAAAGAGGGCCCCATAAACAATGATATTCGTTAGGACTTTTGGGCGTAGGCCTCTGCATAGTTTACGGTATGTTAAAATACTGTTATACAATTGATAATTGTTTTACAGCATTGTTTTTAGCATGTTCTTTCAGCTGAATACTTGAATATATAATAGCATAACTTTTCAAGTCAAGCCCAGTGGGCTCTAAATACGGGGGGGAGGGCGTTTTGGCTGACCACGCTGTATTACAGCCGGGACAGCCGACACACGATCCCCCACATCTTCTTTTCTATTTTGTTATCAATGTAATCACTAATGCACAGGTTTTGCTTCTTGTGATTGACTATGTTATGTTATGATGTGCCACTTACACATCCCTTAACTAAAAACTTTCTGCCTATTCCAAGCCAGTTTAGGCCTCAACCCCACTAAGGCCCCAGTGCATTTTGAGTGTGAATTGCACTAATATTCCTTAGTGCTTTCTTGTAATCTTACCTATCCCCCCCATCTTAAAGAGATAATCCTCTCCCCAATTTGATCTCTCTGGTTTGCAATTTGTAATCCTAAAGATTTAGAACAGATGGATATATTCCAAGTTCTATTGAACAATGTAAAAGATCTTCATCATCCAGCCAAGAGGTCAGTGATACCTAATGAACTATATCGCCAACATGGCCATGTTTGTTTTTTTAAGGAAACACATTTTAAAAAAGAAAAATTCCACAAGTTGTAATCACGAAAGCATCTGTACAGTCACGGAGGGCCAGGTTCCTACCATGGCACTGCCAAGATATACTTACTGATCCAGAAGGGCGCTATTTATTTGTCAAGGGCTTAATCCAGAATAAACAATATACATTTGCTGGTCTTTACTTCCAAACGTCATTCAGCTGCTATTCTTGGAAGATACTTTGACACGCCTGAAAGGGACCCTTTGTTGGATGTCTCCAAAGAAGCATCACACATATCCTGTGTGACCCATAAGAGGTTCAAACAACTTCTATTTGAATTTCAGCTCACAGACGTTTGGAGATTGCAGCATTCTAAAGAAAGGGACTTTTTGTTCTACTCCTCTACACATAATACCTGCACTCGCATTGATTATATTCTGGTATCACATTGTGCTTTAGAATTCATGGAGTCATCCGGGATTGGACCATGAACCATTTTGGATTACTCCTCTGTGTTCTCGTATATTCACTTACCTTCCCAGCTGAGCTTTTTATGCAATTAGAAGCTTAACAAACAATTGTTACAGGGGTTTTAGCGGATGCAGTCGGAGAACTGACAAATTTCTTTTCAACAAATGTCACACCCGATGTGAGCTTGCTGACAGTATGGGGAGCCCATAAATGTTTTATCTGTGGTAACGAAGAGTATTGAAACCCTAATCTCCATAATGGCTAGACTATAATCTGCTCATAAACTCTCTCTTTCTAGAACAGTGGCAGTTAAAATAGCTGAGACAAGAGATTCTGAAATCCCTAATGTCACAATAAGCAAAGTAGTTTTGACAAAATGTTTTAGAGCTTTTTACGAATGTAGTGATGAGCCAGGCCAACTACTAGCCAGGGCCCTGTGCATGCTGTGTGATCCTAAATGTGATCCTAAATTATTTTTTAAGATCTTAGCCAATAGGCTGCTGCCATGGATAGCGGATCTGGTACACTTAGACCAGGTAGGGTTCATACCAGTGAGAGAGGCCCGGGAAAACACCATTAGGGCACTTAACATGATACATTTGGCCCAGTCCAGGAAGATACCTACCTTTCTCCTGTCCATTGATGCAGAGAAGGCCTTTGACAGAGTGGACTGGCAATTCATCCATTCCACTCTGCGGTATATAGGTGTGCCCCAAACTGTGTTTTACTGGATAGAAGCCTTATACTCACAGCAATCAGTGGGAGTTAAAGTTAAAGATGCCGTATCTGATTTCTTTAATATCACTAATAACACACGCCAAAGATGCCCATTATATCCATTATTATTCATTTTAACATTGGAGCCCTTTTTATATTTTATCAGAGATAACCCTGATATCACGAGTAGTGTTGGTCGAATAGCTCACTATTCGATTTGGCAGCTGTTCGGCCGAATATAGCACAAAAATTCAGGTGGTCGAACATCGAATTCGAATCCCATTAAAGTCAATGGGAGAAAAATTTGGGTTTGTTTCAGCACTGTGTAGAGCTTCTACAGCCTCCAAACAGATGTAAAAAGATACACTATAAAAGGATACATAAAAAGATACATTGTAAAAAGATACATTGTGAAAGCATACATAAAAAGATACATTATAAAAAGATACATAACACTATTCCATACCCCTGTGCTACACATGAATACCAAAGTGCACCTGTCACATCAATATTAGGCTAAAGCTACAGGTACACACTTCCAATAATTATTGTTAGAAAATGAACGATT
>NC_092859.1:57717161-57759247 GCF_032062135.1 Pyxicephalus adspersus
CAATCACAGAGCAGTAGAGGTATGAATGGAGATAGTATTTCCATTCAACCTCCAGGATCAGGAGGCAATACGAGGGCAATAGAGGTTGAATAGAAATACTTTGGTACATTGGTCGAAGATTGTGTGAGTATAGCTGGTTGTATGTAGATGTGATCTGGGTCCCCAGATAGGAAATAGAATGTTCCTTTCACATAAAAGCATGTGTCCCGCAATGCAGAAAGCTGCAAGGGGGGCATGTGCAGAGGTAACGCTTCAGTTTTAGTTGAATTTACTTTATATCCCGAAACCTCACCAAAAACGTAGTGCTCTCTCCAAAGGTTCTAGAGGGTAGTAGTCGGCTGAGTTAAAGTGAGGAGGACATTATCTGCATGGAGTGAGATTTTATAAGATGATTCCCGTACTGACACTTTCTGAATATCAGGATTGGCTCTAATATTAGCAGCTAGAGGCTCTATGCACAGGGCAAAGTGCTGTGGCGATACAGGGCAACCCTACTGCATTCTTTTTTTTATGGGAAACATTGTAGAGGAGGCATGTGGCAGTTTGACAGAGGCTGTAAGGGACCTGTATAAAGATTTGACTGCCCTAACAAAAGGCCCTGAGAAGCCCATTCTATTTGGAATGGAAAACATGTGTAGTGCCCTCAGTGTATGCTGTAACACTCTGCGGTACGGCAAAGGGGCTGTGACTAACTTTTGCTGGAGTATACACATCAATTCCTCCACACAATTTTGTAAAAAATTAATTCCCAATACAACTGGGGGAAAAACCCTCATTATGCACATGTAAAACTATTAACCCTTGACGCTGTAATTCAGTATTACCAATTTGCACAGTGGGCCCCCAGTATCCCTGGGATGCTATGGGCTGGTCGTTGCTGGCTACTACATTTATCTTACTCTGAGTGGGATGGATAAGCTGGTCTAGCTCCCAATGCCGCTGATAGAATGGCAGTTGCTTCATAGTCACTTGTGACCCAGTGTCCACTAAAGCACGGCAGGACACACCATTAATTCTGACAGTAATTGTAGGACAATATATGCAGAAAAGTTTGTACCCAAGCAGTCCCCCCCTGAGGGTTGGTACATTGCCCCAGGAGACACTAGTTTAACTTCTTGCATTCCCACTCCACATGACCAACTTTTTGACATTTACGACATATCAGTTGGCCACTGGCATCAAACTCAGTGGGTAATCGACAATAATTCATAGGATTACCATTAGAATCATATCTCGGTTTACCTCTAGGGTACCAAGTACCTCCATCTGGCTGGTGGCTTTGTTTCATGCTCTGTACCTTTTTTTGTAACACCTCAACATTTTTTGCAAGCTGCAACACCAACTCCTTCAAGTTAACCTTGGTATTTTCATCACATTTCTTAACATTAGACTCTACTGGTGTGCTCCTTTGTTCAGACATAATGGCACAATTATAATCCGGGTCTGAATCAGAACCCAGTACCTTTACTGCAAGCTCCTTAAAGTCAAGGAATGGCATATCAGGGTGTTGTAATGCAAGAACTCTCAGCTGGGTTTTTACAGCATCTAGTCTGGCACCCTCTACAAACTGGTCTTTCAGAGTCTGGTCTGGATTAAATACCTCATGTGGACCCATGTGTTGGATGGTACGCAGAGCTTCCTGGCGGCTTAGAGCAAAATATTGCAGGTTTTCACCCATCCTTTGTTTGCAAATAAAAAAATTTTTAACTCTGACAATGTGCGCCTGTCAAACATGCTGGCAAGTCTGTCTAAAATTTGGTCAGCAGTACGCTTTTCAGTACTAGGCCATGACTTAACCTCCCTTAGGGCTGCTCCCTCAAATTGGCCAATCAACATAGCAACTTTCTGGTCATCATTAGGGGAAATCATGTTGTAAATGGCACTCATTTGATCCCTAAAATCTTTGAGGACTGTAGGCTCTCCAAAAAATGTGGTACTGACAAGGGTATTGTTGGAGAAGGGCTGAAAACCCCAGAACTGGCAGGCATATCACGGTCTCCATCTACTGACATGGCAGCAAAGTATAATAGCACAATGAGGCAGTAACCCAGTCCCTCACTAGCAAGTCTCTAGCTAATAATGCAGGATATGGTCTCACTAGCACAGTCATTTGCTTGTGGCAGACCCGACAAGGGGAACACTTACAGTACAGATACTTATATGTTGCTTGTTCACCTCAGATAAGGGCTGGGGTGTTCCTGTAGTTGCCACTGGATGTCTTGATCCACTGGAGCGGGATCCACAATAACTGCTGGTGCTGAACCAGATCCTGTTTATGATGCCAAATTGCAGTGGCCGGGTTGGGGTGTCCCAATGCTACGCAGGGGTCCCCTGGACACCGTTGAGGTGTCACCACGTGTTGCTGCTCTCCGGAAGGGATGGTAAGGCGTGGTGCATCCCAATGGGAAATAAGTCCAGAAAGTCAGGGTCTGCAGTAAACCAGAGTGCTCCTTTACTGGAGGAATTCAGGTAGAGAACAATACAGGTGAGGCATTAGGCTGGCTTCTCCAGTCTGCTCCCTGGCAGAAAAAGGGTTTGTTGTTAAGGAAAGGCCTGAGCTAGCTGTCCTTTTCTCTCTTCAGAAGGTTGGTACCCTTGTCCAAGGCTGGTAATCCAGGATCTGAGGCAGCATATCCCCGTTTCAGCGTCTTCTTCTGGTCACTCAGTAGTCTGGCAGAGTCTCCTCTTCCAAGCACTGTTCCACAACTGCAGCACACTAGGGGCTCTGACTGCTCTCCTTATATACAGTTTTTTCTAGACTAGAACCTTCTAGAGGGTGGAGTGGAGAAGCTCAGCACAAACAGATACATTGTGTCAGCTCCCGTCTGGTATAGACTTACATTAGAACTTCAATGATATCCAATGACAATGACAACAGCAGGTTTTCCAGACAAAAACAAGTTTCCAGACATATCAACAGAGCTACAACCAGACATTAAAAAGATCAGGCTGTCTGCTTTTTGGTGGTAAACAAGTGTGGATTTTTCCCTCCAAAACATGGTGGTAAAGAAGTCTGGATTTTTCCCTCCAAAACATGGTGTTAAACAACGTCTGTTTTTTTTCCCTCCAAAACATAGTCATCTTTTAACCCTATGACAGCTGTGGAAAATTACCAGCTTCTTTAATAGTCTCTCAGTATTCATTAACCCTTTCAACAGAGCCATGTATATATAGTGATAATGAACAGGATATATATTACAACACATAAAATGCAATTACACAGTATTAAACAGTGCAAGTTAACCCTTTTAGGTGAAATAAAGTAAGAAGTTTTAACTTTGCATACGAGAAATAGGCAAATATCCACAAATGTCCAAATGTAAACATACTCCCTGCTCCAGGGCACTACACATGAAAGGCCAGCTAATGCTGTCAAAGGACTTCTCTGCATCCAAGCTGAATACCAATGACAGAGTTGTACATTTATCGAGGATATCAACAACATTACGTAGGGACTTTTAAGGTCAGAAATTATATACAAATACCAATTGAATATAAAAAAGCATTACACTTTATTTATAAACATTAAAAAATCACACAAAACAGAATAAAAAACCAAACACTTGCTGAGATAGGGAAACACTGAGTAGATCTCCCAGTGAAAAACCTCTGCAAATGAGGTATTCCAACAACGTGTTTAGCGGAGTCTATGTCCGCTTCTTCAGGAGGAGGAGATCTATATTAACATATAATACTTAGAATCTTTGAACAAACTGCATGTATTATTAATTAATGTATACAAATGTATACATAACAATTTACAACAAAATAGGATATGTTATTCAATCACACTAATAACCTTACATTAGATGCTAGGTGCTGATGTCATCCAATGATTCCTTCAAATGACTAGTTGGAACAAGCTCGGCACAGAGAGGAATGTTTTTCAGATATACTGGCCCCAAAAATGAGATTTCAGAGTAAAAAACACAGATATGAATTGATCTCATTAAGCTGCTTAAAGCTAGATGTCTACTAAAATTATAGATAGTAATTATATTAATTTTTATAGACATACTAGATGTCAGCTGAGTAATCATTTTGGATATTTCTTCCTCTGTAATAGGGCTATTAAGCTGCTCAAGGTGTTTCTTCTTGAGCTGGGGTAGGTCTGTTCCCACTAAATAGAAGTCTATTTTTGTCTGCAAGGACGCTCCAAAGGAGCTTTGGGTTTTATGAACTGTTTGATAAAGTTGGGTATAGTACGATTCAAACTGGGATGCTTTGAGGGATGGGTCATACTTTGCTATTCCCGTCCCATCCCTAATAGCCATAGGTGACGAATTGGTTTGTACATCCTGCAGATTGCATGCCAAGAGAATGTTTGCCTTATTCCCTTTATGAGAATAAAGTTGACGGGTGTGCTGCATTATCCAACTGACCTTCCTCAGTTTGGAGCAGAAGGAAGTAACCTCTCTCAGGTGGCCTAATGACGCTTTATGAGCAAGTTTTTTCTCTGCAAAAGGTTTGCACAGTGAGGGTACATAGTATCGTCTTATGGGCCTCCCAGAGTGTGGAAGAATGCACCACCTATCCCTTGTTGTGTTTAAAGTATTGTTGTATGCCAGTAGATATGGCTGATTTGGAGTCTGCATTTTTAAGGAGAAAGTCATTCGATCTCCAATGGCAAACTCTAACAGCTGCGGGAGAAAAGAGGATGTCCAATGTAATCAGAGCATGATCTGACTAGGTAATGGGATGGATTTCAGAAGACACACTATTCCGCAACTGTGGAAGACTGTTAAAAAAGTAGTCAATGCATGTGTGAGTGTGGTGTGGAGAAAAGTAAAAGGAAAATTGTTCCCCTGTATGGTGATGGATTCTCCAGCAATCATAAAGTTGGTGGCGTCTAATTAGTAGCCTGAAGACTCGAGAGTGCAGCAGCATGCATGAAGAGGATGTGAAGGTAGTTAGCCTGTCCTGCATTGGGGAGAATGTCAAATTAAAATCCCCTCCCACTAAAAGGAAGGTAGGTGTAAATTCCTCAAGGGGGGCCAGTGTCCTAGAGGGAAATTGTGTTTGACCTACTTTTGGGGGTTACAAGTTGCACAGAGTGTGAAGGATTCCCTGACAAGTCCCAGGCAGAATTAGAAATCTACTCTGAGGATCAATGATTGAACAAAATAAGGTAAATTTGAATGAGTCTTTTAGTAATAGAGCCACCCTTGCTCTTTTTTTGAGGGTGAGTTAGCCGTTTAAACCTTTGGGTAGAGTCTGGATGCAAAATTAAAAGAACCTGTATGATCGAAGTCGGTCTCTTGTAAAAAGATAGACTCTGCCGAAAAATTAAATAGTCCCACCTGGGAATGAAAGAAGAAACCCAGAAAGGAATGGGAGGACCGAATAAAAGGGGGGGGGGGGACATAAAAAAATATATCAATAAAATTTACATAACAGTAAAACAGTCGCTTATGTGCGACCAAGGAGTGCCTGTCACCCACTATTCCCCAATGACCCAAGGAGGAACTGGGGAATAATATCGCCTGGCAGGCGTACATCCACTCCAAAGGGGGAGAAAGACCTGAGAGGTTCCAAAGAAATTACCATACATCATGAAGCACATTAAAGGCAATTTGGTCAGCCCTGGCTATCATTCCATATTTCAGCGCAGGGGGAGATCTTCCACCCCGCCCAGACAATGCCGGACGCCGTGCAAGACCCCCCCACCCCCTCCCCGAAACTGCAGGCAGCAGAAAACTCCACTTTAGGCAAGGGAAAGTCATAAACGATGTTGTAATAAATAGTGTGTCACAGATTCCCGCAAGTCCAGGTCACCTGTGCCTCCTTCTTGCTCACCTTCCTTGCAGCCCCCTGCTGCCAGCACCATCTCTGCCTCTGGATCCAACAGTCTGTTTCTTCCTGCCCCAAGTCAGGTGATTCTCTGTCAGCTGCTCCCTTGCCTCAGAGAACCAGAGTATTCCGCAGACGCGCTCCCTCTGCTTGCTAACATCTAAATAACACCTGAGACCATCCCAGCAATAGTACTCCCTCTGCTGGTGGGATTGATTACTGGGGCTCACTTGTTCCAGGCCCATCTTCCCTTCTTAAGGAAGTGACCTGGCAACAGGAAGTTGCCTGAACAAGGAGGTCCTTTGGCTCTGCTTCCAGGTTACTGTTGTTTATCTCTATTGTTCCTGATTCTTCTTGTTCCGACCCCGGCTGGTTCCTGACTACTCCTGCTTGCTGCCCGTCCTGACCTCTTGCTTGTTTCCTGACCATCCTTGTTAGCTGCAGGTCCTGACTTTTTGGCTTATCTGGCTACTCCACTTGATTTCCCTTTTGTACTACGTTTCAGTCCCTGCTTGTTGGCAGTCACCTGCCTTGGTCAATACCTGCCCTGCCCAGTCAATACCTTGCTGCACAACATCCTCACCTCTAGAGGCTCTGGAGAAAACCAAGCTACTGTTTAGACTCTGCGCCCTGTGCACGTCTCCACCGACAAGGTAGGTGACACAGTGGGTCCACCACTTTGCCTTGTGGAGCCGTGACACAGTGAAAAAGTATAACTCATCAGTTATACAAAAAAAAAGCCTTATTGCAAAAAAAGGCAAATGGATAGAGTCATTTAGCATAAACCAGTTGAGCACCATAAAGGATATGAGAGCAGCAGGTCATCAGTGCTGTTATCCAGTCGGATGTTCCGGTGGTGTTGGAGAATTCCGAACTCTGCGCTTCTTAAGTGTGACTGTCTGCCATAGTGGGGAGGGCGGATGTGGGTGGTCCTCTGGTTCCCATTCTGAAAGTTTAGGCCCATATTTTCTCAAGTCTATGCAAAAAGCGATGAGATCCTCTGGATAATGTAGGATAGCTGATTTCCAATCTCGGGATGCTGAGAAGTTAAATGGAAAACTGTGGGGGATATCATTGTCCATTAGTATGGTCAGGAGAGGTTGTAGAAGATATTATTGCTGTAAGGTATGCCAAGATAAATCTTGGTAAAGGTGGTAAAAATTCTGCATGTTTCTAGCAAAGGCCATCTTTTCGTCTTTCAAGTCATCATCTTCAAGGTGACAGAAAACGTCTGGTGGCCTTGAGGTCTTGGCAGGTTGTCTTGAAGCTCAGTAGGCCATGTTAATTTTAATCCCCTGGGAAGGGGGGTGCCCCAAGATGCGATTAAGATGCGAGAACAAGCTTCAGATCAGAATTCTGGGTGGCTTCTGGTAGACCCCGAACTCTAATATTATTCCTGCAACCCTTGTTGTCCAGGTCTTCTAGATGACGGTAGATGTCCCAGAGTGTTAAGTTGTATTCTTGTGATTTATGGGTAAGAGCCTCTATATCCCCTTAGGCTTCTTGGAAATTCTCGTCCAGGTCATCCACTTTGCCCGCCAAGGATTGTAAATCAGCAAGTAGTGCCCCAATTTCGAAACAGCATGTTGCTGAACATCTGCAACCAATTGTTGAAAATCCACATTGGTTGGTAGCATCTAAAGATATTGCTGCCACGAGGCAGCATATAATCCCCTGATTATATAGCCTAGAGGATCCAGAGTGCCTAAGGCCATAGGTGGGGGCCCCACTGAAGCTGTAATGCTGGGCTGCATTGAGGGTCTTGCAGGAGAGGAAGCCACCTGGGTATGCCTAGAAGGGCCAGGAGTAGGGAACCCTTGGGAGCTCTGGGTCAGTTCACCCCCTTGTAGAGAAGACAACACCATGCCTAAAGGCTGCTGGTAACTTGTCATTAAGGGGAGTGCTCTGATGTGCTGGAGACTGAGGAGGGTCCCTGTCATGGGGCCTAAATAAGCCCTAATCAAGGGCTGAGTGGAGTTCAGCTGGAATGCTGGGGCGGGGGGAAACTTCCCTACCTTAGTCTTGCCCATTATCGCTGCAAATTGTGCCCAGAAGTTGTGTAACTTAGCAGGCACTGACAGAGCTCTGTTCCTAAGCAGCCATCTCCTGAGGCCACCAAGCCAAGCCCCAACCTCTGACTTTTTTTTACCACGTTTCTCTCTCACGTTCCGGCACCCTTCCTGATTCCTATCTGTCAGCAGTCACCTGCTTCTGCGTGCACAGTGGCCGCAACCTGGCAGTTGCCCACAGCATAAGATCCTTACCTCTAGAGGCTCTGGTAAAGACCTGGCAGCTGCTCAGACTCTGGTCTTGTCGCAAACTCAAAGAATTCTGGTCCCAAGTATGTTGTTTCACATATGAGTTAACGGATTTCTCCTTTCAATGACCAGCGGATACGTTTATGTTACTATTCCACCTCAACTTTCCTTCATACAAAAAGTACAAGAAATCATTACTAATACATTTAGTTAATGCACCAAAAGCCTGTATATTAGTTATCTGGAAATTAGATTCACCCCCAACCATCCCTCAGTGGTTCTCTAGAATAAACAATATCATGTTGATTGGAGGATTTGACATTGAAGGAGAACTGAACAGTTTAAAAAGATATGGTTTTATTGGCAAAATTTTCAATGAATACAAATATCTTATGTTTAATGAGGAGGTAACAGAACCAACCACTTACTAATATTGACCTCCTTGTTAACCCTTTCTAGATCTGTCCTAATTGGATTCTAATAATTTCAACCAATCAAACCTCCCCTTCTTTGTTATATATTGTGTACAGTTACACCCCAAGTTAAGGACATCTGACATTTGGATGGTTCATATGAACGGGGCTTCACTGCTCGTTCGTGTGCAGGATCGATGGGGGGGGCGGTTTGCATGACTTTCAGAAGAAATCTTTTGCTAATCACAGCTGAGACTGAGCTCTTTTGCAACATCTTGTAACGCTTTAATGACCAAGACAAACTCTGCAGTTGTTTCTTTTTTTGGTTTGTTTGTGATTAACTCACAGGCCCCGATTTATTAAAGCTCTTCAAGGCTGGAGAGAATAACCTTTCAGAAGTGAAGCCTGGTGATCCAGAAAGCATGTAATGAATTTTTAAAAATCATTTGCTATTTGCCAGCAAACATTTTGAATCCTGGACAAGATCCATTCCAGGATTGCTGGATCACCCAGCTTCACTGATGAAAGTGTATTCTCTCCAGCCTTGGAGAGCTTAAATAATTTAGGGCCACAGTGAGGATTTTACACAGTAACTGACACTACGCTGCCTAATATTATGTTGAGACAAACATCTGTCCTAAGTGCATTTATTAAAATAATGTACCTGTTCTTACTTACATACAAATTCAACTTAAGAGCAAACCTACAGTCTCTATCTTGTATGTAACGCGGGAACTACCTGTATTGACTTACCTGTATCGACTTAACTAAATAATTAAAGAATTTATAAGGAATTATAATTTATAAAGAATTTATCTAAAAAAAGAAAATAGGTTATTTATTTTCACAATTTAACATAACAGAAACTGATAGAGGAAGAGCTATAGGACTAACAACAAGTGTGTTTCAGTAGATACTGTATTAAATGGAATTACACTGAGCAGGCAAACTGTTTGTAACTGGTGTATCGATAGCCACTGCAAAACTAGATATTTCAGTATTCCCATTATTTTATTTCCACAGATTTTCCTTTAATGAAAAAAGGCAAGGTCACGTCAGCTTTTTGTATAGTCATCTGTACAAAAAAAATACAAAAATTTTTTAAAAATTGTACAATAAATGTAAAAATCACAAACAACGTTTATAAGTTATGCCTTTTTCATGTATAAACAATAGTCCTATGAACATAAGTTTGTAGAGGGCATTTTTGTGGCCATATTAAGCAATGACTATGTCTATGGGTATCTGTACAAATAGACAATAAACTGCAGGCTTAAGCAATCAGGCAGATTTGAAAACCGCAATTAATTTTATACTATTTGCTTTATCTAAAATAAACTGGAATAAATGATACTACTTGTGACTCTAACACCTTTCTCCAATCATAATTAACTGCCACCTTTATTTGTTTTTTTTAGTAGAGTGTAACATTTCTTACAGAGTTGCTAACCCACCAAGTTAAATTACCTTTCACAATAATGGATTAGGGTCAAAGTGGTGAAAATGTTGACCTTTTATCAGGTTTTATACCAGTTTCTAAAACTATAGAGAGAAAGTTGGTTTTTGAAATAGCAGGGAGCATAGAAATTATTAAAACATTTTTTTATTAGGGACACAGAGAACCTGTGTTATATTTCTATTTCTATTTTTTTTTCTATTTTTTTAATCCTTCAGACACTTTATCAAAGAAGTTCATTTTGTCTCCTATTATTGTAATAGTGACCTATTCTTTCCTAGCCTGGCTTGAACTGAGTAGATGCAATGGCCCAGATTTATTAACACTCTCCAAGGCTGAAAAGGATAAACTTTCATCAGTAATCCTGGGTGACCCAGCAGACCTGAATTGGATCTGGTCCAGGATTGAAAACATTTGCTAACAAAAAGCAATTGTCTTTTATGAAATCCATTCCAGGATTGCTGGATCATCCAACTTCACTGGTGAAAGCGTATTTTCTCCAGCCTTGTAGAGCTTTATTAAATTGGGCCAAATCACTGCAGATAATCTTTCAAGAAATCCATTCCGGGTTTGCTGATGAAATTGTATCCTCTCCAGCCTTGGAGAGCTTTAATAAATCTGGCCCATTGTGTCTTGAGCACATAAGAATCTGCTTATACAGTAAAATTCAAATGATGGACAATATGTGATGTTATGACACGTGCTAATATGTGAATATGAAGCCAAACAGATAGCTTTTTTTGCTGCAAATAGTTGAAGAACTGATTCAGCAAGACTATGCCAAATTAGTGGAACAAGGATATCTTTAGCATTTAGCATAAAATTGTGTGAAATCCTGATCATTGGTCAGCTGATCATACATAACGTTCAGCTGAGCCAATTTTTAATGTATATAAATAATAATTATATACATATAATTATAATTATATACATATAATATAATTATAAAACCAAAATAAAAAATCAGCATAAATGTACTAAGATAAAGCAAGGGAAAATAATTAAAACAGAATGGATTTAAACAGTGACAAATCAGTAATAATTGAGGGATAATGAGTAGTTATTAGTGATAATTGGCTGGGGTTGCACTTGGTAATGGGTGGCTGTGTGCAGTCCTTCGGACATTTGAATAGTTACTGCCATCTAAAAGGTGGCAGTGCTGTTTATTGGTAAAGATGGTACGAAGAACCAATTATGTGCCAACTACCTCTTTCTAAATAACCTACCTGATAATTCTAGTGATAAAAATATTAAAAACTCTGGCCATTACTGACCCAATGTTCAGCACTGTCTATTACTAGGGAATTTTAAGGTTTTAGGCATCTTGCCATTTTAAAAAGCAATTTTTGCACTATCCTATGCTATCCTGCAGCAAGGAAAGTTGTTTGTGGAATGTTTCTTATAAGACATTTAATTTCCATGATGTGTATGAAATATGTTTAAAATAAATTGGGCATGGGAGGGGATGGGGGCAGCAATATTCTGATGCATGTGGCAAGGCAAATCATTGTAAAAGCCAATATCAGTACCTAAAAAGGGAGATTATCAATCTGCATCTAAATGAAGACTCAAAAGGCCATTATGTCCAAATAATGTTTAGCAAATTATAAAAAGGGATAGAAAAGAAATCGTGTTGTGCCCCCTTATGGTGAATTTTAAAATAAAGGTACATCTCATAAGAATATGCAGTTCTTTTAAGAAGTTCCCAGGGTAAAAGGTGCCTTATCTCCTGTGATCAAATAATGATACTGCTGGATGGTGATAGTTTATATATAGTGGCTTTAGTAGTTCTGAAATTTTTATGGTTCATGTTATATATAAATCATCAATCAATATGAAATCTGGTGGGGTATTCAGAACAGTAACTGATATTGTTACTGACACCATAGGAAAGATAGGTGTACCAAAGCTCAAAACAAAAGGGGTCACCTTTTAGACATAATGGTGTACACACAAAGGCTTTCACTACAAAGCTCCCAATACTGCACTACAGATTTTCACAACACAAACCATACTACCATTTCCTTACAACTTGCATGGAAGAACAGTGCAAATAATTATATGAAAAGCAATAAAGAACAAAAACCTTTAGAGATAAAATAGTATTCACATGTCTATATCAAATGTAAAAAATAGGGTGTCAGCCCAGCTTGTTTAACAGATACTCTGAGCGATCAGGCGCTTAGAAAGTCCTGATCTTGAATTTTTAAAAGCAGAACTTTAGCTCCACTTTTTTTTTTTTAAACTTTATTTTTATAATCAGTAACCGGTCAAGCATACAATTAACAAAAAAACAGTATCGTAAAATAAATCAAAACAGATGAAAACACATAGTATGCATCCAATAAACTATAACCAACTATGCAATAACCAGTCACTGGCATAGATTTTATAACATACGAAGAAAAATAACATGAACAGACAACATAAAAAGAAGGAGGGGGCACAAGAAAACAGGACACAGCGCGGAAGGAGTGTGGGGGGGTGCTGGAGAGCAAGGAAAGGGTAAGTAAGAAAGTACCAGTATTTTCATCATCTGCTGGCAAGGATCGCAAACTATCCTCTTGAATAAATATTAGACCACCATGGTTCGGCAGATGTCATAGAAATTTATAAATCAAAGATCTGCTTCCTCCTCCTGGGAAAACCATGTCTTAATAAACTTGGCATTGCGCCCATCTCTTGACGAGATTAGATCTTCCATAGACATAATTTCCATTGCAGCACAGTTGGAGGAGTGGTCTTTTTCCAGAGCATGGTGTTCTATGCCTTTGTGGCAATAAGGAGATGTCTAAGCAGCGAGTAATGATATTTTTCAGTTGAAAGTGTACACAAGTGTAAAAGCACCATTTCTGGTCTGTTCCAGGTAGATACATTCGTCAATTTAAGTATGATGTCTGCAACTTGTGATCAGAAAGGGGCCAGCAGTGGACATTTTCAGAATATATGAATCAAACTCCCAACATCTGCCCTGCATCTCCAAATGTCACATCCGCCTTAGGGTAAATATTCACCAAAACAGCGGGAACCCTATGCCAACAAGGTATTATCTTATAAGTGAACTACTGGTATGAATTACTGATTGAGGTCTTATGGCCAAAGTAGAGGAGTTGTTCCAGCTGCTCTGGCAAAAAAAACATATCTAGGTCTCTTTCCCATTTAGTAACAAAAGACAGTGTGGAAGGAGCAGATCTCTCCAAAAGCAACTGGTATGAATATGACAATGATCCTCTCATCAGGCCATCACCAACACATATAGATTCCAAAACAGACACCGGATGATCAAATTGATCAGGATGTGGGATAGCATTCAGGAAATGTTAGTTGTAAACTGCGCCATACACCCAATGCTGGAAGCAATTGCTCAGATTGTAGTGTAGCCACTATCCATCTAGACCCTCTCAAAAAGTGTGAGGCATGGAATACCCCAGGACTCCGTCACTGCCAGAACAATTGATCCGAAATTCCTGGCTGAAACCGCAGATGATCCAGTAAAGAGGATAGGGGCGACGTATATGTCCGTAACCCTATAATATTTCTGGATAAATAGGAGTGTGGTATCAATTAACGGGTATTTTAATCTTCCCATGGAAGCCTCCGCAAAAGACCATAATAAACCAGACAGTGGAACCGGTGATAATGCATCCTCCAAGGCCACCCTCCGTTTCACCTCTCATTGTCTACACCAATCCATCAACCTAGCCAGGTGCGTAGCCTCATGATACAGGACCAGGTCTGGGAAAGCCATTCCACCTTTCGTTTTGGGCAGACAGAGAATCTGCCGGGGGCTATTTCCTCCCCCGACAAAGCAGAGGAACTCCTGTCTAAATCTGTACCGCAAACTACTTGGTAGGTTTACTGGGAATGTGATGGGAAGTAAAATAGGGGCGGCATAATGTTCATTTTAGGAATATTGCACCTTCCAAACCAGGAGAATATCTTTTGTTTCCATCTCTGCAGATCCTATCTAACGGAATTCAGTAAAGGTGTAAAATTTAAATTTAATTTTTCACTATCAACTAAAGATCTGCAGGGATCTGAGATAAGTGATGGCTGTTTTCGCCATTTTTAATAAAAAATATGGAGATAGATTATGTTGTAACACTGACGGTGGGGAAATTTACAATGCCTCAAATTTTTGGAGGTTAATTTTAAAGTTAGAAAGAGTCACATATGAGTAAATTTCAGCTAACAAATTAGGTATTGTGGTTGTGGAAGAGGTGATGTAGAAAAGCAGATCATTGTATATATTGCCCATTGCAAAACTTTGCCTTTTAACCCTAAAATTAAATTAATTAAATCCAGAGGCTAGTTGAATTAGTTCCCCTCTGATAGTGGCTTTGGATGTTTCCCAGTTATTAGCATAAGATGTATCAACAGGATTATTAAGTGCAAAAAACTCCTCAATAGCAGTTTCAACTTCAATACCTACTAGCTTGTCTTGTAATATGCTATCCTTTATTCTCCAGCGAAAACCAGATCGATTACCTCCCAAAGTGGATAGCGTAATCACCACAGGGTTATGATCAGACCAAGTGGAGGATAGAATGCTGGCGCTTAAGACGAGAGGGACCGAGTGGGCTGACAAGAATATGTGGTCGATTCTAGAGTAGAGCTGATGGGCCTTGGAGTAATGTGTAAAATCTCTGGCTGAGCAGTTAATTTCCCTCCAAATGTCAACAAAGTCATGCTGGCACAGAAAGTGTGTCAACCTGTTGCTCCGCTTTGGGGGATGTTAATATCGGAGGTTTTCAGAATAGTCCAGCATCTGATCAAGGGACACATTACAGTTCCCCCAAAAAAATCATGGTTCCCTGAACTACCACTTGGCCAGTATTGGGGCATAGTATACAATGAATGTGACAACTTGACCCGATATTGATTCTATCACTATTTATGACCTCCCTTCAGTATCCCTCACCACCTCCATCTCATGGAAGTTCAAATGTTTGGCCAGACACAAGGCCACCCCATAGTATTTTTTCCTGGCATTAACCATGTAAAACAGGAGGAAGTGTTTGTGAAGATATGAATGTGCCAAGCTCCTGTTAAAATGGGTATTTTGTAAAGCCACTCTGTCTGTCTGAAAAGAATGGTAGTACTGGAAAGCTTTCCTTCTCTTAATGGTAAAATTGAGCCCTTGAGTGTTGTGGGATACTATGTTAAGGGAGGCAAGCGAATTGTTTGGGACCTTACTCGTAGCTGGCCTGAAAGAAGTAACTTGCCTCTTAGTCATATGGATGGGAATTGAGGTGACCTATACCTGGTGTGGACTGGGAATAGGGAGGAATAAGAAGCCACAGGGGGGGAATTTAAGACATTCAAGTAACAAACAATATAGTAGAAAACACACATTCAAAGCTGGGGTCAGTGATGCCTACGAGGATAAGCGGACATCGCCAGATCCAGGTTTTGCAAGCACTGCCATCAGGTTGGGTGCTTGTGCTTGTTAGCTCTAGTGACTTTATTCTAAAAAGAATATAGTGTAGCTTGAGAGCCCTCCTGTGGTGAAGCAAAGGAAGCATCTTTGTGTAGTAGACCAAGATCAAACAGCAGCTTTTCACCATCTTAAAATTGGATAAAGACAATGTTTTCCCTTGGTATTGGAAGATTATGCATAAAGGAAAGGCCCATCAGCAGGTAATTTCTTTGGTTGCCAGAAGTAAGGGTTTTTTTTTGCACATCGCGTTTGATGGTCAGAGGCGACAGATCAGAAAAAATCTGTACTCTTGGACCCCCTGAGAGGAATCTGTGAGCTAATATTGCAGTCTTGCTGCTTCATTCCTGACTTTCCCATCACAGTCTTTGGGTGCTGTTAAGGATACTGTGTTTCTTCTGCTCGGTTTAAAGCTGTTGCTGCCTTTCTAATCGATACAATGTATGCCTAGGACCAGGAGGAGTACGGACCCAACGAAATTAGTACTGGCATCGGCGCCTGGGCATGTACACTCCTATTATTTTAAAAAGTAATTTTCATGGTTAAATGTGACTGTTTTGGGGGGGTTTACTGTTTTTGCCTTATTTCAATGGCAGCGGAATCAGAAAAGCCATATCAACACTGCATTCTGCGTAATAAATAAACATTTTAATTGCTCAAGTTGCTGTGTAAAAATGCTTTCCTCAAATCCTCATGATAGCTCCGCCCACCATGGTTCATTACCACTACTCGCTATGCTTACACTGAATGAATAGGGAAGAACATGCAAGAGGATTTCCTAAAAAGAAATTAGACAAACAGCGGGTCACAGCGGGTCCCCGCAGCCGGGAAATATGTTGAATAAATGTGTTATTTCATAACTCTGGCTCTCTTCTTTCTGGGCAAACACACGAACTTCTCATCACCCCCTCGTATACCATTGATGACTTTATTTTACAAAAAGATACAGAATTTATTATCACTTTATTAGTAATCTTAAGAGAATTAACATGTGCTGTATTTTCTAATTGTTTTTTTTTTTTCTGGAAACCATTTCATAAAATCTTTTCCAGCTATTACAGCTTAGATTTCTTTGATTAATTTCTCGTTGATCATGAGGACATCCAGTCTGGACTCAACCTTCCCAAATGCAATTCGGTCAGTGCTCCAGGCTAGGAAAGCCTGCCAAGGGTCAGGGAGTAAAGTCCTATATAGCAGGGTGCTTTAGCTTTTCACACCTGTGAAAGCAGTGGGCCAACATCCAAGGGTTGATATGAGCCAGAGGAAGAGAAGTTGTTAAGTACCAGTGAAGCAGGACCTTGTTTGCAGTTTTTTGGTCTGTCACATTAATAGAGCAGGAGGGCTCTCTATCCAGATGTCTCCCCAGTTTTCGGATGGTTTAGCGCAACTGAGGTCTGATTCCCATCTGCACACATAAGACTAAAACTAAGGGAGGGTGATGAACTTGCAATAGAGGAGCAATCTCACTTGCTTAACTGTGAGGGAGATACAATGGTACAACTGCAAGTAGCATTAACATTCTTGTAGGGAAATTCTGTACGCCAAGTGCAGCCTATCCCAGGTCCTTATACCAGACAGGCCCATTATATAGTAGACGTGATGTTAAATCTTGTGAGGTTTGGGGATCATGGATGCAAAGGCTGCTTTAGATGAGTGGGGAATGACTAATCATCCTTTAGGGAGTTAAAGATCTTGGTGAAAATTGGGGCCAGCATTTCTGAAAACTTTTATTAATATATGGCTGAAAAGCCATGTCTAACCAGGCCTGAGAGATTTCTGGCAGAGTTATATCCCTGAAGAACTAGGTTGCCATGTTAATGGGAAAGGAAGGGTCAGGTTGAAAGTAAGGTCTATCTTGGTCAGGTTAAAAGTAAGTAGCTCAGTGCAAGACTGGACATGGTAAGGTTTAAAATTATGGGTGCCAGGGCACAAGCGCCTGGCCAGCATGGGACTTGACCTGTTGGCTTGGGTGTAAAATTTCTGCCTCGTCCAGAGCAAGGATTGTTCCACCCTCACGTTTAGGAGCAAGTCTCATTCAAGTCATGTCTCTTCAACCTGTGAGGTCGATGGCATACTCTTCCATGCAGTCTCCAGAGTCTGAAACCTCTAAAACAGGTCTACAATCTGGAAGCCTGAGACATTTTAATCTTAAAGAAAAAAATATATAAATTTAGTTTCAAAATTAATTTAACATACATTAACAGTTACATTTGTAAAAAATTTTATTTGTAAAGATTTTTAAAGCACATTTAAAGGCTACTGGATATTGGTCCAAACAAGTCCCAAATCCAGTTACTTTGTGATGCACAGGCCCTGTTAAGAGAAAAGGCCTACATGACTAAGATAGCTCAAAGATCCGCAACCCTTTTAATCACCATTTGCTTAGACCCACCCTCAACCATCCCCATCTCCTTCACTGAAATAAAAACAGAACTCAGTAATATGGAATTAGGTGGCCTAAATAGCCAATTTTTTTGCATTTTTTTATTAGCATTTTCCTAAATACCCTAATGTAATATCACTTTAACCAGAACACATGAAAGTTACCTCCACACTTCCAGGCTGCAGGTCGTCAAGGCAGCCCTATCAACAACTATCAACAACAACTGCTATTGGGGTTTGCAACTTCTTTCCTTTGCCTCATCTTTTTTCTAGGAGGACGCCATACCTAAGATGGGTCCCCACACTTCAAAATTAAAAATTCCACAATCACCACCATTACTCAAGTACGTCAAGCTGGTCAAACCTATCCCCCTTCCCCATATGGGAGGGTGAGCAGGAATTTTCTCCTTTATTACCACACCAGGTCTGATCTCAACTTCCTGTACCATCTTCCTTTAATTCTTCACTCACTCCACCTTTCTCCTACTTCGGCTAATCTTAACCCATTGATCTGACCCTTCCCCTCCTATAACTTAAACCTTACCACCCTTACTCCTCCTTCTCCCCTAGGCAACCTTGTTCTATATATATAAATATTTATATATATATATATATATATATATATATATATATATATATATAATTATTGTAGGATACCACCTTTAAATGTTTGTCCTGCATAAATATTTTCTGATCCAGTTTTCCACCCTTCTGCAACTTTTACCAGAAGACAAAGGTTAAATGTCACTTAGCCAAGTTTGTCCTTTGTGAAAACCCACAACCTTTACTGCCAACAAACTGCATCACTTTAGTTCTATAGCCAAAATTAGGCTTGGCCCCAGGAATAACCTTTCTTTCTTGTTTGGCATGGTGTAAACAGCGAGAGTCAGATGAGATGACATAACTTGAATGCTTTAGCACTGTGCAATTTAAGAACTAGCTGTATATTATACTATTACATTTGGTCAGTACATACTTCTCTTATTTTTTGGTCCCCTTCCACAAACACAGCCAGTTTCACATCTATGGAGGCAGCCAGCTCTCCTATGGAGGTTCCAAGCCCCCTCCCCCGCCACCCCAACCCCGGCGACATGGTGACATGGCAGACATACTCCTGGTAAGTTTATATTTTAATTTGTTTGGTTTTTACAAGGACAATACTTTTTAAAAATGTTTTGACCAAACTCTTCAAGTTAATTGTTTTTTCTTCACCTGCCAGGAAGTGGATAGGATAGCCTGTATTGGCTGGACAGGAGGATGTCTGCCATGGAGCGCCGGCTCTGGATGGCCCCTCCTTGGGTATGCCCAGGTGGTACCGCTTTTAAAAGTTTAAAATTTGTACATAATTTTTTGCACGGTGGGGCTGGCAGGGGCATGGAGTGGGCGGGCAGGGGCACAAATTGAGCGGGCAGGGGCACAGGGTGGGCTGGCAGGGGGACAAATTGGGCGGGCAGGGGCACAGGGTGGGCTGGCAGGGGCATGGGGTGGGTGGGCAAGGGCACAGGGTGGGCTGGGAGGGGCACAAATTGGGCAGGCAGGGGCACGTGGTAGGCAGCCAGGAGGTCGAGGTGGCCAGGCAACAGCCGGGTAACATGGTGGAGCTGGGGAACAGGCTGGAGCCGGGGAGAAGGATGGAGCTGGGGAGAATGATGGCGCTGGCTGCTCTGCAGGGGATGGGGGGCCAGCAGGACCTATTGGAATTTACCAACCCAGCCTGTGAATAATCGCCTGATTTAGCTGAGATTAGCCGATTATGAGAATGTGGCCGATTGTTGTTGGTTAAATTCTCGGTCCTAGCGACTGCATCCACGGGTTGCTATAAAGGGAAAATAAAAAATTACTACAATATCACATACCTTTGTGGGTCACCATAACATTATGCAGACAGCATCCTGAAATTGGATCATCAACAAATGTTAGACAAAATGTTAGACACGTTTATTCTGAATACTAAACATTAAACATGGGCTCCTTACGGAAACCTCAGGTGTCTCCTCTTCTTCTTGTGGTAAATGTCCACCTGAGGGACCCTAAACAAAAAAAAACACAAATGGAACACATTGGGAAAGGTTTATTCCCCCCAACACATCACAAAATAAACACTAATGAACCAGTTCTTGCCTACCTCCACAGTGGATGCAGCCCGTGAAAACTCTTCAGAACCAGAAACCAGCAGACATGGATGTTCTACAAAGGCACATGATATATCACATCAAAATGAATGAATGTGGTGACAAGTCTTCACATATCAAAAATCCCCAATATTTCGCACAGGCAAAATTATTTTTTCCATTCAGACAAAAATTAGAGTCTACTTTAAATATTTAACTCAATAAGCTTACACATTCTATATATATATAGATAGATAGATACATTATAGAAAGATCGATCAAACCAAATTACCTGTTACAGACACATGCACAATGTTAAACAAGATGTACCATGAAGCTTCATCTTACCTGGAGGAAGCCCAGTGTCATCTCGATCCGAAGTGACATCCTCATCATCCACATCACCCCGAGCACAGACTTCTGCGTCTCAGGGCTTACTATTGTAAAAAAAAGAAGGTTAAAATACACTAAAGAGGTCATTTTAAAAAAATGATCTCATATTTCAACCCAAACATAAATAAGTAAAAAAACACAATCCAATTTTGTTCTTAATGCTAATGACTAAACTGTTGCAATCCCAAAAACTCGTAAAAATAAATTAACATTGGTAATTAGGTAATGTAAAAGGATTGAACTTACATAGTTGCCAAGCATTGCATTCATCCCGGTAGTCCGCCCCTACCACTGTTTCTGGCCCAATGAATGGCAACGCCAATATTTCCTACTCCCTGAGATGCTGCGCAAGATGTTCAGGATAGGTCCCACTCCTTCTGGCCTCTGTGCCCAGGACCCTTTTAATATGTTTAAAGATGTACTCACAAATGGTCCGTTGTGTACTGCCCACTGCATTAACACTCCTGGCAATTTCCTCACAGAGTCCCTGCCTTACAGCATCGGAGGTCTGGGAGTGCCCCCATGGAGTTGTGAAAAATATTGTAACCAGGACTTCATGAGGGCAGCATTTCAGGAGTGAAGCTGGTTGCCTTGGAAGCAGAATCCCTGGTCCGGCTCAAACTGGCTGAGGAGCTAGGCTGAGGGCCCAGGGGCTTAGATGTTACTTAGCCTGCTTCAGAAAGCAACCAAGCTGGTGTGAGGGAGCAGCCTGTTGGACTATGGACTGAAGACCCTGGGGTGGTGGTGGCGGGGCCATCAGCAGCGACGGTTGTGGTGTTGGTGGCGGAGCCGGCAGCAGCAGCGACAGCAGTGGTGGTGGCGGTGGTGGCGGTGGTGTCAGCGGTGGTGGCCATTCTCCTTGGCTCCATGTTACTAGAAGGAAAAAATAAAACAGTTATGGGACAACACACCAAAAACATTTTTTGGAGGAATAAAGTAAATGGTGTATTACTTTTAGTTTTTCTTGTAGCAGCCTTCTGGTTTGTGTGTTTTTTTTTGGTTTGTAAATTTTTGGTTTGCATGCAGAACGGCTAAGAAGCTCTCTGAAAATTTAGAGGGATAAAGTACGTGCGCATGTTCATGTGCAGTACGTGCGCATGTTCATGCGTGGTACATGCGCACATTCATGCGCACTCAAATGTGCGCCGGGGCGAGGATTGTGCTTGTTGTTGTCATGGAGGAGGATATTGAGGTACAGTTGTTTTTCACCACTGCTGTTGTGGCATCAAACACAACTCTTCTGGTTACTGCAGAGGAGGAGCAGCAACAACAACCCGAGGAGCAGCCTTCAACTTTGCGACGGGTCCGGAAACCACTCGTTTTCTTGGAGCGTAGCCACCTGGAAGGGGTTCCTTTCAAACCTCCTCGGCCTTAAATTGTGGACTAAGCCAGCCTACAGTTTACAGGGTTTTTTGAAGGACATAAATGCCATTGTGGACCTTGTCCCAATATATATTCAGTTCCCTCAAATAGTTCAGGAGTGGAGGAAGGTAAAGGTGGATTTCTTCAGGCGAGCTGGATTTTCTAATGTTTTGGGGGCCATCAATGGCACCCATGTGGCAATTCAGGCCCCTAAATTGCAGGAAATCGCCTTTCCCAACCGAAAGCGATATCATTTGCTGAATGTACAAATAGTCTGTGATGCCAACAGGAAAATCATGAGTGCACGCACAGGTTTCCCAGGATCATCCTATGATGCCTATATCCTGCGTCAGACAGCCCTCTACCAGAAATTAATCCCCGGTGAAATGCCTGAGGGATGGTTAATAGGTAATGTATAATGTTGTTACTGTAATACAACTAACAGTAGTCAAATCCTAAAGACATCTATTATGTTGCTATGTCCCTTTGCATTGTCAGAATGCCAGGCTTTGACCTATATTGTAAATATGTCATATTTTGTTCTAACATCTAATTTAACAAACAGTTTATAAATATTGTACAATATTGGGAGCATGGAGGAAGAACTAACTTTCAGATATTCCCAGAAACCCTAGTATAATTATTATGTTCACAGCTCACAGTACTTCAGTGTGATAGTCAGTAGTAACAATGGCTCTTAACAACCAAAAAGCAATAAAGTGGCCAAAGAGCACAACCCTTAACTACCTTTGTAAAAAAACTCTAGTGTTACACTGCATTCACAGAACACTTACTATACCAAGAACTAACACTTATTATGTTTGTCTTTTTACAGCTGACAAAGGATACGGGTAGCTTCTGGCTTATGACAGCTGTGTGTCACCCCCGGTCTGAAGCAGAGCATAATTACAACAAGGCTCTGCATAAAAGCTGGGGGGTTGTGGAGCACACCATCGGGCTGCTAAAAGCATGGTTTCTGTGCTTGGCACAGCCCGGTGGTGAGTTCCTGTGCGCACAATGGAAAGCTGCACGAGTCATCATGGCATGCTGAGTCCTACACAACCTGTGCATGCACCATGGTGATACATGGGACATTCCAGAGGAACTCGAGCCAGTGGTGCACCAACATCCCACCTCCAGCTCCCAAACTTATTGCCAATGTCACGTGAGTATTTACATATGTTCACAATGCATGCATTACATATTTCAGCACATCATGTTTGGGTTACAAACCAACCTAGGAGTTGAAGTCATAGCAAGCACACTTTAATCATTTTGGAAATGAAATAGTAGACATATTTGTGTAAGCGCTGGACCTTTATGTGACACTTTACAAAAACACATTGCCAAGCTGTGGCAGAGTGCAATTTAGTGCAGGCAAGCATTGCTTATGCAGCCAGAAAAGCATGAAAAATACAATCCAGCACCATGTAGTTACCACTAAAACATGATTAACCATGCTGCTTAACACATCCTAATAATGTAATCTATTTCTTTACAGGGCGATAACATCCCTCTGCTGTGCTGCCAAGCCTCTGGAATGTCACATCACAGACTACTGTACATTCGTGAATGATATTGCTTCCAGTTAAAGGAGAAATCCATCTTTATGTTCCTCCACTCCCAAGCTGATGTGAGGAAGTGAACTTATAGTGGGTCAAGGTCTAAAATGGCATTGAAACCTTCATAAACACCCAGGAAACTGTAGACTGGCTCAGTGCACAAATTAAGGGCGACGTGGTTTTGAAAGGACTCCTTTCCTAAAATATATAGAGTGTCCAGGAGCCTCGTCATTCTTGGCACAGCCTAGCCTCTCTTGGTTTTTTCAGCAATTTTACTTTACAGAAGGATGTACAGGTCATGGATGACCTGGCGGGACAGGCAGGATACTTTTCTCTATGACAAAGTAGTTACTGCAAAAAGTAGGGTGCACATGGGAAGGGCAGTTCACAGAATAACACAATAAAAAATCTTTCTCTAGTTCGTCTACCAGTGGGTAAATACAAAAACAAAGAATAAATATCCTCTGCAGAGGTCTGCAAGGGTCTTCAATACGGGAATTAGCCAAAGGTATATTTGTGATAATTATTTCAGAATCTGTGCAGTCTACAATTTTGAATAATCTACAGGTCTATGTTTCTAAGAGCCTATAGTGCTCTCTGTAGAGATGGCAGTAGTTTAAAATGAAGGCCTTTATTGTTTGTTTTTATCTGTTTATAAAGCATGAAGAATGTCACAGATATGTTCCCTTTTCTATGTGTAGCACCACTTTAGTATAGCAATGTCCATTTAAGTTAGTGCTGTCTATAGCAATGTCCAATTCCTTAGTGCTGTCTTAGTGACAGTTTTAGAACCAGTTTTCCTTTTAGCTGGGTTTCTGACACTGGTTTCTGAAGTTAAATATATGGAAAACTGAAAAATGGATCCCAAAAAGAGGTACAGGGTAGGATCCTGTAGGGGCTGAATGTGGAACTGGCATTCACAGGATAACCACTCAAGAGCAGGGATGTTAATCAGTATTTTTTCAATAAGATGTTTAGCTAGTTATGTTATAGGTAGATGTTTACCTATATTTAAAACATTTTAACACGTCTTTAATGCTAATAATATCTTCTTTTTTAGTTGCTTTTATTTTAAAAACATTATTTACAAGCAATAGGAGAAAATGATTGCCAAACTTGTTGTACAATTTTACTTTTGCTTTATTCAATAAATGGTTTTGATTTTCTGTAATTTGTATTCTATACTAACAATATGCTACTGGATTCTAGGTCATAATACAATATATTTACCCCCAAACTGTTTGAATATTCTGGTTAAGACTTTATATAAAACATTCTTCCTTTCCCCTGCAAATTTATCAACACACTTGCATCACGAAGGAAATATATCTAGCATGACCAAGGTTTTATGCAAATGTTTTTACAGTGATTTTGAATTGCCATAATATAATTTGCAATTATACTAACAGTATATTAAGTCTTGTCAGGTTTGACAGAAGCTGAAAATGAGAGTCAGCAACCTCTGCTGATAAGCATTAATGCCTTTGGGGCATTTTACCCATCAATTTTAAATTCAATAACACATGTACTCTGTGTCAGGGCTACTTCTTTCTCATCAAGATTTATTACGCACCATAAGTTGCTTGCCCATATTGTTCAATAAAATATAGCTACACTTCAACTTTTGATTGACAAGAGTATTTCAAGAGCATCCTCTATAAAATAAAATTTACCTTTCAAGCCCTTGGTTGAATTTCTGCTGCTTTTTCTAAATAATACGTATATTTTCATTTTTTTTGGTAATGTAGAAATATTGCAGTTATATAATTTTCATTATAATACAATGTGAAAAAATATGGTGAATACTATGGCAAATATTTATTGCAAGTTATTTATATATTTTTTTTAAAATAAATACATTAAAACCCTAGTTTGTAGAGGAGCATAAGTACTATACCTTTTTAAATTTCTGTTGTTAACAAAAGGAACATTTTATTTAAAAACACATCAATACATCAGGCAATACATTTATTATTTGTGGGTCTAATGTGAAAAAAACAGTTTGTTGTGACTTTCTTTTTTGAATCACTTCTGACTACCAAACATGTAATATATTGAAGATTTCCATGTTTACAGATGTGCGACCCTTGTAGTGATTACATCTTTTCTAATAAAAAACTCCAAACCTGATTGTTAATTCCTTCTTAAAAGGTTTTCATATGTTTGTAAGTTCAGCAATGTAAATCACCTGTGAATTTATATGATTCTTATTAATTAATTATTTTTTATATTTATGTGTTTTTTTAACACAAATTTCATTATTATGAATAAAGAGAAATGCATTAATTTTGTGTCTGCAAATCCATAGAATATCAACTTTATAATTTGTGTCTACTTAATTTGATGAATTCTGCCTATTATCATGTAATTATTAGTTGTTCATATCAATTAATAATTTATACCATTCGTTGTCAATCTTGGTTAAAAAATGTTTACATTATTTATATAATTCATATGATTAATCAAGATATATTATAACATTTCATGAATCTATAGAAGATTACTAAATATATAATCAATTGATAATACATGCATGGTTTAAGAGGGTCTTATCATCAATTTCTACAATTCTTCAAGTTAGCTGTAATAATCAATATCAATAAAGTAGAAAAAAACCTTCTTTAATCAAACATAAATAAATTAACCCCTCTAGCTTTCTAATTTTGTCCTTATTTTCATGCAAAAAGCGTTACATTTTTTTGCATGGAAATTTTTTTTACATTGTAGGCTTAAAATTCTTAGGCATAACTTACCGAACTTAAAAAAACACAAAAATCTGTTAAAATAAAATAGTGAAACGCAATATAACTGTACAGTAGCATGTATTATATATATAATATGATTATATATATATATATATATATATATATAATATAAAGATTTGTTTGTATTGGACTCAATACAGTTATATTGTATTTGAGTTACCCGACGCGCCTCCCGCATGAACCGACGCATGCACTGACATCACCAGGAATCCCCGGAGAACTTCTATGCACAGACCAGGAGAAGATTGAAGAAAGAGGACGATTGAAGAAGGTCGCCAGAGGGGGCTGCCAGAGCACCTTCGGGGACGAAAAGGTGCTGGGGGATGACAAAGAAACAAGGTAAGTGGGGTTTTCATTGTTTTTTAGCGACCCCGAGTGTGACTATGGATTACTGCTTTTTGCAAGGAAAATCCACTCTGGATTGCCGCTTGGAGGGTTAAAAGAGGATAACCATGAACTTACTTTTTGGTTGTTAAGGAATCATTTACTGGGTCTTTGCAGACAGCTCTCCTGATGCTGCTGCCTGCACTCACTGTCTCTCTTATAAGACTCCAGTCTAATTTAATTTAATGTAAGCTGTAAACAGGAAGAAAAGGAAAGTAAGGCAAACCCCCAAATTGTTTTAAAATATATTATTATTAGTAAAAAGATCAGATCTTGTGTAGGCCCCTTAAAAGATGTCTATGGGTTGGTACCTGGAGAAAAGACAGATTTATTAACCACTTTTTTAGCTCTTTGTACACAAAGGAAAATTGCAGAGCTGACGTGCAAATTGCTAATAGCACTCCCTTAAATGGGAAAAATTAAGGTTGACAAAGCACCAGGACCTAATGGATTACATCCACGTGTCCTCATAGAGCTGAGATCAGTTTTTTCAATGTCATTGTTTCTAATTTTGAGAGACTCTTTAATCACTGGCTTAGTACCAATGGATTGTTGTAAGGCCAATGTTGTCCCTATCTTCAAAAAGGGAGCAAAGTATTTACCAGGTAACTACAGACCGGCAAAAAAGACCCAAGTTGTCAAACAGATTTACTCTCTTTTTATGAGGAAGTAAGTAAACAGGTAGACAGTGGAGATGCAGTTGATATAGTGTACTTGGACTTTGACAAAGCACCCCACAGACGGTTAAAATTCGAGTTAGGGTCAATGGGCTTAGAAAATCCAATCTGTGGATATAAAACTGGCCTAAAGACTGCATCTAGAAAGTAATGATTAATGATTCATACTCTGAATGGTCTAAAGGTATTAGTGGTGTACCCTAGGGTTCAGTGTTGGGACCTGATATGGAGTTTGGGATTATTAGTACCATTCCTGTGTTTGCAGATGACACCATTATGTAACAGAATTAAGTCCATGCAGAATTAATTATATAATCTACATGCAGACCTGGATGTACTGTTTGATTGGGCAACCAAGTGGCAAATGACATTTGTTATTGAGAAATGTAAATTTATACACTTGGGGGCTAACAAATGCATGCTGCATACTGTCTATACATTTGGGGGAGTCAGACATAGAAAAGTACCTGGGGGTTTTGGTAGATCAAGGACTTAATAATAGCATGCAATGTCAAGCTGCATTATCTAAAAGTAGCAAAGTACTTTTTTGTATTAAAAGAGGAACGCAGACTGCAGAGATCGAGACATTATCCTGCCCCTGTACAAAGAATTGGTCAGACCACTTCTGGAGTATGCAGTCCAGTTTGAGGCATCAGTTCACAAAAAGGATATTGTGGCTATGAAGAGAGTACAGAGAAGGGCAACTAAATTAATAAAAGGAATGGAGCAGCTCCGCTATGAGGAAAGATTAGCTGAACTGAATCTATTCTCCCTTGAGAAATGATGTTTAAGGGTGGATATGATCACCTTTTATAAATATATAAATGGTCCATATAAAGAACTCTCTTCCCAACTACCGTATTTTCCGGCGTATAAGACGACTTTTTAACCCCAAAAAAACTGTGTCAAAGTTGGGGGTCGTCTTATACGCCAGGTACTTACCAATCCCCTGAACGGGGAGAAGATCGGGTTACCAAGAGTCAGCCATCAGAGAGCTTCGGGAACGCTGTGAGCCATGCAGTATAGATTTCTATGCGTGTTATAGAATATTGTGATTTAAAAAACAGCCACTAGGTGGAGATGTGTGACTACTTTACATAGAAGGGTAGACAATTATATTATTTAAAGTAAAAATTTTCTTTGTTACTGTTTTTTTTTAAGTGAAACAAACTATATTTTAACTGGAAAAGCTGGGGGTCGTCTTATACGCCCAGTCGTCTTATACGCCGGAAAATACGGTATTTACTTATTAAAGGGTCATTACAAAGAACGAGAGGGCACTCTTTGTGTCTGGAGAAAAAGAAGTTTAGGTTCCAGATAAGGAAGGGATTCTTCACTGTAAGGTCTGTAAAAATGTGTAGTACCAGGAAGTAGTTTTAGCAACTATGACAGATTGCTTTAGGAAAAAGCTGGATGTTTTTCTAGAAGAACAGAATTTAATTGGGTTATAAAGCTTTAAAGCAAAGATAACAGACTGTTGATCCAGGGAACATCCAATTGCATCATGGAATCAGGAAGGAATTTTTTTCTCTACTGTTGCAAATTGTACCAGGGTTTTTTTTTGCCTTTCTCTTGACTAACTCTATCCAAAGGATTTTAAATCTTGGAAATGTTTATTTCCCTAGGGATTGAACTTGATAGACTTATGTCTTTTTTCAAACTGACTTATTATGTAACATGTATTTAAATTATTTCAAAATCTTGCAATGTACAAAAATCGCTCAGAGGGGATAGTTTTTTGTTTTGTTTTTTTTCCAGCAAAAATGGAGTTACAAAAATGAATACAAAATGCCTGTAAATCTTTTAAACAATAAAGCTTCAGCATAGTCCAGGGTTGTCCCCTAACCATATTTGGGATTATCAGCATTTCTGGGATCTCACCAGGGTTGTGATGTCACGCTCACCTAGGCGTTGCAGATAGAATCTGAGTGTAAAGGGAACTATATTGTATAAATATTCTTACTGAGTTTTTCTTATTAAACAATTCTACATGAGGGAGGGATTAGTAATGAGTAAGTGGATTTGGCCTTTGAGTACAACTTCATTTGTCCAGCTTTATTTGTTATGCCATTAGAATGCAAGAAAAAATTACATACATAAGCAGACAAAGCAAGTGGATTTTGACTTAACATATAATGAAGATCTGATAAATATAACCTAGAGAAAGCAGAAAAGTCTGTTTTACTTCTTTCACATTATGTGGTGGAAGGATAGACAGGCTTTTGTAGGCAGCATTTTAAGAGTGAGTAATAATGTTTTAATGTTGTATAGTATGCTCCTATACTTTTGAATTATCTAAATTGTGATATACAAGAAACTTTTTTCTGTGATTACATGTAGTTTAACATTTCAAGTATAGTATCAACATACATTTTTTTGGAAAAGTCTCAAGGTCCCGAAGAGTTTCGCCCTTAAGCTTCTTCAGGGGAGGATTGAGATTGAAGTCTAACTTGAAAATTTGGGACTGCAACACATATCAGGATGATTAAAATGGAAAGGACAGAACAAACGGAAAAGGAAAACATTAGGTTCAAATTTCAGTCATACCGTCGTGTGAATACCAATACATGTGTTTCAAAATATACACAGAGATAAGGTAACTTACACTTATGCAATCATAGTAATACAAGGTTGATAAAAACATCTGCAGCTGAGTCTCTTAAACAGTAAAAAAAAAAATTTGTTAGCTAAAAAATTTGTTGGCAGGGCCACTCGTTAGCCGAGGTATCACTGTAATGTATTTTCACAAAGTGATGTGAAATCAATAGGACTAAGAGAAATGCATTGCTGTATTGTTGATAATTCATAGTATGCTGCTAAGTAGCTTACTTTAGAGTTTGGGTAGAAATGCATTTTAGTGGCTATCATTAGAACTTCACCTGATCTCGCATTGCGCAGGCGCGAGATCTGGTGATGTTTTGTCGGGTGATGTAGAAGGGAAAAAAGTTTGCCAATCTCTCAAAGGCATAGGTTTTTAATATAAGAGAACAAGAGATAAGATTTTATTTTTTTTTCGATCGACGCTGGATCATCGCAGCGGGGACCAGGTAAGTGAGGGGAAATTAGGTAGGGAGAAAAGTTCGGGCTTATTGATAGTTGTAACTTTTTTTAGCCCGAACCAAGGTCGGGGTTATCGGTTGGGTGGTTAATAATAATAATAATATTAATAATAATAAGGTTCAACCATTAGGGAAATAAACATATCTCAGATATAAAACCCTGTAAGACATAGCTGGTCCAGAGGAAGGCAAAATTAAAACCCTGGTACAATTTGCTTCAACGGGGGAAAAAAATTCCTTGAGGCAATCGGATGTTCCCTGGATCAAAAGTCACTATTATATTTACTTTAAAGCCTTAATACCCAGTTATATTCTGTGCTTCTATCCAGAGCTTAAACATCTTTTCCTCCAGATGCAAGGAGTGCCCTCTTGTTCTTTGTAATGATCTCAAAGTGAACAAAGAGGAAGAGAGTTCTCTATATGGACCATTTATATATTTATACAGGGTGATCATATCCCCCCTTAAATGTCTCCTCTCAAGGGACAATAGATTCAGTTCAGCTAATCTCTCCTCATAGCTGAGCTCCTCCATTCCTTGAATTAATATAGTTGCCCTTCTCTGCTCTGTCACCAATTCAACAATGTCCTTTTTGTGAACTGGTGCCCAAAACTGGACTGCATATTCCAGATGTGGTCCGACCAATGCTTTGTACAGGGGCAGGATTATAACTCCATCTCCGCAGTCTAATCCTCTTTTGATACTAGAAAGTACTTTACTAGCTTTAGATTTTGCAGCTTGGCATTGCATGCTATAATTAAGTATATGATCTACCAGAACCCCCAGATCCTTTCTGACTCCCCCAAATGTATTCCCCCTAGAAAGTATGAAGCATGCATGTTGTTAGCTCCCAAGTGCATAATTTTACATTTATCTATATTAAATGTCATTTGCTACTTGGCTGCCCAATCAAACAGTACATCCAGGTCTGCTTGTAGATTATAGACATCCTGTATGGACCTAATTCCATTACATAGTTTGGTGTCATCTGCAAACACAGAAATGGTACTTTAAATCATTTTTAAAGATGTCATATATCAAAGATGTCTATATCATTTTTAAAGATGTTAAACAGTAAGGGACCCAACACTGAACCTTAAGGTACACCAATAATAACCTTAGACCATTCAGAGTATGAATCAATAATTACAACTCTCTGGATGCAATCTTTAAGCCAGTTCTCTATCTATTTACAGATTGACTTTTCTAAACCATTCGACCCTAACTTGCATATTAACTGTCTGTGGGGTACAGTGTCAAATGCTTTAGCAAAGTCCAAGTACACTATATCAACTGCTATTCCACTGTCCACCTGTTTACTTTCTTCCTCATAAAAAGAGAGTAAATTTGTTTGACAACTTCTGTCTTTCTTGAATCGATGCTGACTATCACTTATAATATTTTTTCTAACAGAAACTCCTCTGTGTGGCTCTTTATCAAACTCTCTAAGACCTTTCCAACTATGGGCGTTAAACTAACAGGTCTGTAGTTACCTGGTAATGACTTTGCTCCCTTTTTGAAAATAGCAACCACATTGGCCTTACGCAAATCCATTGGTACCTTGCCAGAGTCTCTAAAAATTAGAAATAATGGCTTTGAAATAACTGAGCTCAGCTCTTTGAGGACACATGGATGTAATCCATCTGGTCCTGGTGCTTTGTCAACCTTAATTTTTCCCAGCTGTTTCTCAATCATGTCAATTCTGAGCCATTGTGACTCATTTAAGGCAGTGACATTGCTATTATGAATTTGAACTTGAGCTCTGCTATTTTCCTTCGTGTACACAGAGCTAAAAAAAATGTTTAGTAAATCTGCCTTGTCTTTATCCCCAGTTACCAACCCAGCGACATCCTTTAGGTGGCCTACATGCTCATATCTGATCTTTTTGCTATTAATATATTTGAAAAAAATTTGGGGTTTAGTCTTACTTTCCTTTGCAATCTGTCTTTCATTTTGATGTTTTGCACATTTTATCTACTTTTTACATCTTTTGTTTTATTCTTTATAGGTTTCAAATGATGAAGGTGATCCTTCGATTTTATATTTTTGGAATGCCCTTTTCTTGTGCCTTTTGGCTTTTTTAACATCAGCTGTGAGCCACATGGGTTTTATGTTTAGCCTTTTAAACTTATTACCCATTTGAATATATTTTTCAGTTTGCTTTTGTAGAACAGACTTGAAACATTCCCATTTTTGTTCTGTGTTCTTTGAGGACAGTATTGCCTCCCAGTCCAAGTCACAGAGAGCCGCCCTTAATAATAAAAAATTTGCTCTCTTAAAATTAAATGTTTTTATCTTTCCTGTTTTTGCTTCCTGTTTACAGCTTAGATTAAATGAAATCATATTATGGTCACTGCTACCCAGATTCTCTTTTATTTGCACATGTGTTATAAGCTCTGCTATATATAAATATAGTCAGGGCCAAAAATATTGGCACCCTTGCATTTACGTCACTTCTCCTAGAAAATTAGTGCAATTACAAATGCTAGATTATTGTTCTGTTTTGTTCTGTATTGTCCTGTTTATATATTTTTTTTTTTTGGCACCTGGGAGAACTCGTATAGGGAAAGTGGAAAGAATGTCTTTTTGTGGCAAACTAAATATTTAAAATAATATTTATAAACCATTTTCTTTTTACTTGGTTTATAATAAAGCATTTTAAAAGATTTTAAATATTTATTCTAACAAGAAAAGTCATTCTTTCCACCTTCCCAATGCATATTTATGTTTGAATGGCTTGGCAACTACTACAGTAGTATTGAGACTATTTTTCTCAGGGATTTATCTCTTTTCTCTTCTCTCCTCGCTTGAAAAACCCAAAAAAGCTGAGAAAAAAAAATCTGAGACATTCACACATTCTAAGGTCAAAAATGGCCTGAACAAAATTATGGGCACCCTCAACTTAATACTTGGTAGCACACTCTTCAAAAGAAATAACTGATGTTAATCACGTTCTATATCTTTCAGTAAGTCTTTTCCATCTCTCTACTGGAATTCTGGACGACTCTTCCTATGCCAGCTGTTCCAGGTCTTTTAGATTTGAATGTCTGTGTGTAAAACACTGAGCAAGGAGAAAAGAAAGAAGAGAAAAGAATTGTCTGAGGTTTTGAGAACTGAAATTATAGAAAAGCACAATCTTAAGGCTACAACTTCATCTCCAGAAATCCTGTTAATATTAATATTATTATTACTACACAGTATTTATATAGCGCCATCATATTACACAGCACTGTACAAAGTCCATAGTCTTGTCACTATGATCCTATGATCCTGTGTCCACTGTACGCAACATTGTAAAGAAGTTTACAGCCTATGGCACTGTAGCTAATCTCTCTAGATGTGGACAAAAGAGAAAAATTGATATGCTAAAACAAATAATTGTTTTAATGGTGGATAAAGAACCTCAATCAACTTTCAAACAAATTCAAGCTGACCTTCAGCCACAGGGTACTACAGTGTCATCTCGCACTATCTGTCCCTATCTGAATGAAAAGGGACACTTTGGCAGGAGACCCAGGAGGACACCACTGCTGACACAGAAACATAAACAAGCCAAATTGGAGTTTGCTAAAACTCACCTATGGAAACCACAATCCTTTTGGGAGAATGTCCCCCGGACAGATAACAATACAGCTTTTTGGTAACGCACATCATTTAACTATTTACAGAAAACAAAAAGAAGCCTTAAAAGAAAAAGAACACGGTCCTTACAGTCAAACAAGGAGGAGTTTTACTGATGTTTTGTGGTTGCTTTACTGTTTCAGGCACTGGTTTGCATTGTATTATAAAATTTGAAGACCACCAAACAATTCTGGGGTGCAATGTAAGGCCCAGTGTCAAAAAGCTGGGTCTCAGCTGGTCATGGGTCTTGCAGCAGGACAATGACCCAAAGCATACCCCAAAAAGCACACAGAAATGGTTTAGGACAAAGCGCTAAAGAGTTCTGAAGTGGCCAGAAATAAGTCCAGATCTAAATTCCATTGAACCCCCGTGGAGAGATCTAAAAACAGCAGTTAGGAGAAGTAACCTTTCAAAAAATGTTGCCAGCCTTGCACTGTTACTACTGTATGTTACCATTGTGCCAGTTCACTGCTTTCTTCAAAAACGAGGCTATTACCTGTCTCACAATGCAAAACCTGATTAAATTACTGTTGAAGACTGGAGTTCCAATGAACTTAAGGGGTGAACTTATGGGCACCTAAACCATCCTATCACACACTGGGAATTGTATTCTTTTAAGAAAAGAAGAAAAAGAAAAGAAAAATAATTGCATGTCTGAATGTTTTAAGGTACTACAAGTTGACCTACTGAACCTGTAATCAATTTAGTACACACTTTTAATATATCAAAAAAGTTCAAAGTGTCTTTTCACAAAATCATGACAATGAGTTTACAAGTGAAAGTTAATCATTCCCTAGAGCAGACAGAGAAATTTTTTAGAGTATTACAAAATGGCCTTTGCACAGTAAATGGCAGCAAGTACGATAGAGAGACGTTAAAACTCCTGCAAAGCAAAAGAAGGTAGAGTCTTTTGTGTCAACTCTGCTTGACATTTGCACAGTGGGTGGAACTGCTGCGAGTTGAGTCTCACTAACAGCAGGACTTTTTTCTGTGTTCAAAACTTCCTTGTGTTGACCATGTTGGCTGCGTGTTAGAATTTTCAGAAAAGGGAAAAGACCAAAGAGATAAAACTATTTCATCTTCAGAAATCACTTTAAAAGAAACCATTATAAAGGGTTTGCTCGATAACTTGCATAAGCTGTGTTCAGAGTAAAAGTGTGGTCCAATTGGCAAGTTTCCAAGAGGGGCTTTAATATTAACTGAAATTACTGCATTCCACAAAACTGTAGCTGGAAGAAAAAAAATACAAACAATAAAACAGGAAAAGTCATTTTATTTACATTTTAGGAATAGCATAGTTAAATAGTTAAAAATAGTAAAAAAAAGTGCTCAGTATTAAGTATTCAGTAAAATGTTTAATAAAATGTGTTTTTGTGTTTTTTTTTTTGTACAGCATAAATATATCACTATAAAAAGTAAATTAAACAGCTACATTCACATGCATAGCTCAGTGTTCTTGAGGTAAAGAGATTGAGAATAGGCAGGTAACTATGTTCCATTGCAAAAGGGACATCTCCCTACTCTTCCAAAAAATCCTGCCTGATTGCAGTGTTTAATTGAGAAACTATAATTCAGCTTTAATAATATTCAACATATTTACATATATTTAAAAGAAAACTGTAGTCCTAGTATGGAAGTAATTGTCCTGCAAGCTGCACAAAATAAAGAAATATATAAAAAAAGAAGACTCTGTACTAAATGTTTTGGCCAACCCAGGCAGCTGCTGCATAAATGATAACATTTATTTACTGTTTAAAAATTTGTAGCTAAATAGAAGCAAGCCATGTCCACATCTTTATGACAGTGTAGGAGAATGTCAGTACAAATATGACCAAATCCAGTATAAATGACCTGTACAATCCCAGTATCAACAACTACAAAAATATCTAAAATGGTATGCTTGTCCTGGTTCAAAGCCAGGTAATAAATAAGCCATCATGGAGTTGACTATCTAATGGAAAATTAACAACTTACTTTAGCTTAGTGAATCATATAATGCTACATTTAGTACAATCACCCAATCATACACTTAGTTGTTCTATTCAGTTTTTGTGTTGTAAAACAATGCTTTTTTGGCAAGTGGATTGTATCTAATAAATTAGGAAGGGATTATCTATTCAGATGGCAATTAAGGTTCTCATATTTAGAAAAAAAACAATAAGAAACCATTTCATTTGGTGGCCTGGTAAATTTAAAGTAGGAGGAGAACACACAAAGTAGTGAATATTGTTACACTGTCACAAGTGCATTAGAGCAAAATATATAAAATATATAAAATTGTCACACCTTTTTTTAAAAAAAAGGGTGAAGCACCTCATCAGTCTGAATGCCTCTTGGGATGCTTACATCATGCATCCCGGGAGGCGCTTGGCTGCTCATATTGCGCATACCCTATACGAGGAGCATTTTCCATAAGGGGAAAGAGATGCCAATCCCGCAAATGTGCAGTAAGATCGGCTCTCTTTTTTTTCCCTTTACAGCGACTTACCTTACCCCATCCGGCACCTGTGTAGTATGAGATCAGATGACATAGGAAGAAGAAGGAAGAAGAAGACCCGTGGTGCTTGGTGCTTCCTCCACGCTGAGATGAGGTAGAGTTCCAGGACGGTGCAGGACTGGATTAAGGAAAGGTCTAGTAAAATCAAGGGATCTACGGGGTTAAAGGTAAGTGTAATTTTTCTACTTTTCATTTTATTTCTGCTTAGTTAGCTTGTTTGGGTTAAATAAAATTATGTTGTGTTCATTGTTTTTGATTGGATCGTGCCTTCAGACCTGAGACCACAGCATGGCTCCTGCATGGGCATACACAGTTGTATGGTTGTGCATTCTTTTTTCCCTCTCTGCAGCCCTTTCGGACATGTGGTAAAAATAGTGAGTGTCGGTTTTCTGATTGAAGATGCCTTGTTGATGCCAGAGGTCAGTGGAGAATTGCAAGACTGGATTGAGCTAATAGAAAGGTAACAGTAACTCAAGCGGCAACTTGTTACAATGGAGGTATGCAGAAGGACAACTCTAAAAGCATAACACATTTAACCTTTAGGCAGATGGTTCACATTAGTAGAGGACCACACCGACTGTCATTTCTTTTAAAATTAGACAAGATATTGATGAAACAGTCAATGCGCTTTCTGCAATAAAACAAAGTTACCTGCCTGATTACTGTTTTCATCTGTCAAAAAAAAAGTCCAGCTCAATGTAAAATGTCGGGATACTAGGAACATCTCAGCTTCCCCTGCTACTGCGAGGAGTAAACTCCTGGGTGCCTGTGTAGGAGTTATGTCATCCTGGCCCGGCCAAACAAGATGTCTGAAGGTCAACACCAAAAAGAGGAGAAGAAAAAAGATTGCAGCACCTTCAACAGAATGAGGAGAGGTAAGGCTACGTACACACTTGCAATGCTTCTCGTCCGATAATCGGCTCAGGGCTGATATCAGACGAGAATCTGGCATGTGTACAGCTCCCGTCGTCCATCATCCGAACGATCCTGGCGGATCTACATACGATAGACGATGAACGATTGTGAATGGAAGTGAAGGGGGAGAGCTCGCAGCGGGGTGCCGCTATGTAGTTTTCCCCTCTCCACAGAGCAGAATGGTGCTGTATGTACAGCACTCGTTCATGCAGTCGTTGGAAAGGAATGTAAAACATCCTTTCCAATGATAATTATTGCAGGTGTGTACCCAGCTTTAGTGTGTTTAAAAAATTTCCATCAGGCAAGTAAGGTTATTTTAGTGCAGAAGGGGCATCACCATTCCAATAGGAAGCATAATAGATATTGACTGTGTTAGATACCCTTTAATACAATTTTCAAAACATACAATTTAAAAAGAAATCATATATTTCTGTAGTTCTCGGAAACATTTAATAAAAAAATAAATAAATAATATTTTTCCATCTAAATTTAGGTTACTGGGAAAACTTGGACTGTAAATGTTTATATCTATTTTACAATTTCTGGTTATTCCTATATAACAGCGCCATTAAATTGTAATATTCCACTTGCAACGCTGAATAATGGCAATTATTCAAATCTATTTTAAATCACTATTCCTGTAACAGCAAATCTTTACCTATCAAGGTATCAAGCTATCAAGGATGCAATACAGAATAACTAATTTGACAGATCATTCATTAAAAGTGAACAAAATTGTTAATGCCTGAGAAAGCATGGGCAATTTTTTTGCATTACCCACAATGAGTCACAAAGATTACTTTTCGTAAATAAATTGTTTCGAATTTGTAATTGGCTAAAGCGTGAAGCAAAATAATATTTCAGTCTCCAGAAGAATATGAATAAAATAAGTTTTGGAGCTTGCTAAATAGTTATAGGGATTTTTATTAGAAAGAAATGTATTATATTATCTCCATGTGATCATTACAATTTCTCTGCTTCTGTGTAATGGAAGCATTATGATATCAATCTAATGCTTTTTTTAAACTGGCTATTTTTATGCACTTAGCAGTGATATGTAAATCATCTTTGAATGATTGTGATCATCAAAGATTTATTAGATAGAATAAATTGTTCCTTACAGTACGATTTAAGAATAAGAACGTTATGTAAGAGCTTCAGTCATGTGATTTAACAATGAGAGGGCTCTTTCCCAGTATGCATTGCATTATTGCACATTCCGATATGTTATATTGGTTCGGTTAACATTATAACACTTTTGGGTAGCTCAGACAAACAACATATGCTATAGCTAGAAATTGTGGAAGTTACATTTAACTCCACTTGTTCCATAATGGTGAAGACTTTTGATTTTTTATGCAAGTAGCGCCTTCAGTTCTGAAGAAGCTAAATTGGAAATGAACTGCTGGAATGAGTAGCAAAACATCTTAGAATTACAGACCAACTCCAGATGTATGTGACTTAATACTAGTTTTACCACAACCTAGAAAAAACTAAAACATTCCCTGACAATATATGTAGTTTAATAATGGATATGTTATACATTTTTACACATTTTTTTCGTTTTACAGAAATATTGGAAACATAGTTTACTATGTATTAATTCTGCTGGAAAGATTAAAAACTATTTTATTTCAAACGCATCTGAATAAAGAATCCAATAAAAACATTTTGGATAATGGTAGATGAGCACAGCACATTCATTTCAACTGCTGAAATAATATTATGTCTGACTTGCTGAAATAAATGTGCCCCTATTTTTCCCTTTTAAATATAGGCAATTGTTAATATAGGGTTTATCTCCTTTATTTTAACAGTTCAGTGTCCGACATACATTTCAGTGAATTAAAATTAGAAACCAGGAAACGTCAGCAAAAGTAGATCTTTAGATTCAAGCTCAGTTGAACTTTAAATAAGCTAAACAATAATGTGCATGTTGGGGCATGTAAGCTAAATCTTACAATGTTTTAAAGGCAGTAACAGCCTAAAAGATAAGATTAACCTCTGCCAGCATGTCTCAGATAAGAATTGTATGCTCTCTGGCTGGAAGCAGTGGTCTTTTTGCAGAGGTCCAGCATGCTTTCTAAAGTTGTGTAATCAGACTAGCTCTGACTGGATATCACTAGTCTTTACTGGTGTGCCGGACCTCTGCAAAAAACAAAACAAAACAAAAAAAAAAAACACTGCATCCACGAAGAGTTCACTAGTCCCTCTTTACAACATGCTGGTAGGGTATTTAGAAGGACATTGTTACATGCAATTTGCAGTTGGAACACAGTTACATGTTTTGTGAAAGAAAATGTGGTAAATCAGGCACATTTAAATAATATGTAAAAAAAATGAATCCATAAATAAAGGATTATTTTTTTACAGGGCAGACAGATGGAAGAAGAGCTTCAAAAGAAAGGGCAGACAAGTCCTTATGTCAGTGACCAAGCCACTAGCTTTATTGAATGCTTTCTCAGAAAGCACGCTGGAAGCGAGTAAGACGGCATGACTAAGATAGTTCAGAGATCCGCTAACCCCCCCAAACTGTTCATCACTTACCAGCTCAGACCCATCCACCAACACGTTCCCCCCAACCTCTTACTACTTGCAAATAAACATACCACTCCTCCTAATAGGATTAAATAGCCGTTTATTAACAATCACAAATCTTTTAGTAACTTAACATTACATAACATCATTTTAACTTAAAACAGCACATCAGTCACATGACAAACATTTTCCAACTTTGTCCCTGGCTGCAGGTCCTTAGGGCATTTTCCACCAACAAACAAATTCTGTTCCTACTCACATTTCACTCCTTGCTTTCTTCACGCTTTCTTCTCCTACCACCAATCCTAACCACTTAACCTGACCCTGACCCCTCCCTTCAAACAATCCTTAGCCCTTGCTACTCCTTCACATCCCCTAGTCATGCCAGCCTTCCAGCTAACTCTATTTTGCTAATTTGCCTTCAGGCCTCCATTTTCCAGAATGCACCAAGAAATTGTTTGGCAGATGTCCAGCCTGGTAACCCAATTCCTTTTTGTGTAGCATTAGTGCCACATTCCTGCCAGGTCGGTTAGCACAGAAAATAGTGCATACTAACACAAACCTACGCAAAGCGGTGCAGTGGAATGTTGCATCGAAACAAGCAGAAAGACTGAGACACAGCTCTTTGCCCCTTACATCCAGAACACGCAAATGCTGTAATGGACTAGGTAAACAAGGTTTATCTCCCAGTTTTCACTGGCCTCTGAGCCAGCACTTGAAAGCAGAGAAGCACAGAACAGCACAAACATGCACCTTATGTCCAAACAATGACCTCTAGACTCCATAATACTACTGATTATTTGACAACAATCCTCTTAGTTATTTGAATATTATGGTAAATACCTAGGAAGAATGGTAGGAAGAGGGGGGTTTTTCTATGAATGCTAATGCACAAGAACTACTTGGTGATTATCTGACCCAAATGCAACACTATTTAACAGAGAATGTTAAGAGAGCGTTGCAACTGCCTAGCCCCCGACATGGGATTATGACAGCAGAGAGCTGGCAATGGCTTCGCCCCTTAAATATAAAAGTTACTTTTAGTGTCTCCTTTCTCTGCTTTATATTTTGGGGTACTTACCTTTGAGGCAGGTCCTAGATAATAGGGGTCCTCAAGCAGCCTAACGGTCGCAGCACGAGCAACACCAGACATAAAAACATAAAGAGGAATGAAAACCATTACCATCTTAAGGAAGATTCCAAAATTCTAAGATTCTATGTTATGTGGAGTAGTCTCTTCCTTGTGAGGAGGACTGTAGGAGGTGTCAATGTGTAAAACTTGAGCTGTGATGGCTAAATTCCCTTCAGTGGTAGTATAGTGGAAAGTTAAAGTAAGATGTAGTTGATAATACATATTAAATGAAATAAATATTAAAGGTAAACATTATTTAAGACTGATAAAAAGGCAGTGGCCCATTGAAATCCACAGGTATAGTAGTATTTCTTTTTTTAACCTTCTGGGCGGTTCATTTCTGTTTAAAAGCGGTACATTGCTTTTCATGAAAATTTATTTTACAGTATAATATAATAGTAGGAGTATATTAAAGTTTGAAACGCAAAAACACGTCAAAATAATAAATTAAATAAATTTAAAAAATGTAAATAAATAAATTAAAAAAAATGTAAATGGTTAAAAAATAAATATACTCATACTATTATAGTATACTGTAAAATAAATGTTCATGAAAAACAATGTACTGCTTTTACACATATAAATCCACTGTATTGCATTCAATACAGTTATTTTGTATTGAATGCAATACAAATAGATTTGAATTTCCCGCCTCGCCATCGGGTGCAGAGAACGCTGGCCGGAGAAAGAAAGAAGACGAGGATCGGGAAGGAGGGCGCAGGCAGATCAGGTAAGCGCTTTATTTACTATTGTTTCCATAGGTTTACCTTCCAACATCTTTTTTCTCACATTCAGGGTTACTGCTGGGGAGGTTAAGCAATTTTATTATCTGATCATGTTTTTTAATATTTACCTTTTCTGCCTTATCAAATAATTAATGCCTTTCAACATCCATTGGATCATCTATTTCATCCTCAAAAACATGAAAAGATGACTAATGTTTAGACTTTCATTGTGACTTTTGTGATGTATTACTAAGTGCGCCTTTTTTTTGTGTTAGTGCATACTTGCCTAATGTCTGTGTGTAGTTTGGATAGCTGCTGTGTGCGTGTTTCCAACTGATCCTCAAGTTCATCTTTGTGATTCACTAGGATTTCACATCTAGTACTCTCATCATTTTCAGTGTCAATTGTCTGTGAACCATGTGTGTGTATGTTTTGTATATGTTGTGTACTACTTATAAAAACACTACGTGAAGGCAAAGATTTATCATCAATCACTAATGTATTGAAAATCTTAATCATCCTTGTGATGTTATTTAACCACCTGGGCCTTACACTGATGTCTAGGTTTCTGTTCCAAAAGCGTTACAGGTTTTAATGAATTTTTTTTTTTT